>NC_092103.1:44816161-45183661 GCF_045679555.1 Salvelinus alpinus | reverse complement strand
AGCAGGAACGTCATCGTGGTGTCGTCTTTTTCAATCTCTCTGCATTGCATTTGTATTACAGCAAACAAATAGAAGTCTCACAGATAACGTGCACTTTTCTAAATAACGTTAAAAAAAGGTGACCTGCGGGTGTTGAGAGCCTGCTGCTCGCACCGTGTGATCTTAACACGGACCAACGAGCTGGTCCAATTTGAATGTTTTATGAAGTTTGAGTGTACAAGAGACCGTCTCAAATGGTTCACACAGCTCTTTTGTAAAAGCAATACCTTTTATACCCTGAGTGTACAAAACATTAGGAACCACCATCTCTTAACATGACATACCGACCAGGTGAAAGCTATGATCCCTTACTGATGTCACCTGTTAACTCCACTTCAATCAGTGTAGATGAAGGTGAGGAGACAGGTTAAATATGGATTTTTAAGCCTTGAGACAATTGAGACATGGATTGTGGATGTTTGCCATTCAGAGGGTGAATGGGCAAAACAAAAAATGTAAGTGCCTTTGAACGGGGTATGGTAGTAGGTGCCAGGCGCACCTGTTTGAGTGTGTCAAGAACTGCAACGCTGCTGGGTTTTTCACGCACAACAGTTTCTCGTGTGTATTAAGAAACGTCCACCCCCCAATGGACATCCAGCCAACTTGACACAAGGGAAGCATTGGAGTCAACATGGGCCAGCATCCCTGTGGAACGCTTTCGACACCTTGTAGAGTCCCAAGCCCCGACAAATTGAGGCTGTTCTGAGGGCAAAAGCGGGTGCAATGCAATATTAGGAAGGTGTTCCTAATGTTTTATCCCCTCAGTGTATATCTTGTCAGCTGGATGTTGAAATGTGCCTGGTATCCAGATGTCACACCATAACTTGAGTAAATGTAATAATAACCCTCTGACGTCATCAATATCAACGGGAACGTGAGTTGATTAACATTTTACGTCACTTTAGCGGGTAGTAGGCTGGAGCCAATCATGATGGCCACACTTAGGTCTTCCCCCTCAAATACATATGGGAGCCTCTGCAGCTGTGAGGTTAGGGGAACATACTCCCAGCATCCTCTATAGGGACAGAGAAATAAACAGAGAAACATAATTATTTATTTTATTTTATTAAAGTATTCTCCATTTACAGTAATTGCCTAGTTTGCACTGCACATGGTCTCAGACATACTGTATTACAGCTGTAGTTTGAACTGCACATGGTCTCAGACATACTGTATTACAGCTGTAGTTTACACTGCACATGGTCTCAGACATACTGTATTACAGCTGTAGTTTACACTGCACATGGTCTCAGACATACTGTATTACAGCTGTGTCGTGAACACTGTGCATCCGGCAGCACATCAATTGATTTGCAGCGTAAGCAACAGATACAGTGCATGCTAATGATTTATCAGTATAAACTGAAGACAGAGTCAAGTAAGTCTCTTGGATACAAAGCAATGTCTAAACTAGCACTTTTGTTCTATATAATAATCAAGTGTTGCTGTGTTGGTGCTCTTTGCTGTAGCTAGTTTATCTCTGTAGCTAGTTGAACCAGGGTACCAGTGCTACCATACATCTCTGTAGCTAGTTGAACCAGGGTACCAGTGCTACCATATCCCTGTAGCTAGTTGAACCAGGGTACCAGTGCTACCATATCTCTGTAGCTAGTTGAACCAAGGTACCAGTGCTACCATATCCCTGTAGCTAGTTGAACCAGGGTACCAGTGCTACCATATCTCTGTAGCTAGTTGAACCAGGGTACCAGTGCTACCATATCTCTGTAGCTAGTTGAACCAGGGTACCAGTGCTACCATATCTCTGTAGCTAGTTGAACCGGGGTACCAGTGCTACCATATCTCTGTAGCTAGTTGAACCAGGGTACCAGTGCTACCATATCCCTGTAGCTAGTTGAACCAGGGTACCAGTGCTACCATATCCCTGTAGCTAGTTGAACCAGGGTACCAGTGCTACCATATCTCTGTAGCTAGTTGAACCAGGGTACCAGTGCTACCATATCTCTGTAGTTGACCCAAAGATGGGCAAGAGAAAATAGAATAGCAGCAGAGGCTTTCAGGAAATAACTCAAGATTGAGTTCTGATAAGAGCTGGACAAAGTAAACAGAGCCATGTTTTAGGAGGGAGCTACCGTTACAGGTTAAGTGTTTTCCATTTATGTTTTGAGGTTGGACTTTTTAGCACGTAAAGCATTTTAGCACGTAGGGCGTACAGATTGGTGTCACCTCGTCAGTCATTATGTGTTTCACCTGTGCTGGTTGCCATCTCGTTAGTCGGAAGGTGTTTCACCTGTGCTGGTTGCCATCTCGTTAGTGGGAAGGTGTTTCACCTGTGCTGGTTGCCATCTTGTTAGTAGGAAGGTGTTTCACCTATGCTGGTTGCCATCTCGTTAGTGGGAAGGTGTTTCAACTGTGCTGGCCCAAGGAGATATTTAAGAGTGGCTGGCCCAAGGAGATATTTAAGAGTGGCTGGCCCAGGTGCTATTTAAGAGTGGCTGGCCCAGGTGCTATTTAAGAGTGGCTGGCCCAGGTGCTATTTAAGAGTGGCTGGCCCAGGTGCTATTTAAGAGTGGCTGGCCCGGGTGCTATTTAAGAGTGGCTGGCCCGGGTGCTATTTAAGAGTGGCTGGCCCGGGTGCTATTTAAGAGTGGCTGGCCCGGGTGCTATTTAAGAGTGGCTGGCCCGGGTGCTATTTAAGAGTGGCTGGCCCGGGTGCTATTTAAGAGTGGCTGGCCCGGGTGCTATTTAAGAGTGGCTGGCCCGGGTGCTATTTAAGAGTGGCTGGCCCGGGTGCTATTTAAGAGTGGCTGGCCCGGGTGCTATTTAAGAGTGGCTGGCCCGGGTGCTATTTAAGAGTGGCTGGCCCGGGTGCTATTTAAGAGTGGCTGGCCCGGGTGCTATTTAAGAGTGGCTGGCCCGGGTGCTATTTAAGAGTGGCTGGCCCAGGTGCTATTTAAGAGTGGCTGGCCCGGGTGCTATTTAAGAGTGGCTGGCCCGGGTGCTATTTAAGAGTGGCTGGCCCAGGTGCTATTTAAGAGTGGCTGGCCCGGGTGCTATTTAAGAGTGGCTGGCCCGGGTGCTATTTAAGAGTGGCTGGCCCGGGTGCTATTTAAGAGTGGCTGGCCCAGGTGATATTTAAGAGTGGCTGGCCCAAGGAGATATTTAAGAGTGGCTGGCCCAGGTGCTCCAGTTGAGCTTGAGAGATGTTGGGAGAGCTACACTTCACGTCAGCTGAGGTATGATTTTGAGCTCAGCTCAATATATTGGTTTCAATATAAGAACCTGTTCGTATTTTCCCTATAAACAATGACTTGACTTTTGATTTTACCCTGATGAAGTTAAACTTTTGCAAAGTTTTTGTGTGGTACTTCTATTAGGCTTAGCTACTGCAGGCCTTTGAAGGCAGTGCGCACCAACGCTCCAACAGACTCCGACAGTTTAACTTGAGGTGAGGAAGAATGTTTTACACCTCATTTAATCTAACAATATTAAATGATTATCTTTATAACATTCTGATAGAAAATGCATTAATTTGCCTATATCTGTATAGCAGTAGTAGCCTATCTGACAAGTACAACGAAATGCATTTCGGTGTCGGGGAACACGGAGATGTTAAATCTAACTTTTCTCTCTGCGTCTTTTGGGGTCTAAGCTTCTCTACCTTTTATATTTATTATTGTAATATTCATATCATACAGTGGACGTCTCGGTCTACAGTGCCTTCAGAAAGTATTCACACCCCTTGACTTCTCCCACACTTTGTTGTTACAGCCTGAATTTAAAATTCAGATTTGTCACTGGTCCTCTACACACAATACCCTATAATGTCAAAGTGGAATTCTGTTTTTTGATTTTTTTTTAACCAATTAATAAAACATGAAATGTATTCAACCCCTTTGGGAGTAAAAATGTGATTAACAAGTCACATAAGTTGCATGGACTCAATGAGTGTTAATACCTCCTCTCTGTACCCCACACATACAATTATCTTTAAGGTCCCTCAGTCGATTTAAAGCACAGATTCAACGACAAAGACCAGGGAGGTTTTCCAATGCCTCAAAGAAGGGCACCTATGGGTAAAAATAAAAAAGCAGACATTGAATATCCCTTTGAGCATGGTGGTATTAATTACACTTTGGATGGTGTATCAATACAAAGCTACAGGCGTCCTTCCTAATTCAGTTGCCGGAGAGGAAGGAAACCACTCAGGGATTTCACCAAGAGGCCAATGGTGATTTGAGGAAACTGAGGATGGATCAACAACATTGTAGCTACTCCACAATACTAACCTAATTGACAGAGTGAAAAGGAGGAAGCTTGTACAGAAATATTCCAAAACATGTATCCTGTTTACAACAAGGCACTGAAGTAATACTGCACAAAATGTGGCAAAGCAATTAACTTTGTCCTGAATACAAAGTGTTATGTTTGGGCCAAATCCAATACAACACATTACTGAGTACCATTCTCCATATTTTCAGGCCTAGTGGTGTTATGGGTATGCTTGTAATCATTAAGGGCTAGTGAGTTTTTCAGGATAAAAAAAAAAACGAATGGAGCTAAGCACAGGCAAAATCAGAGAACCTGGTCTGCTTTTCACCAGACACTGGGAAATGACTTAATCTTTCAGCAGGACAATAACTAAAACACAAGGCCAAATCTATACTGGATTTGCTTACCAAGAAGACAGTGAATGTTCCTGAGTGGCCGAGTTACAGTTTTGACTTAAATCTGCTTGAAAATCTATGGCAAGACATAGCAAAGTATCAACAACCAATTTGACAGCGCTTGAAGAATTTTAAATAGGAATAAAAAGGAAAATGTTGCACAATCCAAGTGTAGAAAGCTCTTAGAGAATTACCCAGAAAGACTCCTCTGTAAATCGCTGCCAAAAGGGCGCTTTAACAAAATGTTGATTCAAGGGTGTGAATAGTTATGTCAATGAGATAACAAAATTCAAATGTGTTTTCAATTTGTCATTATGGGGTATTTTGAATTCAGGTTATAGTAAAAAATGTAGAATAAGTCAAGGGGTATGAAGGCAATTAACTAACTATGCCACTTCTACAATTGCCTTGTAACAAACAATGTATTATTGAGTGAGACACTGACAGGAAACAGCTGTACAACATCCTGGTCCAAGCACTGCACATCATAAATCAATGCCCTGCTTTCACTTCAGGTGAGAGAGCGAGAGAGGAATGTTTATTATCCTAAATGTATACTGTACACTAGCTGACTGCGAATCCCCGTGGTGAGCGTCCTCTTCTCTTTACCCCCCCCCCCCCCCCCTCACCCACAACATAGCACAAGGCGCTTTATTCATCATGTGCCCATATGAGAAACATGATCTAAACAAGAGCCCATCATTGCACCTCATTGGAGTTTTTTCCCCCCCTCCGACCACAAGCACCTGTATGCTTCCAAACAAAACGTCATGTCTCTTCTGCCGGGGATCAGTGACACGTCAGAGCAAACTTGAATCTTCCGATGAACTTACAGGCTCTCGTGCTGAAACCAGTGATGTGTATATACACTAGACGACTGATAGGGGGCGCTGTATTGAAGCCGTCGCGCCTCCATTTTAGTACTCCTCCAGCAATGTAATGTGATATACAGTGATCCCTCGCCACTTCGCGGTTCACTTATCGCGGATTCGCTATTTCGCGGATTTTCATAATGCATTTTTTTTTTTTTTGGTGCATTGTGCTCTGCATTCTGATTCGCTAAAAACTCACTCCCGCTTCTTGTATCAAAACATGCTACGAATTGTGCTATCATTTTGTCGTCTCGTGCAGTTATGTGTACGTACATAAAACAGCTTGGCAAATTTACATTAAGTTGGCCAAATTATCTTGTAATTTCGAACATCTCCTAAACCCATAATGTCGACGAAACGGCCTACACGTGAGTCACTGTATTTGTATACATGTAATAGTTGCTAATTGTAAAAAAAAAAAAAGTTTTCTATTTCGCGGATTTCACTTATCGCGGGTCATTTTCGGAACGTAACCCCCGCGATAAACGAGGGATTACTGTATACACACATACATACACTGCAATATGCAGAAATTGCGCCACCATTTCCTGGTTCGCATATTTTCAGATTGTGACAAAACAACCAATGGATAGTGAATTATTGAACCATCTAAACCGCTGTGAGAATCATTGAACCATCTAAAACAGCTGTGAGAATCATTGTACCATCTAAACCGCTGTGAGAATCATTGAACCATCTAAACCAGCTGTGAGAATTATTGAACCATCTAAACCAGCTGTGAGAATCATTGAACCATCTAAACCGCTGTGAGAATCATTGAACCATCTAAAACCGCTGTGAGAATCATTGAACCATCTAAACCGCTGTGAGAATCATTGAACCATCTAAACCAGCTGTGAGAATCATTGAACCATCTAAACCAGCTGTGAGAATCATTGAACCATCTAAACCAGCTGTGAGAATCATTGAACCATCTAAACCAGCTGTGAGAATCATTGAACCATCTAAACCAGCTGTGAAATATATTTTAATTAAACCAAAAAATGTGAATTTTCAGCTGTTTGAACCTGGTGTACAAAACCGAAAAGTAAAAAGCAAAAAATGAAAAGTATAGAAATAAAGCACAGAGAACAGATCTATCGCTTCTTAAACTTGCTTTCAATTAGATTGACAGATCTATAACTCACATGCATTTGGTCAGATCGCCGCCGCCGCCCCCCCCCCCCATCCGCCCACTATAACAAATAAATAATACATAAAATACATGTCATTTTGACATTTTATTTAAATACTTAAGAATCCCATTCATTCCTATTGAGGATTGCTCCTTCTGATGTGTCAATATGGCCGACCGGTGACATCAAAACCTTTCACTGGCCAATACATAGCATCAGCAATCTCGGGTTTATACACATCGGTTGAAACACATCAGGACAGATGGGTGTCCTGGTCGGAAGACAGATGATAGACTATTCCCTGCTTCTATTGGATTGTGTTCAACCATAACATTACATCGTTTGTTAGCATGAGTCGGTTGCAACAACAACTGACCGATAAACAACTCAAAGAGGCGTTGAAGAGAATTACTGATTACTCCTCCTCCATTCCAAAAAGAAGCTCCCCAGAAGGACAACAGAACGGGGTCATACACCATTTCCTGTACAGATGATGTCATGTCTCTGCTTTCCTCATTGAGTGTGTCCAGACACTGAACTGCTGCTCTCCAAGAGGAAGTGCTGTCCTATCAGAGGAATGACTGTTAAGGTCTCACAACGCCACCACTCCATAAATTACACTCATAAACGTGGCTCCCCGATGGTCAAACTCCCCTCGTCGTTGATGGCTGGACACTGTTATCCAGGCCATGACATGAGCCAGATAGACGTTCACTGGACTCCAGATGAGTTGCCAAGAGGTGTGGTGGTCTACAGGAAGTACCTTTCCAAAGTGCTCTTTTAGTGTCTGTTTTGTGGTGAAGCGTCCCAATGACAACACGGTTTGTGCCCGTTTTCTGAGGCTGGATGGCTCATGTCACTGACCCCGAGGAAGGTAGAACTGCTGCCAGTGGGGAGGAAGAGGTCAGGCTGGATGGTTCATCATGTCACTGACCCCGAGGAAGGTAGAACTGCTGCCAGTGGGGAGGAAGAGGTCAGGCTGGATGGTTCATCATGTCACTGACCCCGAGGAAGGTAGAACTGCTGCCAGTGGGGAGGAAGAGGTCAGGCTGGATGGCTCATCGTGTCACTGAGCCCCTGAGGAAGGTAGAACTGCTGCCAGTGGGGAGGAAGAGGTCAGGCTGGATGGCTCATCGTGTCACTGACCCCCTGAGGAAGGTAGAACTGCTGCCAGTGGGGAGGAAGAGGTCAGTGGAGAGGCTGAACTATGAACCTCTCCGACTGCAACAGGAAACAAACACAGAATTACTTTCCTTAGTGTGTAGACTAAGCCATCGTCAACACAAATATATTTTTCAAGCACCCGGATCTACAATAAGATGGGTGAACCTTTTTTTTTTTTTTTTTTTTTTTAATCGAAGATACAGTATAAAATCTCAAGGCGTGTTACGTTTGCTGGCACCAGTGTAAAAACCAGCTCACCTAATTGGACTGCAGGCAGGTTTCTACTTGCCAAACCAACTTTTGAACAATGCCACTTAGTGGTTGGGAAGAAAAGCTCATTAAAACAGGAAGGTATTAAAGCGAGACCGTCCCGAAAGCCTGCTGTCTAATGCTGAAAGCCTGCTGTCTAATGCTGAAAGCCTGCTGTCTAATGCTGAAAGCCTGCTGTCTAATGCTGAAAGCCTGCTGTCTAATGCTGAAAGCCTGCTGTCTAATGCTGAAAGCCTGCTGTCTAATGCTGAAAGCCTGCTGTCTAATGCTGAAAGCCTGCTGTCTAATGCTGAAAGCCTGCTGTCTAATGCTGAAAGCCTGCTGTCTAATGCTGAAAGCCTGCTGTCTAATGCTGAAAGCCTGCTGTCTAATGCTGAAAGCCTGCTGTCTAATGCTGAAAGCCTGCTGTCTAATGCTGAAAGCCTGCTGTCTAATGCTGAAAGCCTGCTGTCTAATGCTGAAAGCCTGCTGTCTAATGCTGAAAGCCTGCTGTCTAATGCTGAAAGCCTGCTGTCTAATGCTGAAAGCCTGCTGTCTAATGCTGAAAGCCTGCTGTCTAATGCTGAAAGCCTGCTGTCTAATGCTGAAAGCCTGCTGTCTAATGCTGAAAGCCTGCTGTCTAATGCTGAAAGCCTGCTGTCTAATGCTGAAAGCCTGCTGTCTAATGCTGAAAGCCTGCTGTCTAATGCTGAAAGCCTGCTGTCTAATGCTGAAAGCCTGCTGTCTAATGCTGAAAGCCTGCTGTCTAATGCTGAAAGCCTGCTGTCTAATGCTGAAAGCCTGCTGTCTAATGCTGAAAGCCTGCTGTCTAATGCTGAAAGCCTGCTGTCTAATGCTGAAAGCCTGCTGTCTAATGCTGAAAGCCTGCTGTCTAATGCTGAAAGCCTGCTGTCTAATGCTGAAAGCCTGCTGTCTAATGCTGAAAGCCTGCTGTCTAATGCTGAAAGCCTGCTGTCTAATGCTGAAAGCCTGCTGTCTAATGCTGAAAGCCTGCTGTCTAATGCTGAAAGCCTGCTGTCTAATGCTGAAAGCCTGCTGTCTAATGCTGAAAGCCTGCTGTCTAATGCTGAAAGCCTGCTGTCTAATGCTGAAAGCCTGCTGTCTAATGCTGAAAGCCTGCTGTCTAATGCTGAAAGCCTGCTGTCTAATGCTGAAAGCCTGCTGTCTAATGCTGAAAGCCTGCTGTCTAATGCTGAAAGCCTGCTGTCTAATGCTGAAAGCCTGCTGTCTAATGCTGAAAGCCTGCTGTCTAATGCTGAAAGCCTGCTGTCTAATGCTGAAAGCCTGCTGTCTAATGCTGAAAGCCTGCTGTCTAATGCTGAAAGCCTGCTGTCTAATGCTGAAAGCCTGCTGTCTAATGCTGAAAGCCTGCTGTCTAATGCTGAAAGCCTGCTGTCTAATGCTGAAAGCCTGCTGTCTAATGCTGAAAGCCTGCTGTCTAATGCTGAAAGCCTGCTGTCTAATGCTGAAAGCCTGCTGTCTAATGCTGAAAGCCTGCTGTCTAATGCTGAAAGCCTGCTGTCTAATGCTGAAAGCCTGCTGTCTAATGCTGAAAGCCTGCTGTCTAATGCTGAAAGGAGGGAAACTTACTGCAGACACACATGCGTTAACAGCTCATTGGTGGAAATTGTTGTCAGCCATTTGGCACATGCTTGTAATTGCTGCAGTTTTTTCGTTCATTTCCCCCCCCCCTGCTTTCGTCTTCCAGGATAAAACAGACAAACACACATGGAGGGCGGGAATAAGACGGTGACATTTGTATAGTTACAAAAACGAACTGGAGGAGATGTGTAACTGCAACTATGATCCCTTTTTGTGTGTCCTGACAATGTCAATACTTAGGAAGAAAGTGGTTAGCAATGACTGGAGGAGATGGGCGGGGGGGGGGGGGGGGGGACTCATGGGAGTGTTTTGGGACTTCCTGTCACATGTTGTTGTGACAGAATGGGACATGTTAGCTCTGATCTGTCAGAAGGCCAACTTGTCCAGAATGTATTCAAAAAGGATTTAACATGCAAGTTTCCATTGAATCCATGATACAATGATTATATATATAATCATTGTAAATAATATACAAAGTACTGCTGACAAACCGTGATGCCTGACAAGATTGATGGAAGGTGGATGGAAACAGCGATAACAGCCCTGCCCCAGAGTTGAAAGGGTGAGATCACTCTTCGTGATGTGTTATCATCAGGCTGAAGGCTATGCCTCATTAAGTGCCTATTTTATTGAGCTTGTTTCTAATGAATGGAAAAAGCTCTCTCATGCATCTCTTCAACCATCACTCGCTGTATCTCAATTCTGGTTACACAGCCCAGGGCACCTTGAACGTGCGAGCAAACCAAAACGGATGTTACAGAAAATAAATCTGGCTACAGTAGATAGAAACCTGCTCCATGTTTGCTACATACTTGTTGTTCTAGAGATACTGATTATGACATCATAATATTTTGAGCCATCTGATGGACAACAAAAAAAAGAACAGTAATAAAGCAGGTCTCTTCCTGGTTCTAAATGGTTCCAAAAGGATAAAAGAAGTCCAAGTCATGAGCACATTTCATAATGGCGCATTACTCTGACTGCTCAACCCCAGAGACCCTGAACCACAGACATGAAGAGGGTCATGTGTCCACCAGGGTCGGGGTCAATTCAAATTCAAGGCAGTCCGTTCAGAAAGTTATTTGAACTTTTACTTTTCAGTTTATTGACAAGTCATTGAAAATAAAATAACCCTTTTTTTTTCAATTATTGAATTGTAATGTCAGTTTACTTCCTGAATTGACTGTCTTCAATTCAAATTGACCCCCAACCCTGGAGTCCCCTTCACTCTCGAGCTGTCAACATGTCGTCTTCTCTGACCACATGGACTGTCCCACCAGTCCTCTCTATCCCCACGGTGTGCATTTCAGAGACAAGGGCAATGACATCACCCGACTGACGCATTTCTTCCAACCTTGTTTTTTTTAGAAAAGGAACTAGCATTTTAAAAAGGTCTTTAATTGGGGGGGAAAAGTGACAGTCGGGTCAGGGACTAAATGAGTAAGAATATACAAAATCGGAAGAACAATAGGAAAAATCCCTCCTATCACAACACTGCATCAGGTTCGGCTAGCTGCTTGTATTTTACACATTACTTTACTGAAACTTACACCGGTTATTTTGCAAAGTTATAGCTGGACATTTAAGAAGCAAAACTTTTTTTTTCTTTTTTTTTTTTCTCATGAAGCCAAGGCTTACAGTCACATGAATATATGGATAACTGAGAAGCCTTGGCAACGGGTGTGAGTCAGAATTCCAGTACCGAAAATAGGACTCCGGGGTTTCCTCCTGCAGTGGAACATGGAATCATTCTATTGTTTTCTTCATCTTGCCATTGAACAAACAGGTTTCAAGACTTAGTCAAGTCCATACTGTTTCAATTGTAACAGTTCGTAGAATCAGTAGCAGTAGGTCATGGAGCTCTAATTTACACAGACAGAAACAAACAAGAGGAAAATACATTTTATTCACTAATCCTCTTCTGTGAAGCCAATTGAAGACTCATACACTGCAGCTTATCCAATTTGCGCTCCTCTGTCAAAGCTGAGTGGCTGTAAACCATTAGACCTCCACCTGTGTTAGTCAATAGGATCACTGGGTCCCTTTTTTAGTTTATTAGGATCCCCATTAGCTACTGCACATGCAGCAGCTACTCTTCCTGAGGTCCATTAACTACTGTACATGCAGCAGCTACTCTTCCTGGGGTCCACATAAAAATACATGAAAGTACAAAACAGTGATAGACAACACCACAAAATATTACATTAAATTCAAAATAAGAGTTATAAATTACAAAAACACCAAGAGACAACGAAAAAATACTATGTACACACTATTCATATATACATATTCATATACACAGTGTACAAAACATTAGGAACACCTTCCTAATATTGAGTTGCACCCCCTTTTGCCCTCAGAACAGCCTCAGTTCATCAGGGCATGGACTACAAGGTGTCGAAAGCGTTCCAAAGGGATGCTGGCCCATGTTGACTCCAATGCTTCCCACAGTTGTGTCAAGTTGGCTGGATGTCCTTTGGGTGGTGGACCATTGTTGATACACTCGGGAAACTGTTGAGTGTGAAAAACCCAGCAACGTTGTAGTTCTTGAAACAAACCGGTGCGTCTGGCACCTACTACCATACCCCGTTCAAATGCACTTAAATATTTTGTCTTGTCCATTCACCCTAAAGAGGAGAGGCGCTGTGGTACAATATGTTTGTATATCCGTTTATTAAAGCTAAACCTGCTTTTTGCCTGAGGAACCTCTGGTAGCAGAGCATTCCACCATAACATGACTCTATAGATAACTGAGTAACTTCTGGTAGCAGATCATTCCACCATAACATGACTATAGATAACTGAGTAACTTCTGGTAGCAGAGCATTCCACCATAACATGACTATAGATAACTGAGTAACTTCTGGTAGCAGAGCATTCCACCATAACATGACTCTATAGATAACTGAGTAACTTCTGGTAGCAGAGCATTCCACCATAACATGACTATAGATAACTGAGTAACTTCTGGTAGCAGAGCATTCCACCATAACATGACTATAGATAACTGAGTAACTTCTGGTAGCAGAGCATTCCACCATAACATGACTCTATAGATAACTGAGTAACTTCTGGTAGCAGATCATTCCACCATGACTCTATAGATAACTGAGTAACTTCTGGTAGCAGAGCATTCCACCATAACATGACTATAGATAACTGAGTAACTTCTGGTAGCAGAGCATTCCACCATAACATGACTCTATAGATAACTAAGTAACTTCTGGTATCAGAGCATTCCACCATGACATGGTTCTATAGATGATAACTAAGTGACGCATTAAATCTGTTTTTGTTTTGGGTACCATGAAGGAACCCATAGTGGTGTGTCTGAGGTATGTACAGTTGAAGTCGGAAGTTTACATACACTTAGGTTGGAGTCAAACTCGTTTTTCAACTCCACAAATGTCTTGTTAACAAACTATAGTTTGGGCAAGTCGGTTAGGACATCTACTTTGTGGATGATACAAGTCATATTTACAACAATTGTTTACAGACAGATTATTTCACTGTATCACACTTCCAGTGGGCCAAAGGTTTACATACACTAAGTTGACTGTGCCTTTTAAGCAGCTTGGAAAATTCCAGAAAATGATGTCATGGCTTTAGAAGCTTCTGATAGGCTAATTGACATAATTTGAGTCAATTGGAGGTGTACCTGTGGATGTATTTCAAGGCCTACCTTCAAACTCAGTGCCTCTTTGCTTGACATCATGGGAAAATCTAAAGAAATCAGCCAAGACCTCAGAAAAAGAATTGTAGACCTCCAAGTCTGGTTCATCCTTGGGTGCAATTTCCAAATGCCTGAAGGTACCACGTTCATCTGTACAAACAATAGTACGCAAGTATAAACACCACGGGACCACGCAGCAGTCACACTGCTCAAGAAGGAGATGCGTTGTCTCCTAGATTTGAACGTAATGTGGTGTGAAACGTGCAAATCAATCCCAGAACAGCAAAGGACCTTGTGAAGATGCTGGAGGAAACCGGTACAAAAGTATCTATATCCACAGTAAAACGAGTCCTATATCGACATAACCTGAAAGGCCGCTCAGCAAGGAAGAAGCCCCTGCTCCAAAACCGCCATAAAAAAGCCAGACTGCGGTTTGCAACTGCACATGGGGACTAAGATAGTACTTTTTGGAGAAATGTCCTCTGGTCCAATGAAACAAAAATAGAACTGTTTGGCCATAATGACCATCATTATGTTTGGAGGAAAAAGGGGGATGCTTGCAAGCCGAAGAACACCATCCCAACCGTGAAGCACGGAGGTAGCAGCATCATGTTGTGGGGGTACTTTGCTGCAAGAAGGACTGGTGCACTTCACAAAACTGATTGCATCATCAGGAGGGAAAAGTATGTGGATATATTGAAGCAACATCTCAAGACATCAGTCAGGAAGTTAAAGCTTGGTCACAAATGGGTCGTCCAAATGGACAATGACCGCAAGCATACTTCCAAAGTTGTGGCAAAATGGCTTAAGGACAACAAAGTCAAGTTATTGAAGTGGCCATCACAAAGCCCTGACCTCAATCCTATAGAAAATTTGTGGGCAGAACTGAGAAAGCGTGTGAGCAAGGAGGCCTACAAACCTGACTCAGTTACACTAGCTCTATCAGGAGGAATGGGCCAAAATTCACCCAACTTATTGTAGGAAGCTTGTGGAAGGCTACCTGAAACATTTGACTCAAGTTAAACAATTTAAAGGCAATGCTAACAAATACTAATTGAGTGTATGTAAACTTCTGACCCACTGGGAATGTGATGAAAGAAATAAAAGCTGAAATAAATCATTCTCTCTACTATTATTTTGACACTTCACATTCTTAAAATAAAGTGGTGATCCTAACTGACCTAAGACAGGGAATTTTTACTACCAACCCAGGATTAAATGTCAGGAATTGTGAAAAACTGAGTTGAAATGTATTTGGCTAAGGTGTATGTAAACTTTCGACTTCAACTGTATGTCTGTTTTGAAGTGGTTAAGCATTTTCAACACACATATTATTTCTCCTCAAACATGAGACTATCATGCATGTTGTTGATGTTCGTTCTGTGTGTGCAGTTAAGGGGCATTAAGGCCAAGGAATGCTGCTCTGTTTTGAGCCAGCTGCAGCTTCGCTTTAGGTCTTTCTTTACTGCACCTGACCATAAATCAAGATGGGACAAGACCACAGCCTGAACAACTACAACAGTTTCTCTTTTTTTAAATAAAACAGACCCCTCCCCATCTTCACAACAACTTTGTCAATATGACTTGACCATGGTATCTGACCATCCAATGTTACTCCTAGGAGTTTCAACTTGTACAATGGTCACACCCTTCGTACACAATTCCAGTTGAGGTTTACGTCTAAGATAATGTTTTGAACCAAATACAATGCCTTTGGTTTTAGATGTATTTAAGACCAGTTTATCGTTAATGACCTTTCCTGCCATTGACTAACGCATCAGCATACATAGTCATTGTAGCTTCTTGTAAGAGAAGCGGCAAATCATGTGTTTAAAAAAATGAAGAGTAACGGCCCAAGGCAACTGCCCTGCGGGATACCGCACTGTACATATCTGATGCAAGAGAAGCTTCCATTTGAAGTATACTCAGTTCTATTGGATAAGTAACTCTCCAACCATGTGACGGCAGGTGATGTAAAGCCATAATAAGTGAGTTTTTTCAATAACAAACTATGATCAATAACATCATAGGCTAAATTGAAATTTAACAATGTGAAGCCCTGTGGCCTTTATTAGGAAAGGAGAGATGATTATTATGTGATCGCTCGCACAACAGAGTTACGTCTGCCTAGAGAGTTTAAGAGCATGGTGTAATGGAGGGGTGTGCTAGCAGGTTCGGCCAATCAAGTGAAAGAAGATGATCTCCGCAGCAACACCGACGGCTCCGTCGAGGGCCTGTCTGTCCAGGGTTAAGTAGTGACCTCAATGGCTCCGTCGTGGGCCTGTCTGTCCAGGGTTAAGTAGTGACCTCAATGGCTCCGTCGTGGGCCTGTCCGTCCAGGGTTAAGTAGTGACCTCAATGGCCCCGTCGAGGGCCTGTCCGTCCAGGGTTAAGTAGTGACCTCAATGGCTCCGTCGTGGGCCTGTCTGTCCAGGGTTAAGTAGTGACCTCAATGGCTCCGTCGTGGGCCTGTCTGTCCAGGGTTAAGTAGTGACCTCAATGGCTCCGTCGTGGGCCTGTCTATCCAGGGTTAAGTAGTGACCTCAATGGCTCCGTCGTGGGCCTGTCTATCCAGGGATAAGTAGCGAGCTGCCACTGAGCGCTTGAAAGGTACAAATGTAGAAGCGGCTATCTGCGGCTGAACTACAACCTTTACCACGTTCAAATGTCAAGCAGCATCTCACAAAACAATATGAACGATAGAGCATATCCTCAACATAACGTAACTATACGGAACCAACATGTCCTGCATGTATTTATCATCCATTTGGAACAGCACAATGGGCATGTATATAAAGTAGACCTCATTTTCACCAGTTTGATCTCTGAGGCGCATTTGCTTGATGAACTTAAGGCACCTTGGAGCCGGGCCAGCCCTGTGAAGCATAATGGCATTGGTTGTTTGTACTCAGGCCTGTAATGACCTGACATCATGCTTGGATTGTTTTCTCACCCTTTAAGCAGCATCAGGAGGAACAAGGGATAACCAGGCATTGCTGTGATCACAGTAGTGTCTGGAAGAAAACCACCAAGCCATTTGAAGCTTTTTTTGTGATTACGTGCTGGATAAAATAAAAACCAAAGCTCCATCCCTGAGTGGTTAAGCCTAAGTTCTTTGTGTGAAATTCATGTTTTCCCCATCTTCTCATGCTGGCTTTATTCTATTTTATGACTGTTACTTTACCCAGAATGCTAGGCCCTCCAGGTTCCTTGCGGAGGGCAATAAAAATGAAACCACAACCATTCCCTCACAAACCCGGGGAGGGGGGGGGGGGGGGGTGTGCTGTGTGGGCCCTGGGGCCAGAAAGAACCCACAGTAAAGTACTCCTTAACATCATGAGGGTCGGCCATTAAAAAAAAGGAGCTGTAAAACTGGGTGAAGTGGTAGCCCTGCTCACAGTCAAATGACAAACAGAACATTTTTAATAAAACGGAGGTGTAGAGAGAGAGAGAAAAAAATGGCGCGGTGGGGGCAGGGAACATACTGAAACCTTCACTAGATTCCTATATGTTTCTAACACGTGTGCTTGGACCACTAAACGCGTTCATCAGTTCCATTTTTCCATACCCACGCAATAGCTGTGAAGGTTGTCTGTGGGCTTATGAGGCCTTGGGACATAGCAGGAACCTGCTCAGCAGATATTCGACAGACCACAGCACGAGCGTTGAAAGGGGTGAAATTAATATGGCAATCAGGCAAATTATGTAACTGCTTTGAAAAATATAACTGTACTCCGTCTTAATCAGAACTGAATTAATAAGGCTTACAGGAAAGACCTGATGTTATTTTTGAGACGAGCAGTATATAAGTTGGATACTATAAGTGATTGCTTCATTATTTGTTTTTTTACACACTTTAGTTTCTATGCTTGTCAGGTAACTGAAAAGAAAACCGCAGCGTGTGTGTTTTTGTGCTAAATGCACTGCAGCAGAGAACACACACACAAAAAAAGCATAGAGAACTTATTCACACTGCACATTGAGGAACTGGTGGGAAAGAAGAAAGTAATATAATATATTTGCACATCAGATATGCATTTCTGGGAACCTCCATCGAATCAGACTCACCCAGGACCAGTAACACTACTGGTCAGACCAGAACAGAAGGCAAAGATGCCTGTAAAATACAGTCTTCCAAGGCCCCCGATGGGTTGCTAGACATTAGACAATGTGATACCATAGGCTTATAAAAGTCACTGGCTGTGGAGGGGAAAAACACACACCATGAGAACTTGGAACATCTCCATGGCAACAGTCACCTGTTAAAGCCCCGGACATCATATGGGGAAAAAGGAGGGTGTTTGAAGGGAAGGGAGACAACAGTTTTCACTGACCAATACCGGTGGGTGAAGATGGGGAAATCTATCCTTAAGGGGAAATCTAACAGCCACTCTTTCCTGTCCATCTTCCATCTTTATTTGGTCCATAATACTACAGTACCAAACAGTATGACTAAAAGTCATGGTAGAAATAGTTGTAGTTACTCAGCTCCGTGGTCCTGGAATTCTCTCCTGAACATTTTAAAATTTGATGATCTAGTTTCGTTGGTGGCGTTTAAACACTTGATCGATGTGTATATATATATATATATATATATATATATATATATATATATATATATATATATATATATATCATAGAGTAATTGTCTTTAGGACAGCTGTTTTTTAGTCAAGACTTGTTTTTTAACGTAATATGTAATTGTTGTACTGTACGTGTGTTTATAGTTTTGTTTAATGTTGTGTATGTAAGTTGTTTTGTCTGAAACGTTGTTCCCCCGTGCTGCTATTGGACCAGGTCTCTCTTGGAAAAGTGATGTTATCTCAATGAGAAAAAACATTAAATAAAAATAAAAATAAATACTTGCAGCATTTAAAACACCACTAATACTATGCAATCCATTCAGTTTACTTATAGTGATGGTACACCATTTGTTCCGTTGCATTACAACCAACGGGCAGAAATATGGCAACGACCAGCAATAGAACCCAGGAAGGGAAAATGATCCACTTCCAGTGTTTATCTTCCATGTATTGTTATGGTCTGTTGTTGCATTATTACTTATGTTGCCAGTAACGTTAAATTATTCCTGGTTCGATTTTTTTTTGTCACTTTTCCCAGCAATGGGACTTCAGAGTCACACTGTACATTTCAAGAAAATATATATTCAAATTAGCATCGCAACAGTGCCTGCAGGGGCAGTATTTCAATACCAACACCGGTAGCTACATTATGCTAGTGGCATTGTAACAATTTACAACCCACACATATTTTAGTTCACTTGGGATATGTCAGAGAACCCAGTCAGTAGACGAGTAGCAACAGTATGCTCGTAGACAGGAAGTTCTCACCCATCAGTCATATCCTTAGTAGTTGGACAGACACTCAAGAGTTTGCACTGGGACATGTGTTAACAGCAGGAAAGGGGGGGGGGGGGGCAACCTGTTACCGATGTGGACCTTCCTCTACTGTCACCAAATTCTGATTTGTTAGTATTTATGGACCAGATTTGAGAATTCTTCAAGCTTCATGTCCAAATAATCTTAAAGTAACTTCAGTGAGCTACACAATCAATTGAAGAAACTGTGGTGGCAGAACTTTAGGATGATTTGGACATGAAACTCGAAGAATTGTAATACCAGGACCTTTCACAGGTGCCGGGTAAACAAAACACTGCTTACAGTGTAAGGAAACCAAAATGTAATTTTGTTATTTGGGTGAACTATCCCTTTAAAGGGATAGAATTTAGCAATGAAGCCCTTGACCTACTTCCCCAGAGACAGATGAAATTGTGGATACCATGTTCCCCCCCCCCCCCCTCCCTCTAACAGGCTAGCTGAACATTCAGGTCACTGCGCCAACACTTGTAAGCATTGGCTAGCGAAACTACCTATAACTTCCTTCATACTGAACGCAGAAACATAGAAATCTGACTCTGGGGAAGTGGATACAATCTCAAACTATCCCTTTAAGAAGGTGGCTATTACCGGAGGGGACCACAACATAGTTAAATCATTAAGCACCAGATGGATGAAACGAGGGACTTTCATAAAACGTCAAATAAAACACAGTCTCAAATAGCTTGCCCTTTTTAATAGCCGGGCATCGGCACACATTTCAGCAAATAAACACCCGTTTCAGATAAACGCTGGGACACAGCTCTGGTACATACACCCGTGATGCCTGCCCCTCAGATCCCGTTTAGTGTTAAGTCATCTGAACTAGAAGCTGTACGCCCACGTAGCATTACCACTCTCGCTGATGACCAACACTTTAAGTCGACACGAGAGAACATTATTTCACAGAAAATAATAATGTTCCATGAGTTTTGTTTTGAGTGACAAAAAGTAGCTAGCTAATGTCAGCTAACACCTCTTATCACGTCTTGAGCAGCCCCAAGTGGAGCCGTTGCTGTTGACAACATGCAGAGGGGCAGCGTAAGGAGCAGGGGACAGAGAGACAAGCAGCTAACTAACGGAGGTAGTTAGCTACTGTATTTCTGAGTTTGGGTTCGGGCAGAGCCTTAACTTTGTGGGCATGGGTAGGGCTTACATGTAATGCTCATGCAGGTATTTAGATGGAACGTATTATTGGTCGCGTGTCAGAGATAGATTTATTTATTTATTTATTTTTACAAAAGCTGTGTTCATTAAGGAAATAGACACGTTTCTTAAAAGAGCCGGTTCTTGAAAATGGCGCCGGAGGAGATGGCTGCCGTTTTACGGTCCCCCTAACCAATTCTGCGGGGGTTTTTTGCATTATTTTGTACATAATGTTAATTTCACCGTCTCTTATGACCAAAAATAGTTTCTAGATATCAGGACAGCGATTACTCACCTCATACTGGAATATTTTTTTCTTTAACAAGTCGGACACAAAGGATTTACTTCAGACACCCAACAAGACCCTCATCCCCGTCATTAGCAGGACAAAGTGATCTCTGGAACGTAGGTCGCGGTGCCTTGTAAGAATCTGACGGCGGTAATCTGCCTTTACCATCGGTCCTATTAGCCAACGTATTGTAATGACCCGACTAGATCATAAATGAACAATTGTCCAGACAGAGGATTGAGTTTGCGAATTGACGGTTTATTAACCACTGGGTACTGGTAAGTACAACACAACCACCTACTAGCCTAACACATAACACACAGCTGTCTGTGCGGGTCGCTACAGTACAATCATTGGATAATAAAACAGACGAACTACGATCACGTACAGCTGAAGTCGGAAGTTTACATACACTTAGGTTGGAGTCATTAAAACTTGTTTTCAACCACCCCACAAATTTCTTGTTAACAAACTATAGTTTGGGCAAGTCGGTTAGGACATCTACTTTGTGCATGACACAAGTAATTTTTCCAACAATTGTTTACAGATTATTTCACTGTATCACAATTCCAGTGGGTCAGAAGTTTACATACACTAAGTTGACTGTGCCTTTAAACTGCTTGGAAAATTCCAGAAAATTATGTCATGGCTTTAGAAGCTTCTGATAGGCTAATTGACATCATTTGAGTCAATTGGAGGTGTACCTCTGGATGTATTAAAATTCCTACCTTCAAACCCAGTGCCTCTTTGCTTGACATCTTGGGCAAATCAAAAGAAATCAGCCAAGACCTCAGAAAAAAAATTCTAGACCACCACAAGTCTGGTTCATCCTTGGGAGCAATTTCCAAATGCCTGAAGGTACCACGTTCATCTGTACAAACAATAGTACGCAAGTATAAACACCACGGGACCACGCAGCCGTCATACCGCTCAGGAAGGAGACTCGTTCTGTCTCCTAGAGATGAACGTACTTTGGTGCGAAAAGTGCAAATCAATCCCAGAACAACAGCAAAGGACCCTGTGAAGATGCTGGAGGAAACCGGTACCAAAGTATCTATATCCACAGTAAAACGAGTCCTATATTGTCATAACCTGAAAGGCCACTCAGCAAGGAAGAAGACGCTGCTCCAAAACCGCCATCAAAAAAGCCAGACTACAGTTTGCAACTGCACATGGGGACAAAGATCATACTTTTTGGAGAAATGTCCTCTGGTCTGATGAAACAAAAACAGAACTGTTTGGCCATAATGACCATCATTATGTTTGGAGGAAAAAGGGGGAGGCTTGCAAGCCGAAGAACACCATCCCAACCGTGAAGCACGGGGGTGGCAGCATCATGTTGTGGGGATGCTTTGCTGCAAGAGGGACTGGTGCACTTCACAAAATAGATGGCATCATGAGGGTGAAATTATGTAGATATATTGAAGCAACATCTCAAGACATCAGTCAGGAAGTTAAAGCTTGGTCACAAATGGGTCTTCCAAATGGACAATGACCCCAAGCATACTTTCAAAGTTGTGGCAAAATGGCTTAAGGACAACCAAGTCAAGGTATTGGAGTGGCCATCACAATGCCCTGACCTCAATCCTATAGAACATTTGTGGGTAGAACTAAAAAAGTGTGTGCAAGCAAGAAGGCGTACAAACCTGACTCAGTTACACTAGTGCTGTCAGGAGGAATGGGCCAAAATTCACCCAACTTATTGTGGGAAGCTTGTGGAAGGCTACCCAAAACATTTGACCCAAGTTAAACAATTTAAAAGAAATGCTACCAAATACTAATTGAGTGTATGTAAACTTCTGACCCACTGGGAATGTGATGAAAGAAATAAAAGCCTAAATAAATCACTCTACTATTATTCTGACATTTCACATTCTTAAAATAAAGTGGTGCGCCTAACTGACCTAAGACAGGGAATTTTGACTAGGATTAAATGTCAGAAATGGTTAAAAACTGAGTTTAAATGTATTTGGCTAAGGTGTATGTAAACTTCCGACTTCAACTGAATATCCTACCAACGGGACATATGAAACGGTAATATCTTACATTTCACCAAGTCGTTGCTGAATGACGACATGACATACAGCTGACGGGTTTTACTCTGCATCGGCAGGATAGAACAGCCACCTATGGTAAGACAAGAGGTGGCGATCTATGTATATTTGTAAACAGCTTGTGCACGAAATCTAATAGTAAGAAAGTCTCAAGGTTTTTGCTTGCCTGAGGTAGAGTATCTGATGATAAGCTGTAGACCACACTATTTACCAAGAGAGTTTTCATCTATATTCTTTGAAGCTGTCTATTTACCACCACAAACCAATGCTGGCACTAAGACAGCACTCAAATAGCAAACAGGAAAACGCTCATCCAGAGGCAGTGCTCCTAGTGGCCGGGGACTTCAATGCAGGGAAACTTAAATCCACTTTACCTCATTTCTACCAGCACCTTAAATGTGCAACCAGAGGGAAAAAAAACTACACCACACATAGAGATGCGCAAAAAGCTCTCCCTCGCCCTCCATTTGGCAAATATGACCATAATTCTATCCTCCTGATTCCTGCTTACAAGCAAAAACTAAAGCAGGAAGTACAAGTGACTCAGTCAATAAAAAAGTAGTCAGATAAGGCAGATGCTAAGCTACAGGACTGTTTTGCTATCACAGAGTGGAATATGTTCCGAGATTCTTCTGATGGCATTGAGGAGTACACAACATCAGTCACTGGTTTCATCAATAAGTGCATCGATGAGTCTGTAATACCAACATGTTTCAAGCAGACCACCATAGTCCCTGTGCCCAAGAACACTAAGGTAACCTGCTTAAATGACTACTGATCCGTAGCACGCACGTCTGTAGCCATGAAGTGCTTTGAAAGGCTGGTCATGGCTCACATCAACACCATTACCCCAGAAACCCTAGACCCACTCAAATTTGCATACCACTCCAATAGATCCACAGATGATGCAATTTCTAAAAGTTCTACAGCTGCACCATCGAGAACATCCTGACTGGTTGCATCACTGCCTGGTATGGCAACTGCTCGGCCTGCGACTGCAAGGCATACGAGTGCGTACGGCCCAGTACATTACTGGGGCTAAGCTTCCTACCATCCAGGACTATACCTGGCGGTGTCAGAAGACGGCCCTAAAACTTGTAAAAGACTCCAGCCACCTGGAGTCATAGACTGTTCTCTCCGCTATCGCACAGCAAGCGGTACCAGAGTGCCAAGTCTAGGTTCAAAAGACTCCTGAACAGCTAATTAAATGGCTACCCAGACTATTTGCATTGTCCACCCCCCTTTACGCTGCTGCTACTCTCTTATTATCTATGCATAGTCACTTTATTAACTCTACCTACATGTACATATTACCTCAATTACCTCGACTAATTGGTGGCCCCAGACATTGACTCTGTATCGGTACCCCCTGTATATAGCCTCCACATTGACTCTGTACCGGTACCCCCTGTATATAGCCTCCACATTGACTCTGTATCGGTACCTCCTGTATATAGCCTCCACATTGACTCTGTATCGGTACCTCCTGTATATAGCCTCCACATTGACTCTGTACCGGTACCTCCTGTATATAGCCTCCACTGACTCTGTACCAGTACCTCCTGTATATAGCCTCCACATTGACTCTGTACCGGTACACCTTGTATATAGCCTCCACTGACTCTGTACCGGTACCTCCTGTATATAGCCTCCACTGACTCTGTACCAGTACCTCCTGTATATAGCCTCCACATTGACTCTGTACCGGTATCCCCTGTATATAGCCTCCACTGACTCTGTACCGGTACCTCCTGTATATAGCCTCCACTGACTCTGTACCGGTACACCTTGTATATAGCCTCCACATTGACTCTGTACCAGTACCTCCTGTATATAGCCTCCACATTGACTCTGTACCAGTACCTCCTGTATATAGCCTCCACTGACTCTGTACCGGTACACCTTGTATATAGCCTCCACATTGACTCTGTACCAGTACCTCCTGTATATAGCCTCCACATTGACTCTGTACCGGTACACCTTGTATATAGCCTCCACATTGACTCTGTACCAGTACCTCCTGTATATAGCCTCCACATTGACTCTGTACCGGTACACCTTGAATATAGCCTCCACATTGACTCTGTACCAGTACCTCCTGTATATAGCCTCCACATTGACTCTGTACCGGTACACCTTGTATATAGCCTCCACATTGACTCTGTACCAGTACCTCCTGTATATAGCCTCCACATTGACTCTGTACCGGTACCCCCTGTATATAGCCTCCACATTGACTCTGTACCGGTACACCTTGTATATAGCCTCCACATTGACTCTGTACCAGTACCCCCTGTATATAGCCTCCACTGACTCTGTACCAGTACCTCCTGTATATAGCCTCCACATTGACTCTGTACCGGTACCCCCTGTATATAGCCTCCACATTGACTCTGTACAGGTACCCCCTGTATATAGCCTCCACATTGACTCTGTACCGGTACACCTTGTATATAGCCTCCACATTGACTCTGTACCAGTACCCCCTGTATATAGCCTCCACTGACTCTGTACCAGTACCTCCTGTATATAGCCTCCACATTGACTCTGTACCGGTACACCTTGTATACAGCCTCCACATTGACTCTGTACAGGTACCCCCTGTATATAGCCTCCACATTGACTCTGTACCAGTACCTCCTGTATATAGCCTCCACATTGACTCTGTACCGGTACACCTTGTATATAGCCTCCACATTGACTCTGTACCAGTACCCCCTGTATATAGCCTCCACTGACTCTGTACCAGTACCTCCTGTATATAGCCTCCACATTGACTCTGTACCAGTACCTCCTGTATATAGCCTCCACATTGACTCTGTACCGGTACCTCCTGTATATAGCCTCCACATTGACTCTGTACCAGTACCTCCTGTATATAGCCTCCACTGACTCTGTACCAGTACCTCCTGTATATAGCCTCCACTGACTCTGTACCAGTACCTCCTGTATATAGCCTCCACATTGACTCTGTACCAGTACCTCCTGTATATAGCCTCCACATTGACTCTGTACCAGTACCCACTGTATATAGCCTCCACATTGACTCTGTACCAGTACCTCCTGTATATAGCCTCCACATTGACTCTGTACCGGTACCCCCTGTATATAGCCTCCACATTGACTCTGTACCGGTACACCTTGTATATAGCCTCCACATTGACTCTGTACCAGTACCCCCTGTATATAGCCTCCACTGACTCTGTACCAGTACCTCCTGTATATAGCCTCCACATTGACTCTGTACCGGTACCCCCTGTATATAGCCTCCACATTGACTCTGTACAGGTACCCCCTGTATATAGCCTCCACATTGACTCTGTACCGGTACACCTTGTATATAGCCTCCACATTGACTCTGTACCAGTACCTCCTGTATATAGCCTCCACATTGACTCTGTACCAGTACCTCCTGTATATAGCCTCGCTACTGTTATTTTACTGCTGCTCTTTAATTACTTGTTACTTTTATTTTTTACTTGTCTATTTTTTTGACAAATAAAATTTGATTTCTGTTCACTGATTGAAGCAAATAAACGCCCAGGCTATTAATTGAAGTTTTATGAGTACTTGGATTTGTCCAATAAGTCGTTTTAATTTTTCCATTGCAAAACAAATACCATTGCTGTTGAACACTGTGGCTTTGACCTTTGCTACATAGGAGAGGCTGGCACCACATCCATCAGCTGCCGTTCACTGGGTTAAGTCATCGAAACTAGACTCTGTGCGCCCGTGTAGCATTACCATGAGGTGGAAAAGGTTACGAAATATATTGGGATAGAGGATCTATTGCTATTTTAAAACACTGATAGATATCGGGCTATTTAGGAGGTGTATTTGCCTGTGGTTTAAACCAGTTTAGGAGGTGTATTTGCCTGTGGTTTAAACCAGTTTAGGAGGTGTATTTGCCTGTGGTTTAAACCCGTTTAGGAGGTGTATTTGCCTGTGTTTAAACCAGTTTAGGAGGTGTATTTGCCTGTGTTTAAACCAGTTTAGGAGGTATATTTGCCTGTGTTTAAACCAGTTTAGGAGGTGTATTTGCAGTCTGGTAAGCATCAAAGTATTCTCCATATTTTTGAAAAGGTCAAACTACCTTCTGAACTTGACTTTCCTCTCCCAGAATCTCACTAGCGTCTTTTGCAGAGGCACCATGGAATCAGTAGTGAAAGGTGTAAACAGTACAGGGAACTGCTTTACTGTAAGCTCTTCTCAACAATGCAGTAATACTAAGTCGTAAAATAAATACACACAAGAAATAAGTACACATTGTATTTATTTTATTCCCATGTGTACTCTTTATTGTGTGTTTTATTTTTATGACTTAGTATTACTGTATTAGTATTACTGTATTAGTATTACTGCATTAGTATTACTGCATTAGTATTACTGCATTAGTATTACTGCATTGAGGAGAGCTTGCAAGTAAGTATTTCACCGTACTGTTTTCAAACGTTGTATCCTGTGCACGTGATCAATAAGCTTTGATTTGTAGACGTAATTGAACTAGGTTTAGGGTATTGAAATATCTTTACAGTCTTAAAACGTGAGATGGATTGGGGGTCGTATGCACTTTGAAGTAACGCTAAGGAAATCAGTCTGGCTCCTTAGAAGAGACACCTGTTTCCGAACTCACAACTGTGACAGTCAACCTTCCCCTTTGGATTTCCTTTATGTCTTGAGATCACAAATCACTTTTCCACTGGAAAGATTCTTTAAAACAAATGGAAAGAGTTGCATGGACCCAGCTATATGCAGATCAAGACAACTAACCAACAGGCAGGCTCAGCATCAATCTGGTCCTGTGAATGTTTTATTTTTATACATTTGCACACAAAATAAATCCCAAAACCTATTTTTGCTTTGTCATTATGGGGTATTGTCTGTTGATTGATTGATTACATTTTTTAAAACACCCTCATCAATTTTAGAATAAGGCTGTAACTTAACATGTGGAAAAAGTCAAGGGGTCTGAATACTTTCCGAATACACTGTAAAGTGCAAGTTAAGACGGCGAGCACTTCAGCTGACAGTTCCTGCCAACTCTACACAAACACATGACTCCCCCTGTCAAATCTAGGTGAGCAAGAGCGAGAGCGAGAGAGCGAGAGAGAGAGAGAGAGAGAGAGAGAGAGCATGATATATAGAGAGAGCATGATATATAGAGAGAGAGAGCATGATATATATAGAGAGAGAGAGCATGATATATATAGAGAGAGAGAGCATGATATATATATATAGAGAGAGAGAGCATGATATATATAGAGAGAGAGAGAGCATGATATATATATATAGAGAGAGAGAGCATGATATATATAGAGAGAGAGAGAGCATGATATATATATAGAGAGAGAGAGCATGATATATATAGAGAGAGAGAGAGAGCATGATATATATAGAGAGAGAGAGAGAGCATGATATATATAGAGAGAGAGAGAGAGCATGATATATATATATAGAGAGAGAGAGCATGATATATATAGAGAGAGAGAGAGAGCATGATATATATATAGAGAGAGAGAGAGCATGATATATATATATAGAGAGAGAGAGCATGATATATATAGAGAGAGAGAGAGAGCATGATATATATATAGAGAGAGAGAGAGCATGATATATATAGAGAGAGAGAGAGAGCATGATATATATATAGAGAGAGAGAGAGCATGATATATATATATATAGAGAGAGAGCATGATATATATAGAGAGAGAGAGAGCATGATATATATATATAGAGAGAGAGCATGATATATATATAGAGAGAGAAAGAGCATGATATATATAGAGAGAGAGAGAGAGCATGATATATATAGAGAGAGAGAGAGAGCATGATATATATAGAGAGAGAGAGAGCATGATATATATAGAGAGAGAGAGAGAGAGCATGATATATATAGAGAGAGAGAGAGAGCATGATATATATAGAGAGAGAGAGAGAGCATGATATATATAGAGAGAGAGAGAGAGCATGATATATATATAGAGAGAGAGAGAGCATGATATATATATAGAGAGAGAGAGAGCATGATATATATATAGAGAGAGAGAGAGAGCATGATATATATATAGAGAGAGAGAGAGAGCATGATATATATAGAGAGAGAGAGAGAGCATGATATATACAGTGAGGGAAAAAAGTATTTGATCCCCTGCTGATTTTGTACGTTTGCCCACTGACAAAGAAATGATCAGTCTATAATTTTAATGGTAGGTTTATTTGAACAGTGAGAGACAGAATATCAACAAAAAAATCCAGAAAAACGCATGTCAAAAATGTTATGAATTGATTTGCATTTTAATGAGGGAAATAAGTATTTGACCCCTCTGCAAAACATGACTTAGTACTTGGTGGCAAAACCCTTGTTGGCAATCACAGAGGTCAGACGTTTCTTGTAGTTGGCCACCAGGTTTGCACACATCTCAGGAGGGATTTTGTCCCACTCCTCTTTGCAGATCTTCTTCAAGTCATTAAGGTTTTGAGGCTGACGTTTGGCAACTCGAACCTTCAGCTCCCTCCACAGATTTTCTATGGGATTAAGGTCTGGATACTGGCTAGGCCACTCCAGGACCTTAATGTGCTTCTTCTTGAGCCACTCCTTTGTTGCCTTGGCCGTGTGTTTTGGGTCATTGTCATGCTGGAATACCCATCCACGACCCATTTTCAATACCCTGGCTGAGGGAAGGAGGTTTTCACCCAAGATTTGACGGTACATGGCCCCGTCCATCGTCCCTTTGATGCGGTGAAGTTGTCCTGTCCCTTTAGCAGAAAAACACCCCCAAAGCATAATGTTTCCACCTCCATGTTTGACGGTGGGGATGGTTTCTTGGGGTCATAGGCAGCATTCCTCCTCCTCCAAACACGCCAAGTTGGGTTGATGCCAAAGAACTCCATTTTGGTCTCATCTGACCACAACACGTTCACCCAGTTGTCCTCTGAATCATTCAGATGTTCATTGGCAAACTTCAGACGGGCATGTATATGTGCTTTCTTGAGCAGGGGGACCTTGCGGGCGCTGCAGGATTTCAGTCCTTCACGGCATAGTGTGTTACCAATTGTTTTCTTGATGACTATGGTCCCAGCTGCCTTGAGATCATTGACAAGATCTTCCTGTGTAGTTCTGGGCTGATTCCTCACCGTTCTCATGATCATTGCAACTTCACGAGGTGAGATCTTGCATGGAGCCCCAGGCTGAGGGAGATTGACAGGTCTTTTGTGTTTCTTCCATTTGCGAATAATCACAGAAACTGTTGTCACCTTCTCACCAAGCTGCTTGGCGATGGTCTTGTAGCCCATTCCAGCCTTGTGTAGGTCTACAATCTTGTCCCTGACATCCTTGGAGAGCTCTTTGGTCTTGGCCATGGTGGAGAGTTTGGAATCTGATTGATTGATTGCTTCTGTGGACAGGTATCTTTTATACAGGTAAGAAACTGAGATTAGGAGCACTCCCTTTAAGAGTGTGCTCCTAATCTCCGTTCGTTACCTGTATGAAAGACACCTGGGAGCCAGAAATCTTTCTGATTGAGAGGGGGTCAAATACTTATTTCCCTCATTAAAATGCAAATCAATTTATAACATTTTTGACATGCATTTTTCTGGATATTTTTGTTGTTATTCTGTCTCTCACTGTTCAAATAAACCTACCATTAAAATTATAGACTGATCATATCTTTGTCAGTGGGCAAACGTACAAAATCAGCAGGGGATCAAATACTTTTTTCCCTCACTGTATAGAGAGAGAGAGAGAGCGCATGATATATATATAGAGAGAGAGAGAGCATGATATATATAGAGAGAGAGAGAGAGCATGATATATATAGAGAGAGAGAGAGAGCATGATATATATAGAGAGAGAGAGAGAGCATGATATATATATAGAGAGAGAGAGAGAGAGCATGATATATAGAGAGAGAGAGAGAGAGCATGATATATATATAGAGAGAGAGAGAGCATGATATATATAGAGAGAGAGAGAGAGCATGATATAGAGAGAGAGAGATAAAATATCTCCTTAGTGGTTGACCAGGGTGCCAGCTAGTAGCCTAAATTGTCAACCTTAAACAGCTGATACAGGCCAGTCAAAGTGTTAAATTGACGTTTGGATAATCATTCAAATTATCCACAGCGTGGAACATCTGGCTCTGTTCACATGGCCTTCTCTTCTTTGAAATGCATTGCATCCATATCAGTATGTTCTGTAAGGAGCTAGAGGACTTCTTTCCAGTTGAAATAGCCCTAAGCTTACTTTCCAAAACACCATATTAAAATTAATCTCTTGAGCCAAATGCATGTGGTATTAATGACTGGATTTGCACATTAAAACAAATACTGGTTCCCCACAGCTTGGTCCAAAGTATGTAGAGAAAGGCACTTTCTTCCACTGTTGCATTAGGGGAAAATAACATTATTTTTGGGAGTGGTGGTTGAATTAGTTTACTTGTTTCATAAATGGGACATTTTTCAACGCCCAGTTGCATGTAATTTCAAAACTATCCCAATCCATCTACTGTATGTCTGACTGACAACATACCCTCCACTTTCAATATTAAATGTGTCACAGTGAAGGAGAAATGTCCTGGAATTCCCTTGTTGGCCTACTGCAGCTCTCATTACGAAGCAAGCTCTGGCATATTTAGACTTTTAAATGGAAAGCAGAAAACCTTAACAACATGGTCAGTGTGCTTCGCATCAGGGTTTCACCTTCCAGGGTCAGGAAGTAGAGGTCACAGGGGAACAACGGTGACCTCCAGCTGGTCCCACACATCTGGTAGTGTCCTCGCCACAAACCCGGTGGGAGATGGGAGAAAACCCAGGGTAACCTATCCAGTAACTGGGGGTGGGGTGGGGTGGGGGGGATTCAGCTTTATTGACGTTTGAATGTTCTGCTCCTGTGGCTTGGACTCTGGTAGTGGAGGTGGAACGTTGGGTTGACCTACCTTGTTTGTTTTTTTACAAGGGTCATGGTGAGGTCCAAAGGTCACACGTGGAGGTATTTGTAATCTCTATTCATAAAGCTTACAGGGCACCAATGAAACAAGAAGCTCATCCACGCCATGTCTCTCCACTGTGTGTCGGGCCAAAGGGCGGGGCCGCCGTCCAGCTTGCTAAACTGCGTCAAATGCTGGCACGGTTCTTTGACGTTTTTTTAGAGAGTAATTATTATGTTCTCCCCATAGCTGACAGGAACTGTGTTTGATGACAAACCACTTCCTCAAATGCTCGTGTGGATTAACAGAGAGAGCCAAGGGACAGCTGTGTCATATCACATTCAAAGTAGAGGGGTTGGATATTTATTTCGTTAACACTTGAAAAATGTTTAGATTCTCACACCATAAGTGACCTAGTCTGGAGCAGTCCGCTATTAACTACTTAAACTTCTGTAAGCAATTCATATACAGCCACAGCAGACAGGCTAGCTGATGACTTAGATGACTGCCTGCCTGCTAAGAATATATAAATCATTCCTCTGAAAAATTGCCATTTGATTTATGCAAAGATTGTAGAATCTTACACATTAAAGCGCTGCCAATAGAACAGACTAAAATGAAATAAACCTATAACGTGTACTATAATGAAGTGCACAACAGCCGTCAACACATGGCCAGAGCAACAGAGTGCGAAATAGTGAGTCACATTCCTTTGTTCCAAGTAACATCCTGGGACAGAAAGGGGGAAAAACACAGTAACATCCTGGGACAGAAAGGGGGAAAAACACAGTAACATCCTGGGACAGAAAGGGGAAAAAACACAGAAACATCCTGGGACAGAAAGGGGAAAAAACACAGAAACATCCTGGGACAGAAAGGGGGAAAAACACAGTAACATCCTGGGACAGAAAGGGGAGAAACACAGTAACATCCTGTGACAGAAAGGGGGGGGGGGGAAACTAACATCCTGTGAGAGAAAGGGGGGAAAAAACACAGTAACATCCTGTAACAGAAAGGGGGAAAAAACAGTAACATTCTGTGACAGGAAGGGGGGAAAAAACGAACATCCTGGGACAGAAAGGGGGGTGAAAACAGTAACATCCTGTGACAGAAAGGGGGGGGGAAACGTAACATCCTGTGACAGAAAGGGGAAATACACAGTAACATCCTGGGACAGAAAGGGGGAAAATAACAGTAACATCCTGGGACAGAAAGGGGGAAAACAGTAACATCCTGTGACAGAAAGGGGAAAACAGTAACATTCTGGGACAGAAAGGTAAAAAGCACACAGGGAGAGAATGCTGATTAGACACTAGGGTGCAGAAGTGGGCAATAACCCAAAATGACGTGGGGATGAGGTAAGTGTTTTCTCTGATCAAAAGGTTGCTATGTGAGGGTCACCTTGTAAAAGCGACAGCATGAGCGACTTAGCTCTTTTAAGACATTCTTCTGGTTGAACGGGTAAACAGACATCCTCCCTTTGCTTTTGTTGGCCTAACGGCTCACAGACAGGTGAGAGACGCTATGTTAATTTAACAACGATTTTCAACATGTAAACTCTACCCTGTGGAAGATCAGGGGTCAAAGTTTAAAACTGGAGGAAAAAGAAAGCATTCCTGCTAGCCGTTCCATTAATCTTCTCCCTTATACAGATGTTTTCGTCATCATCCACACGGCGGTGTATGACGATTCTAAAAAGCAAAAAAAAAAAAGAAGCTAACAAACACTTCACTGAACTAGTAGTCCCAGGTGACCCGGCAGACACACACTGGCTGGATTCCCAGGTGACCCGGCAGACACACACTGGCTGGATTCCCAGGTGACCCGGCAGACACACACTGACTGGATTCCCAGGTGACCCGGCAGACACACACTGGCTGGATTCCCAGGTGACCCGGCAGACACACACTGGCTGGATTCCCAGGTGACCCGGCAGACACACACTGGCTGGATTCCCAGGTGACCCGGCAGACACACACTGGCTGGATTCCCAGGTTGACCCGGCAGACACACACTGGCTGGATTCCCAGGTGACCCGGCAGACACACACTGGCTGGATTCCCAGGTGACCCGGCAGACACACACTGGCTGGATTCCCAGGTGACCCGGCAGACACACACTGGCTGGATTCCCAGGTTGACCCGGCAGACACACACTGGCTGGATTCCCAGGTGACCCGGCAGACACACACTGACTGGATTCCCAGGTGACCCGGCAGACACACACTGGCTGGATTCCCAGGTGACCCGGCAGACACACACTGGCTGGATTCCCAGGTGACCCGGCAGACACACACTGGCTGGATTCCCAGGTGACCCGACAGACACACACTGACTGGATTCCCAGGTGACCCGGCAGACACACACTGGCTGGATTCCCAGGTGACCCGGCAGACACACACTGGCTGGATTCCCAGGTGACCCGGCAGACACACACTGGCTGGATTCCCAGGTGACCCGGCAGACACACACTGGCTGGATTCCCATGTGACCCGGCAGACACACACTGACTGGATTCCCATGTGACCCGGCAGACACACACTGGCTGGATTCCCAGGTGACCCGGCAGACACACACTGACTGGATTCCCAGGTGACCCGGCAGACACACACTGGCTGGATTCCCAGGTGACCCGGCAGACACACACTGGCTGGATTCCCAGGTGACCCGGCAGACACACACTGGCTGGATTCCCAGGTGACCCGGCAGACACACACTGGCTGGATTCCCAGGTGACCCGGCAGACACACACTGGCTGGATTCCCAGGTGACCCGGCAGACACACACTGGCTGGATTCCCAGGTGACCCGGCAGACACACACTGGCTGGATTCCCAGGTGACCCGGCAGACACACACTGGCTGGATTCCCAGGTGACCCGGCAGACACACACTGGCTGGATTCCCAGGTGACCCGGCAGACACACACTGACTGGATTCCCAGGTGACCCGGCAGACACACACTGACTGGATTCCCAGGTGACCCGGCAGACACACACCGGCTGGATTCCCAGGTGACCCGGCAGACACACACTGGCTGGATTCAAAAAAAAAAAAAAAAAAGGGTGGAACGGTCCCCCTGACCTAGTCCATTAACCCCCCCCCCCCCCCTTCTTCCCAGTGGCGTTCTCACAACAATAAACAATCCTTCTGTATGGCTACTGTTCCACAGTCCCCATTGGCCTAGACAGGCATAAAGAAATCAGGCTCTGAAAGCAAAGCTGCGCTTTTATGCCATACATTAAGGATGGAGCCTGTTAGATATTTCTAACACATTTCTGGATTTACTGTAAGTCAGTCCTTCATCTCTTTTTTTACAACCGGGCGTTGTAATAACACCGCATGTGCTCCAAGTATGATTTCCAAACATTCATAGACTGAACCAGCAATCAAACATTTAGCGCCAGAGTGATGTAATCTCTCAGAAATAGTGGTGGGCACCAAAACAAGAGGCCTTTTTATTTATTTTTCCCCCATACTGATCCAATTGTCTGCTCAAGTGTAAAAAAAAAAAATCTTGAGTCACTCGAAAGTGACAGTCAGTGAGTGTCTGCCGGGTCACATGGGAATCCAGTCAGTGAGTGTTGTACGGACATGTGGCGCAAGCAAACTTCTGGGATGTGTCGGGAATAGTTTACCTCAGATTTTACAGCAGCTTGGTCCAAACTCATCCTGGGGGAAAACACGTGCGTTTATCCAGGCCCATTATGATGATGAACAGCATCCCTGAGGTTTGTAGAATGTCTTTCACAGGATTTACACCTCTCAATCTGAAATCTCTCTGGCTTTTTCACAGGATTTACACCTCTCAATCTGAAATCTCTCTGGCTTTTTCACAGGCTTTACACCTCTCAATCTGAAATCTCTCTGGCTTTTTCCCCCTGTTCAGTGCGTGAGGCAGATTACTGCTGCTAAACTCCTTTCACATTGACAAACAAGAGGCCCGTGAAAAGTTGCCACAACGGCTGACAACTCAGAGGCTTTAGTCAAAAGGTATTGCCTTCCCAAAAGTCATCCAAATAATTGACAATGACATAATAGCTTTACTTAAGCAAATAAAGCGTGACGGTCTATTGTTGGCCAATTGTAATAAGAGGAAAGCCTGCTATGGCTGGCTGGCCCGTCCTGCATGGCTGGCTGCATGGCTGGTCCGTCCTGCATGGCTGGCTGGCTGGCTGGTCCGTCCTGCATGGCTGGCTGGTCCGTCCTGCATGGCTGGCTGGTCCGTCCTGCATGGCTGGATGGTCCGTCCTGCATGGCTGGCTGGTCCGTCCTGCATGGCTGGCTGGCTGGTACATTCCTGCATGGCTGGCTGGCTGGTACATTCCTGCATGGCTGGCTGGCTGGTACATTCCTGCATGGCTGGCTGGCTGGTACATTCCTGCATGGCTGGCTGGCTGGTACATTCCTGCATGGCTGGCTGGCTGGTACATTCCTGCATGGCTGGCTGGCTGGTACATTCCTGCATGGCTGGCTGGCTGGTACATTCCTGCATGGCTGGCTGGCTGGTACATTCCTGCATGGCTGGCTGGCTGGTACATTCCTGCATGGCTGGCTGGCTGGTACATTCCTGCATGGCTGGCTGGCTGGTACATTCCTGCATGGCTGGCTGGCTGGTACATTCCTGCATGGCTGGCTGGCTGGTACATTCCTGCATGGCTGGCTGGCTGGTACATTCCTGCATGGCTGGCTGGCTGGTCCATTCCTGCATGGCTGGCTGGCTGGTCCGTCCTGCATGGCTGGCTGGCTGGTCCGTCCTGCATGGCTGGCTGGCTGGTCCGTCCTGCATGGCTGGCTGGCTGGTCCGTCCTGCATGGCTGGCTGGCTGGTACGTTCTGCATGGCTGGCTGGCTGGTCCATTCTGCATGGCTGGTCCATTCTGCATGGCTGGTCCATTCTGCATGGCTGGCTGGCTGGTCCATTCTGCATGGCTGGCTGGCTGGTCCATTCTGCATGGCTGGCTGGCTGGTCCATTCTGCATGGCTGGCTGGCTGGTCCATTCTGCATGGCTGGCTGGCTGGTCCATTCTGCATGGCTGGCTGGCTGGTCCATTCTGCATGGCTGGCTGACTGGTCCGTCCTGCATGGCTGGCTGACTGGTCCATTCTGCATGGCTGGCTGACTGGTCCATTCTGCATGGCTGGCTGACTGGTCCATTCTGCATGGCTGGCTGGCTGGTCCATTCTGCATGGCTGGCTGGCTGGTCCATTCTGCATGGATGTGACTTCAAAAGGTGTAGCTCCAGTAGGCCTGTGCAATGCTGCCTTTCAGTGGAAGATCACCCCCCAGACTCTTGTTCTTCTTCAAAAGGGCCGGTCTCTTTTCAGCCCAAAGGTTACAGCATTGTTAGCCCTCATGAATCATCAAGGCAAAGCAGTTTGGGAGCAAACAGACCACACACACTCAGCCAGCTGGGAACATTTTCATTAAGGTCTGAGTGACGTCAAATGAGAAACCTGAATTCAAATGAGAAACCTGAATTCAAATGAGACGTACTGGTAACAAACAAGTCACTTTGGATTTGATCACTGTAGATCACTGTAGTTTGATTGGGTCAGTGATTTGGTGAAGATACAGAGACAAGTGGGTTGAAACATTCCACAGCGGTCAGGCATTACCGAATGCTGGAATTGGGTAGGGTTGGCACAATAATTGTATAATCATGTTACCGACGATTTTTGATGACAAAAATAAAATAAACATTTTAATTGAAACGTTTTTATCAACTTCAAATGCATGTCAACAAACGTTACCCAAAAGCAGCAAAGTAAAAGTAATCCTGGTTCACATCTAACAGCCGATATAAGGAGAGATGAGGGAAAAAAAGTCAGTTTTAGAATTTTGTGTTGCGGAACGAACATCTGACAATACGGGAAGGCCGGGCATTCAAAAAGATGACGTGCGGTTGAGTCCGCTTCCGCAGTAACACGGACTCTTTACAACGTAATGAAACTTTGTTACTCCTTGTTTCAGCAAGGTGTTGTAGTAAACAAGTCTGGTTGTCTAGGAAACATCCCTCCCTCCCTCCCTGCAGCAGCAGCACATGCAGTCAGGAGCGGAGGAGAGGAGAAAACGTACATTTTCTTACCCCCACTAGCTAGCAGTGTTCCAGGACTGGTGGGAGGGGGTCGCTACCCTCTACCCCCACTAGCTAGCAGTGTTCCAGGACTGGTGGGAGGGGGTCGCTACCCTCTACCCCCACTAGCTAGCAGTGTTCCAGGACTGGTGGGAGGGGGTCGCTACCCTCTACCCCCACTAGCTAGCAGTGTTCCAGGACTGGTGGGAGGGGGTCGCTACCCTCTACCCCCACTAGCTAGCAGTGTTCCAGGACTGGTGGGAGGGGGTCGCTACCCTCTACCCCCACTAGCTAGCAGTGTTCCAGGACTGGTGGGAGGGGGTCGCTACCCTCTACCCCCACTAGCTAGCAGTGTTCCAGGACTGGTGGGAGGGGGTCGCTACCCTCTACCCCCACTAGCTAGCAGTGTTCCAGGACTGGTGGGAGGGGGTCGCTACCCTCTACCCCCACTAGCTAGCAGTCTTCCAGGACTGGTGGGAGGGGGTCGCTACCCTCTACCCCCACTAGCTAGCAGTGTTCCAGGACTGGTGGGAGGGGGTCACTACCCTCTACCCCCACTAGCTAGCAGTGTTCCAGGACTGGTGGGAGGGGGTCGCTACCCTCTACCCCCACTAGCTAGCAGTGTTCCAGGACTGGTGGGAGGGGGTCGCTACCCTCTACCCCCACTAGCTAGCAGTGTTCCAGGACTGGTGGGAGGGGGTCACTACCCTCTACCCCCACTAGCTAGCAGTGTTCCAGGACTGGTGGGAGGGGGTCACTACCCTCTACCCACACTAGCTAGCAGTGTTCCAGGACTGGTGGGAGGGGGTCGCTACCCTCTACCCCCACTAACTAGCAGTGTTCCAGGACTGGTGGGGGCTGGTGGGAGGGGGTTGCTACCCTCTACCCCCACTAGCTAGCAGTGTTCCAGGACTGGTGGGAGGGGGTCACTACCCTCTACCCCCACTAGCTAGCAGTGTTCCAGGACTGGTGGGGGCTGGTGGGAGGGGGTCGCTACCCTCTACCCCCACTAGCTAGCAGTGTTCCAGGACTGGTGGGAGGGGGTCGCTACCCTCTACCCCCACTAGCTAGCAGTGTTCCAGGACTGGTGGGAGGGGGTCGCTACCCTCTACCCCCACTAGCTAGCAGTGTTCCAGGACTGGTGGGAGGGGGTCGCTACCCTCTACCCACACTAGCTAGCAGTGTTCCAGGACTGGTGGGAGGGGGTCGCTACCCTCTACCCCCACTAGCTAGCAGTGTTCCAGGACTGGTGGGAGGGGGTCGCTACCCTCTACCCCCACTAGCTAGCAGTGTTCCAGGACTGGTGGGAGGGGGTCGCTACCCTCTACCAGCTTAACTCACCTGTAGCTCCCCATCAATCATCCTCGCTGTCAGGCAGCAGTCTACACGGATGAATAGGGAGATGACGGAGCCTGAGTGAGCCGGCACAAGCTGGGGCTTGCCTTCAGCACTGAAGCATGGGGAGGGATAAAGTGAGTCAGACTCATCAAGCCCATTCGTAAATATAATATATTACTGCCATCATCGTGGACCGTTATCAATACTACCATTACTATTTCTTTGTTTAATAGAGACCATCATAAAGAGGCTAATGCCTTAGGTTTTATGTCGTCACACAGCTGGGCGAAGTGAGGATATTCTTTACTTTGCAGCACAGCAACATAGACCTCTCTACCCTATAGAGGGAATTGAATAGGCAACCCTCCCTGGCTAAGTCTAAACTGCTAGACCATGCATCAGCAGAGATGTGCTCTTGGTGAAGGACTCCCACAATCCCGGTTCTACTTTTCCACAAGACTGTTTTATTTACCATAGTCAGCCTTAAAACCATCAATTAAGGGTTTAGAGTAACATGTAACTATAATTTGGAGACTTCAGAAGTCAATGGCTTTGAGAGAATCAAAGTTAGATTCATGAGTGGTAGCGATAGCACTGAGGAACTAGGAAAATAACATCAAATACAAAGCAATCCTTGCTGAACAGCATCCTTGCACCTAAGTGGTCAAGTTCACTTCAATTTTCCAGCCAAGACTACATGCTACTTACTCCATTAGTCAACATGAACTGGCACCACTAGAATAGCTAGGCATGCCCCATTTAAACCAGTCAATAGCTAGGCATGCCCCATTTAAACCAGTCAATAGCTAGGCATGCCCCATTTAAACCAGTCAATAGCTAGGCATGCCTCCATTTAAACCAGTCAATAGCTAGGCATGCCCCCATTTAAACCAGTCAATAGCTAGGCATGCCCCATTTAAACCAGTCAATAGCTAGGCATGCCCCATTTAAACCAGTCAATAGCTAGGCATGCCCCATTTAAACCAGTCAACAGCTAGGCATGCCCCATTTAAACCAGTCAATAGCTAGGCATGCCCCATTTAAACCAGTCAACAGCTAGGCATGCCCCATTTAAACCAGTCAACAGCTAGGCATGCCCCATTTAAACCAGTCAACAGCTAGGCATGCCCCATTTAAACCAGTCAATAGCTAGGCATGCCCCATTTAAACCAGTCAACAGCTAGGCATGCCCCATTTAAACCAGTCAACAGCTAGGCATGCCCCATTTAAACCAGTCAATAGCTAGGCATGCCCCATTTAAACCAGTCAACAGCTAGGCATGCCCCCATTTAAACCAGTCAACAGCTAGGCATGCCCCATTTAAACCAGTCAACAGCTAGGCATGCCCCATTTAAACCAGTCAACAGCTAGGCATGCCCCATTTAAACCAGTCAACAGCTAGGCATGGCCCCATTTAAACCAGTCAATAGCTAGGCATGCCCCCATTTAAACCAGTCAACAGCTAGGCATGCCCCATTTAAACCAGTCAACAGCTAGGCATGCCCCATTTAAACCAGTCAACAGCTAGGCATGCCCCATTTAAACCAGTCAACAGCTAGGCATGCCCCATTTAAACCAGTCAACAGCTAGGCATGCCCCATTTAAACCAGTCAATAGCTAGGCATGCCCCATTTAAACCGGTCAATAGCTAGGCATGCCCCCATTTAAACCAGTCAATAGCTAGGCATGCCCCATTTAAACCAGTCAATAGCTAGGCATGCCTCCAGTTAAACCAGTCAATAGCTAGGCATGCCCCATTTAAACCGGTCAATAGCTAGGCATGCCCCCATTTAAACCAGTCAATAGCTAGGCATGCCCCATTTAAACCGGTCAATAGCTAGGCATGCCCCATTTAAACCAGTCAATAGCTAGGCATGCCCCCATTTAAACCAGTCAACAGCTAGGCATGCCCCATTTAAACCAGTCAACAGCTAGGCATGCCCCCATTTAAACCAGTCAAAACAAAATGAGGGATGGTTCGTCTCAAGTACTGTTCAGCAGAGTGGACTTATGGGATAGAATATCTTATAAAAAAAAAAAAATGAGCAAAGTGTCAGGTACAGATGTGTCCATAGAGACGACGACACAACCACCTGGCATGGTGACAGGTTAAGTGGTGACAAGTCCATTTGCTGATGCCTCATGGCTTTGACAGTAGTGATAAAGCACTAAGATGTTGTGGATTCTGGAAGGAGAAAAAAAACCCTGTGCATTTCCATTATTTTATTCAATTGTTTTACCAAAAATATTTAATTTCTATTATATAAGTAGATGTAACGATAGATAATCCAGCCATCTGGTAAAATGTGCAACATAAGGGATAAAGAAAATAATTATGGAAGAATCACGACGTGTTAAATGGGTGAAATTAATGTCACACTCTCCCCCTTCCCTTAAGAACAGGCTTGAGCTCAACACAGACTGAAGCCTATGGCCACAGTCTGCAACAGTTGCAGCTGGTGGCTGTGACTGGCTGACTCCCCAAGCAGCCGCGATTTGAGGGGGGGGGGGGGGGGGTTAGGAAAAAAGGAGGGCTGGAGAGATGGGGGACGGCTCTGGGGGGCTGCAGGGGACAAGGGTTTGGGTGGGGGGACTGGAGTCCCTGTGTCTCATGGAACATGATCTCCTTTGTGTTAAGGGGAGGGGAAAGGGGAGGTCCCGGCTCACGACTTGATTACTACGAGACGAAAAGACTGCCTTACCTCTAATAGTAAGAGAGAGAGAGAGAGAGAGACAAAAGCCAAAAAGGAGGGGGGGCTCTGTTGAAAAACAGACTAAGGGGCTGCTGTGGTAGAGGTGACAGAGTCAGTGTTAAGACTATGACAGAGCTAGAGGAAACATGTTCAGGTGTTCAGCTTTTATCAATGGACTCCAAACAAAAAGGTAACAAAGTCTGCATCTGTAGCGTATGAATTAAGTAAACGGGGGAAACCTTTGATAAAGTTCGGACACTTATTTTGTGCTCATTAGGGTCACGGTTACTAAAGAGGAACTTTTCTACGAGTTCGACTACCTGCTGCTTCTCCGGTGAATGAGCACGTCACGTATTGGAAGGCTTCAAAACAACATCCACTGCAGGGGAAACGTCTCTGACAGAAGATCGTGAGGAGGAGAGGGGGAGGGGGGGGGACAAGAGAAAAATATCCATGGATTTTGTCATGACTTTATTCACAGAAGAGCCTTAAAATCAAACCTTCCCGAGAAGGCAAGGGATTTAAAGGAGGAAAGAGCGAGAGAGAGAGAGAGCGAGAGTGGTGGAGATCAACGCATTTATCTGGTAAGGACCGGTGTCCCTAATTCTGCATGCAGCTGCACTTTTTTTTTTTAACAGCTTTCAGTGGCAAAGCCTGCACTTAAAGAGCGCTTGTTTGAGTAGTAATTACATTTGGCTCGGTACCTTACAGCTGTGTTAACTTTTCAGAAGTGCCGCTAACTCCCTTAAATCAGGGTCTGTGTACTCTCACTGCTTATTACTTTACTATTCTCTGCTTTCATTTATTTTTGGGGGTGATGATTTAAGACAAACTACAGATAGATTGTATGATTCTGATGTAACGGTGGAACGCAACAATCAAAACGATGTGTTATCAGAATATTATTACCAAACCAGCCGTAGAATGTCCCAAATTACAGATTATTTTTGTATTTTTTATTTACTATAGCAGTGTATAATCTGCTATCCATCCTACCTGCGATCATGGTTGCTATTGCTCCTCGAGTTCTAGGAGAATAGCTTAATTACAGTCATTTGACTCATTATGGCGGAGTCACAAGGTAAGGGCTCGGAAACCAACAGAACATGACTAAAAAGTATATGTTAGTCATACCACGAGTCAAATACCACTTAACCCAGTCCTTCTGATCAAGTCAACTACCACTTAACCCAGTCATTCTGATGGACAGGAGTCCGGTGGTAAACAGAGGCGGTTAGCTGTGGTTAGATGCTGTCAAGCTTTAGAAGAAGTGACGCTGCCGTCTGTTTTTTTTGTGTGGTGCAGACGAGCCTCATCACCGGCTTCTGGGGATCCTTTCTTGCCATGCTGTGTGTGAGAGTGAGTGAGTGAGTGAGTGAGTGAGTGAGTGAGTGTGTGTGTGTGTGTGAGAGTGAGTGTCTGAGAGTGAGTGTCTGAGAGTGAGTGTCTGAGAGTGAGTGTGTGTGTGTGTGTGTGAGAGTAGGTGTGTGAGAGTGAGTGTGTGTGTGTGTGTGTGTGTGTGAGAGTGAGTGTGTGAGAGTGTGTGTGTGTGTGTGAGAGTGTGTGAGAGTGAGTGTGTGAGTGTGAGTGAGTGTGTGAGAGTGAGTGTGTGAGAGTGAGAGTGTGTGTGTGTGTGTGTGAGAGTGAGTGAGTGTGTGTGTGTGTGTGTGTGAGAGTGAGTGTGTGAGAGTGAGTGTGTGAGTGAGTGTGTGAGAGTGAGTGAGTGAGTGTGAGAGTGAGTGTGTGAGAGTGAGTGTGTGAGTGAGTGTGTGTGTGTGTGTGTGGGGGGGGGGGGTAGGCTGGGTTTCTGTATAGCACTTTGTGACATCGGCTGATGTAAAAAGGGCTTTATAAATACATTTGACTGATTGTGTGTGGGAGGGAGGGATGCTTGTGTAAAAGTGATATGAACAGCTGAGGGGAATTGAATGACACTTCTTATCCATGCTCAGACAGGATCTTTCTGAGGAAATACGAGAAGAGGGTAACAAAGACGAAAGTGCATGTCACTCATTCCAGAATCGTGTGTATGTGTGTGTTTGGCCTGACCCTAGTTGACAGCACCCTAATAACAAGGAGTCGGGGCAGTAGTCTTGGCTGATAACAGATACTCCGATCTTCTTCTATGACGTGGGTTGGGCAGTGGGCTATTAGTTTCCCCAATGATCTCATAAGAGCATGTCTAAGAGCCTTGAATGGACACTATGAAGAGGGATGGGTGGAGGGGTTCTGCAGAGCACTGTCCTGTTTGGATAAAAGTGGGGTCGCTAGGTTTACATTTGTGTGTGTGTGTGTGTGTGTGTGTGTGTGTGTGTGTGTGTGTGTGTGTGTGTGTGTGTGTGTGTGTGTGTGTTGAACGTATGAGGAGATAAGAGCCTGTAGCGTTGTGAGCATGACACTGAGGCATCAACTTATTTATTTACACAAACGCACCAACAAAACAGAGAATGGGAAAAATGGCTAATTGACCGCTACATCATAATATCTTGCTAAGGGAAAACTCCCTTGTCCAATTCCATTGAGGTCTTTTTGCATGATTTTCTCTCGTACTTCCCGGGAGGGGGGGGGGGGGGGGGGGGTGTTGGCACAGCAAACCCCCATCTTTATTGATGCACTGTGGCAGACTAAAAAACTTAAAATGCTATCAAAAGCCCAGAAAAACTCAAGCTCAACTAGAAACACAAAATGTCAATGTTTTTCCATTGTAAAAATGTGCCAGAGTCATGAATGTGAAAGCTCTGGTGTGGTTTGGGTGAGACCCTGACAGACGTTTTGGAACACGTTTAACAGAGGGGTCGAGCGGAAGAGGTCAGAGGGCAGTAGTCAAAGAACGACTAGGCATCAGCATGCTTCAGTTCGGCTGGTGTCTAGTCAAACCTGGCTAGCCGAACTGAACGAGTGTGCTCGCATACTCCCTTAAAAGACCTTTGCTTAATTTTTTTTTTTTAAATGGCAATAGTATTGTTTATCCATTTTGAGATGCCTTAGCCTGTATGCACTTCCTCAAAATAGTCCGTATTAATCTAAGTTAACTCAAGAAATCTGTCATTCACGTTGACGTTTTTTGCCGAAGAGATCTTAGTCACGCAATTTTACGTCAAACGTTTGGTGCAGTATTTTTTTTTTAAATTAAGAAATGTGCATGAAAACGAGTCTTGTTCAATGCCAAAAAAAGACTACTGAAGAATCCATACTGTTGACCAATCACTGACGAAGGGGCGTAGACTTCGGTTATGAACTTCGGCTTGCCTCCAGGAAAAAAAATGTGCCTGAACAGCGGAGGAAAAAAAAGAAGGTCCAAAAACGTCACAAAATGTCATAATATATGCACAAAAACGCTACCGGACTGTAGTGATCTGGGAAGCATGCGGACAACTTTAGGGGCTCTCCTTGTGATCATTGACAAGTTAGAGGGTTAGGTAGAGGGCAGAATAAATATAACCTGCTAACAAGGTAGAGGCCGAGAGGAAGAGGTGAAGAGGATTTGCCCAAAATCTGTCCGTGTGAGATAGACCTCCATAGATAAAAACTGATTATCAGAGAGTGTTGAATCACGTGAGGCTTAATTGATTGAATAGAAGTTATGTAATTGTTTAGGCTGTTACAAATGTACTGATATAAGTGGATGCACGTGCACTGTGTATTGGGTCAACTGAGGAAAACAGCTAAGTTCTGCCTGTTCACACGTGTCTCTGCCCTCTCATTGGCTAGAATAGTTCCACCTGATCTCACCCGCCTTCAATCATCGAGGACATGCATTTCAACTGTTAGAGCGGTCACTCGGCTATCTTTCATATAATTAGATACTCTTTGGTTGAGGGCAGAGTAAATATAGCCTGTTAAAACAGAATAGAGATTGATGAAGTTTACAACAGGGTTGACGTTGGAGGTATTTTAAAACGGAGCATAACAGGTGTAGGTCGCTTAACGCTCAACGAGGTAAAAGGCTTTGTTAGATTTCAATACACCTGTAAAGCTGAAGGTGATGGTGATTAGGGGATCATTTCAGATGTTATGGTGATTAATGCATCGTGAAATATTTACTGACTCTACAACATATAAATGTGAACTGTTTTTACATACATGTGCTATTTTTCACTCGTGTTATTTTGCTTTAAACGTTTGCCTGAGTGAACGGTGTCCGTTGTGATATCTGATCTCTAGTCATTTCCTCTAGCTGCCAGACAAGGGTCCCTCTGATGGCCACAAATTGATAGCAGCCTACTTAAAATACCCACAGAAGTTAATGACCCACACCACAGAAGTTAATGACCTACACCACAGAAGGTAATGACCAACACACACAGAAGGTAATGACCGACACACACAGAAGTTAATGACCCACACCACAGAAGGTAATGACCCACACATACAGAAGGTAATGACCAACACACACAGAAGTTAATGACCCACACCACAGAAGATAATGACCCACGCCACAGAAGGTAATGACCCACACATACAGAAGGTAATGACCGACACATACAGAAGGTAATGACCGACACATACAGAAGGTAATAACCCCCACACACAGAAGGCAATGGCTGACACATACAGAAGGTAATAACCCCCACACACAGAAGGCAATGGCCGACACATACAGAAGGTAACGGCCGACACATACAGAAGGTAACGACCCACACATACAGAAGGTAACGACCCACACATACAGAAGGTAACGACCCACACATACAGAAGGTAACGACCCACACATACAGAAGGTAACGACCCACACATACAGAAGGTAACGACCCACACATACAGAAGGTAACGACCCACACATACAGAAGGTAACGACCCACACATACAGAAGGCAATGACTGACACATACAGAAGGTAAAAGAACAATTGTGTTCTGCAGTGAAGTAATTCCTATCCCGCTGGAAGGGGAGTGAGAAGAGGGTAAGGCCTCACCATACCTGGCAGAGCACACATGCTGCATTATCTCAGGGGAAGGTACTCACAATTTAGAATGCCATTTTTTTACTCAAAAACTATATATGTAACCATGGCCACAACCAACTGTTGTAATTGGTCAAAAGCAATAAAACAACAAATGCTTCCATTAAAGTCTAATTGTGTCACACAACAATTCAAACTTAAATTGAAGCAAAGCTTATAGACATTTTTAATTGGCCAAAGGCCCCTACAGAAATTCCAGCTACAGTAGGCTATAAAGTCTGCTAAAATGGAAAAGAGTGAGGTCACACTTAAAAGCAATGACATAACCATTTGATATGACTTGCTATTCGAGGTTCAAGTCAATCAGGGACAGATGGGTGCCGGTGGGTTGGGGGATATTTCCACAGTAATAAGGCTGAAAAGCATCACCTGTACATATGAGAACATGTACAAGCTGTAACTCATGAATGAGACCATGCCCAGCAAAATGAAAGCAATGGCGTCAAAACTACCCAATCCAGTCTCAAATCAAAATGTGGTGATCCCTAACCCGGGGGAAAAGAAAGTCACCTATCCCAAAAAACACATGACCAGTAGTGTGTGGACACCTGCTCGTAGAACATCTAATTTCAAAATCATGGGCATTAATATGGAGTTGGTCCCCCCTTTGCTGCTATAGGAAAGGCTTTCCACTAGACGTTGGAACATTTCTGCGGGGACTTGTTTCCATTCAGCCACAAGAGCATTAGTGAGGTCGGGCACTGATGTTGGGCAATTAGGCCTGGCTTGCAGTCGGCGTTCCAATTCATCCCAAAAGTGATCGCATACTTTTGTATATATATATAAAAAGAAAAAAAAAAATGGGGAAAGGGATACCTAGTCAGTTGTACAACTGAATGCCTTCAACTGAAATGTGTCTCCTGCATTTAAAACAACACCTCTGAATCAGAGGGATGCGGGGGGGGCTGCCTTAATCGACATCCACGTCATCGGCGCCTGGGGAACATTGGGTTAACTGCCTTGCTCAGGGGCAGAACGACAGATTTATACCTTGTCAGCTCGGGGATTCGATCCAGCAACCTTTCGGTTACTGGCCCAACGCTCCAACAGCAGAGAATGTAGCTAGGCTCCATGCCAACCAGTAGTTGATCTTAACATAGAGACATTCCTTCTAAACACCCTTTGCGGGATATATCGAGCTATTTGGATAATTACTCCAAGTGATAATGGATATTTTGATGCCAGAGGTAGATAAGAGGCTCCAGGAGACACGGGATTTCAATACATGCGAGTGTTTATACTCTGACGCGAAGCAGACCTTGAGGTGGTAGAACACAATCCTCACATTCCATTAGCGCATCCTCAACCAAAACGTCTTCCGATAAACCCACTGGTTTAGATTTCTCAGTTCAAAATGGGATTCATCAGGCCGGGTAGAACACCTGAGATAGCTGACCGGGGATGTGTGATAGTGGTGGAACAATAACATCTCCTTGTGTTGGTTACCGTTTCTATGCAGAGGGTGCCAATGAAAATTACGAGCAGGGCTTGGCTTTAATGGAGTGCTTTCGCTAAAACCTTTCAAAACTGTCTACTTACTGGGACAATTACAGAGCCGACTGTCTTTTGCTTCACGATACATTTCTACACTGAATGTCTGTTGTCAATGAATGTTGTTGGGCGAGGAACAGACTTGATTATTTTTCTCCTCCTCCCTCTTATTTTTCCAAAAACAGAGACCATTCTTGTAAGGGTGCTACAGAGACTGCAGTATGATTCTCCCTGTGGTTGTTCCTCTGGTGCTGCTGCTGGTCTGCGGGCCGGGCTCCACACTGCAGGCGGAGGCCGAGGAGTTGGAGAGCATAGATGAGGTTCTGGAGCGGGAGTTCCTCTACGCTGGACGCACCAAGCGTGCTGTGTCAGCTGACGCCTCCTCGCAAGTGGACAAGTGCTCCTACACCTTTATCGTCCCCCAGCAGAAGCAAACCGGCGCCATCTGCGTTAACTCCAAGGAGCCCGACAGCCTCCTAGAGAACCGGGTCAACAAACAGGAGCTGGAGCTACTGAACGGCGAGCTTCAGAAGCAGCGGCGACAGATGGAGTCGCTGCAGCAGCTGGTGGAGGTGGACGGCGGCATCGTCAACGAGGTCAAGCTCCTGCGCAAGGAGAGCCGCAACATGAACGCTCGCGTCACGCAACTCTACATGCAGCTGCTACACGAGATCATCCGCAAGCGCGACAACGCCCTGGAGATGTCGCAGTTGGAGAATCGCGTGCTCAACCACACCTCTGAGATGGGTCGGCTGGCTTCGCGCTACCGTGACCTGGAGCACAAGTACCAGCACTTATCCGCCCTCGCCGGCAACCAGAGCGCCATCATCGTGCAGTTGGAGCAGCATTGCCACCGAGGTGGCCACTCGTACGGGGGAGAGAGAGAAAGGTCTCGTCCTGTTCGCCCTCAGCCCCCCGTGGTGCCACAGCAACCTACGCAGCAGAGGCCGGTAGCGCCACCAGTGGCTAGTAAACCCTACCATCCGCCCACATACACCCGCAGCAACCAGATCACCAATGAAATCCAGAGCGACCAGAACTCCAAAGCTTTGCCACCTCCGCTGCCCACCATGCCCAGTGGCACTCACCAGCCATCCACAACAAACAAGCCCTCAGGTGAGTACCTTCCCCGGCACTTACCAGCCATCCACAACAAACAAGCCCTCAGGTGAGTACATTCCCCTTCTGATCCCCCCCCTTCTTTCTCTCCCTCTATAGCGTTATTAATGAGGTTAAACAGAAGCAGTAACTCAACTTCTCAGAGAAGTCAGTAAACTCAAGAAAAGTTTATTCAGTTATAATCTTCAAAGGGAGCTCCTGCCAAGGCCTGTACACCACATCCATGTGACCATAGCCTTACACTATTTCCATGTGAGCTGTGTGTCAATTCGAAAGGGAGAATGTGTGAACACACTCCAAGGTAAAAACTTCTCCTCTCAATGAGGTTTCACAGCAGATTTATGTAAATAATAGTTTCATTAATTATACAGCTCATAAATTGTTCTAGACAGCTTTTCTTAAGTGTCTCCCTCCAACCGGAGAGCTCGAAAGAGTTCCTACATTCCAAAGAAAACACACTTTACTCAGTCACAGGAGCATATAAGAGAGGTACATTTATCCATTCTGCTGTGACACAGAACAAATCACTTTCACTCCTCACAAATCGTCAAGACGGGGGAAAAAGCTGACGGGCATACACAGCGAGACTCTGGAAAGGGTCTTGGCTAGCAGCCAGTCTAAACACACCTCAACAATATTTACTCGAGCCGTGCGTTGTACGAAGCGGTCCGTATGTTTCAATACACTGCAGACCTAAAATGGGATTAGGCTGAGAAGAGTAACGAGTCTGAGATTTACTCTGAAAAGAATACAGGCAAACAAACAAAAAGTTTACCCTAACATATCAAACTCTTCCTTGTGACTGCGCATCCCAATCCAGGATCTGATGATCGCAGCGTCTGAACAATGGTTTTCTTAGGTCTGGATAACCATATTTTGAAAGTGAACAGAAGGATCTCATGGTGGGGATGCAGAGAGCAGAACCACACACACACAATCGCTGACTGCTGAGAGTTAGGAGCATGCAGAGCATTGTCTCAGTGCAAAAAAAAAGCCTCAATCAACCCTGAGTTTTTTGACAACCAGGAGACACTGTACAGATGATTGAATTTAAAAAATGGTGGCAGCAATCCCACATGGCTTCAGATCATCTGGGTAGCTTCTGTTTGACAGGTACTGGGCGGAGTTTCTCCAACGCCTGAAATGGGAACAATTGGCTTAGCCCCTTGTTTAAAAAAATATAAAAAAGCTTGCAAACAAATTTGAGCACCCAAACACACACCTTTCAGCATCCACTTAGGGCTGAGATGTGTTGATGGTGCTTTTCATCACTACGTAGACGCCGTGGGGCATTCACCAGTATGCTGAGTGTTCCATTGCTATGTGACAGGTGAGCAAGTATGCCGCAAGGTCAGAACTAATACTTAGAGAGGAAAAGAAAATGTTTGATAGAGAAAATGATCGTGGCACCAACAGCAGAATTGCTGTCATATTCCAGCAACACCCTTCACTCAATAGAATCTGCTAACACAAATTAAAACACCTTCTCAGTACTGTCCATGCAAAACAGTTAATTACATTCCTAGAGATTACACATAGCTCTCCCTGCTCTTCCAAAAGGCAACTTTCATAATGCAAGTCACAAAATGTACTGTACCCCAGCTGTGTATGAGTGTACAAATCATTAGGCTAATATTATAATAAATAATACAATCATTAGGCTAATATTATAATAAATAATACAATCATTAGGCTAATATTATAATAAATAATACAATCATTAAGATTCTGAAGATCATCTTTGGACCCAGGCTTGACTCTTAATCTTCGACATGACAGGGAGCGATGGCAACGCCAGGCTCGGTATTCTTAGTGCCATCTTGGAAAGGATATGAGGGACCAAACAGGGGCTTGGGATTTCAGGGATTAGCTATAATTTGTCAGGCTCTGGGATATTTTACACCTCTGTGGAAAGTATAATTTGTCAGGCTCTGGGATATTTTACACCTCTGGAAAGTATAATTCGTCAGGCTCTGGGATATTTTACACCTCTGTGGAAAGTATAATTTGTCAGGCTCTGGGATATTTTACACCTCTGTGGAAAGTATAATTTGTCAGGCTCTGGGATATTTTACGCCTCTGTGGAAAGTATAATTTGTCAGGCTCTGGGATATTTTACACCTCTGTGGAAAGTAGAGCCCGGGGGATCATAGTCATTCCTGTAGAGATTTTAAAGATGTTTGTGAGTTTTGCCTTCTCTGCTTAATCCATAGCAAAACGAATTATATTACTACTACTGTTGTACCTTTACAAATGATACCACTATAATGACGTTGCACAACTGTTCACTTATTTTTGGTTCTACGACTTTAGAGTATCTTTAAAATCCAAAGAAAAATAACTGAACAGTAGGGTGTGAAAATATGTTACCCAGTACGTAAGGATGATATTTTCAGGTGGAGGGAATGAATGACAATTGGAAACAATTTGTCAACAGACTGGATTAGTCAATCTTAATAACGAATCCCTTGTTCTTGAAAAATGGCATGTCGATGCCGCCCTGCACAACGATAGATTAACTCCTGCAGGAAGAAGGGGGGTTTAACGAAAGCTTATCACTTCAATTAAATTGGCAGTCTGGCAGTGGAGAGCTTCTCAGGAGCGGGTTGGCAGACACCGTGGAAAGAATCAAGAAACCCGCTGACTCACAAGGTGTGAGGAGGATTTGAGCCCCCGGGTCTATGAAAATGACAACACCTTTCCAACCAAGGAAATTAAAACGAGGATAGAAGCAGGGAGGGAGAAGGGATACGTGGGGGGAGAGAACAACTGCACAGCAAACACAGAACGGCTATTAATCATATATGATAGAAGCCATTAATAGAAGCCAGACCAGTATTAGATAGGGGCTGGTTTTCATAGAAGCCAGACCAGTATTAGATAGGGGCTGGTTTTCATAGAAGCCAGACCAGTATAAGATAGGGGCTGGTTTTCATAGAAGCCAGACCAGTATTAGATAGGGGCTGGTTTTCATAGAAGCCAGACCAGTATAAGATAGGGGCTGGTTTTCATAGAAGCCAGACCAGTATTAGATAGGGGCTGGTTTTCATAGAAGCCAGACCAGTATTAGATAGGGGCTGGTTTTCATAGAAGCCAGACCAGTATTAGATAGGGGCTGGTTTTCATAGAAGCCAGACCAGTATTAGATAGGGGCTGGTTTTCATAGAAGCCAGACCAGTATAAGATAGGGGCTGGTTTTCATAGAAGCCAGACCAGTATTAGATAGGGGCTGGTTTTCATAGAAGCCAGACCAGTATTAGATAGGGGCTGGTTTTCATAGAAGCCAGACCAGTATTAGATAGGGGCTGGTTTTCATAGAAGCCAGACCAGTATTAGATAGGGGCTGGTTTTCATAGAAGCCAGACCAGTATTAGATAGGGGTTGGTTTTCATAGAAGCCAGACCAGTATTAGATAGGGGTTGGTTTTCATAGAAGCCAGACCAGTATTAGATAGGGGTTGGTTTTCATAGAAGCCAGACCAGTATTAGATAGGGGCTGGTTTTCATAGAAGCCAGACCAGTATTAGATAGGGGCTGGTTTTCATAGAAGCCAGACCAGTATTAGAAAGGGGCTGGTTTTCATAGAAGCCAGACCAGTATTAGATAGGGGCTGGTTTTCATAGAAGCCAGACCAGTATTAGATAGGGGCTGGTTTTCATAGAAGCCAGACCAGTATTAGATAGGGGCTGGTTTTCATAGAAGCCAGACCAGTATTAGATAGGGGTTGGTTTTCATAGAAGCCAGACCAGTATTAGATAGGGGTTGGTTTTCATAGAAGCCAGACCAGTATTAGATAGGGGTTGGTTTTCATAGAAGCCAGACCAGTATTAGATAGGGGCTGGTTTTCATAGAAGCCAGACCAGTATTAGATAGGGGTTGGTTTTCATAGAAGCCAGACCAGTATTAGATAGGGGCTGGTTTTCATAGAAGCCAGACCAGTATTAGATAGGGGTTGGTTTTCATAGAAGCCAGACCAGTATTAGATAGGGGCTGGTTTTAATATAGGAAAAGAGACACTGGTGACCCACTCTCTCCCCACAGACCCCGCTCTCCAGATAGCATATGAACACGTTATTAACCATGACAAAAATGTTTAGGATTACAGTAAATTAGCTTTAAAAATGTAACATTTTCTCTCAGCCTCGTGGTAACATTCGTAGAATAGCATGAGATTAGCTATAAAACTGAAATAAAGAAAAATTGCCTTATGGGCATTTTGGGGGGAATTGCAGGAAGTTAGTGGTTTTCTCCTAAAAATGGGGGCCTTGCAAAACTGCGGTACGCCACTGAAAAAAGGTGAATTAACTGCAGTAACAAGAGCCTGCTGGTTGCTGCTGGAGTTGATCGACGACAAGCTGGGAGCGAGAGACTGCTTAGGGGATATCAAATGCAGACATATGCCTGCATTTAGGGATTCCACCCCCCCCACCCCCCACACACACACACAGTAGTCCTTACAGCCTTCAGTTTCTGTCCGACCAGGAGTTCTCCACAGTGGGCATTAAATCAGTAGAGAGAGGAGAAGAAAGTAAAGCGGAAGCATCAGCTCGTAAATACAGGAGCAGATCTGTATGCTAGGAACCAAAGTGTATCCGCAAGGGCCTGGGGGAAAGCGAAAGAGAAGACAAATTAGATTTGTCTGGCCCATTTTCATTGGCAGTAGGTGACAGTGAGCTTCCCGCAGAGCTTGACTACAGCTTGAATTACCTCAGGCCTTTTTAAATGTTCCCCGTGTCCTCCTAAATAGTGGAGAGACCGGTCTAAAAGTGGTGACATCATGATTTACACTGATTGGTCAAAACGTGTGAAATAAACCACACCCTTTAACACCAGCAGCGCCTGGCCTTTCAGCCTATCAGAACCTGCTAGAGAATGTTGAGAACGTTGCCGGGCGTCCCCTTTAGACTAAGCGTGGGGCGGCAGCGTAGCCTAGTGGTTAGAGCGTTGGGCTAGTAACCGAAAGGTTGCAAGTTCGAATCCCCAAGCTGACAAGGTAAAAATCTGTCGTTCTGCCCCTGAACAAGGCAGTTAACCCACTGTTCCTAGGCCGTCAATGAAAATAAGATTTTGTTCTTAACTGACTTGCCTAGTTAAATAAATCCACAAGGTGCGCAAACATAAGCACCAAGGCTTGATAAATAGTGCATAAACAATTGTAAAGCATGAATTGCATGTCGAAATATATCCATGGAAATATATAACAACAGTTATTTGTTTAGATAGAATCAAGGGTATGTTTTGTATAATTTTACAAAACGCATGCCTAAGAGCCAGTTTTTTTATCATTCCCGCCAATGACGCATCAACATTCTAACAGTCTAATAAACACATAAATGCTATCGGAAGAATAATCAGTTGGTTGTGTTTATAAAGGTCGTAGGTGACATTAGAACACTAAAAAACTATTATTTCTAAGTACATAATAGAATGTTGATTAGTTTGTGTTACTCTAGGCTGTAACTAACAAAACACTAGTTCCAAGTCCATCACAATGTATTTAACGTAAAACAACAGCATATTTAACGTTTATTAGGTAAGTGGTCTTTGCTTGGGCCTCCCGAGTGGCGCAGTGGTCTAAAGCACTACATCACAGTTGCTAGCTATGCCACTAGAGATCTGGTTTGAGGACAGGCTCTGTCGCGGCCGGGAGACCCACGGGGCAGCGCACAATTGGCCCAGCGTCGTCCGGGTTAGGGGAGTGATTGACCGGCAGGGATGTCCTCCTCCCATCGCGCTCTAGCGACTCCTGTGGCGGGCAGGGCGCAGTGCACGCTGACACGGTCGCCGGGTGTACGGTGTTTCCTCCGACACATTGGTGTGGCTGGCTTCCGGGTTAAGTGGGCATTGTGTCAAGAAGCAGTGCGGCTTAGTTGGGTCATGTTTCAGAGGACGCATGGCCCTCGACCTTCGCCTCTTCCGAGTCCATACGGGAGTTGGCAAGACTACCTACCAATTGGATACCACGAAATTAGGGAGAAAAAGGTGTAAAAGTAAATATATATATATACTAATATAGTATTTTCTTAGAATCCAGAGCAATGCTGCCGCATGAGTGGTCATGTGCTGAACCCATGAACAGCGCAGATATTCTTGGAAAAAGTTACATTTGGAAATACAGCTGCACCTCTTGAATGTTCGGACAAAGAGTCATAGAACCTGCAGAATATGCTCTTTCTGATACTATATAGAACCTGCAGAATATGCTCTTTCTGATACTATATAGAACCTGCAGAATATGCTCTTTCTGATACTATATAGAACCTGCAGAATATGCTCTTTCTGATACTATATAGAACCTGCAGAATATGCTCTTTCTGATACTATATAGAACCTGCAGAATATGCTCTTTCTGATACTATATAGAAATCTAAATGTTTTACTTTCATGGCACGCCGAGGGAGGATTTGATAAAGTGATGCTCCTTTCTCTGCATCTGTCAATACCAAGATGCACAATAGTACAACTGATAATATTGTAATTCAGACTATTATCAATGTATTCTTGTCTTATTATGTGTAGCTTAGGTGTAGTTTCAATGGTCCGGCTTCACAGGCCGACTGGAATCGTTTGCTTCCCAATGCTCATCAACTTGGATAGAGTCAAGGATATGTTTCGCATTATTCTAAAGGCCTACTGTAACATGTATGTTTTTGTTTCCCTTACAATAAATGTGATTAGTAATAGAGTTATAGTAAATCAAACAGTCCCGTCACAGCTTATTTTTTTCCAAAGTATAACGTAAAAGAGAACGGTATCAACCCACAAGGCGCGTGGTCAAATTATTTGCTATAAACATGAGCGCCAACACTGATAAATAGGGATAACAAACTTATCATTAGACTATTGTCTTTCTAAATTAAATCAACCTTTTCACCCTCCATATCATTCAGTTGGGCCTAATTTCAATTAAGTTGTGAAGTAACATGCAAGAGAGAGAGACTCATTAGCGCCTGGCTGGGTACCAATGTCCTACAGCACATTGTCTTAGCGCCTGGCTGGGTACCAATGTCCTACAGCACATTTCCTTAGCGCCTGGCTGGGTACCAACGTCCTACAGCACATTGTCTTAGCGCCTGGCTGGGTACCAATGTCCTACAGCACATTGTCTTAGCGCCTGGCTGGGTACCAATGTCCTACAGCACATTGCCTTAGCGCCTGGCTGGGTACCAATGTCCTACAGCACATTGCCTTAGCGCCTGGCTGGGTACCAATGTCCTACAGCACATTGCCTTAGCGCCTGGCTGGGTACCAATGTCCTACAGCACATTGTCTTAGCGCCTGGCTGGGTACCAATGTCCTACAGCACATTTCCTTAGCGCCTGGCTGGGTACCAATGTCCTACAGCACATTGTCTTAGCGCCTGGCTGGGTACCAATGTCCTACAGCACATTGTCTTTGCGCCTGGCTGGGTACCAATGTCCTACAGCACATTGTCTTAGCGCCTGGCTGGGTACCAACGTTCTAGAGCACATTGTCTTAGCGCCTGGCTGGGTACCAACGTTCTAGAGCACATTGGTTAAGTTAAGAAAAAGTGTGAGAAAAAAAACAGCTAAAAAGGCTCCAAATTCTGTTTGTGATTTTTTTTTACTGACAAATGAGCAGTAAAACACACATTTAGTTAAAGTCAGGGAAGGAGCAGGACTTAGTTTTTTTTTTTTTAAAGGGGCATTTTTTATTATTTACAAAATTAATCGTCAGTGGCAGTTGGCCGATGGCGGTTCTAGTGTTAAGGGGAGGGAGTGTGTGGGTTACGGTGATTAAGCTCTCTGCCACCATGCCACACATCGTGTGTGGGCATCATTAGAAATAACACAGGAGGTCTCTCAGTGCTCCCAGACGAGATGGGGTGGGGTGGGGGGGGGACACACATTTAGAGTTGGGATAAAAATTCACAACTATGTGACTATGCCCAGATTACAATTTATAGTTCCAAGAAAGTCTCAGCTTGGCTGGGGATAATGCTCCTCTCTGATCCATGTTTTGATTACGGACCAGACACCATTATGTGCGATTCTCAGCACTTCTGTTTCAATATGAATTGAACACTTAAAGTTGTTGGATACACGCTATCCTGCTAGACATGGAGTCATAATAAAAACAGCACTGCAATTATCACTCAGGTTGAACCGGAAAAATCTCAAAACGGTCATTGAGAGCCAGCAGGAAATGATGTCGTAGGATAGCAATGTTTGCATAAACACTGCTAGACCCAGACGGGTGGGAAGGGACAGTGACAGTCTGACACCTCCAGAAAACAGGCTGAATATCTAAATACAGGGTCATGTCAATTACTGCAGTGGTCTACAGTGCCATTTTGGACATTTCTCATGTAAAAGTCTCTGACATTTACCTCATGCGGAGACAAATCTTTGCCAGGTTTGGTCAAATATTTCGTCCTGAAATGATGAGACGATGGTTTATCATTGAAGTTTCGAGTGCACCTCAACATTAGAGGGTTTCCCCTTTATTCAGCACTCTGGCAAAGTAAATCGGCGTCACCAGGATAAAGGAACATATGCCCAATTAAATGATATTAACAGCTGTGCTATTGAGAGAAACTTTAGAGTACCTGATAATCTACAGGCTACTGTATGCCAGTAAAGCGCTACCTCTCTCCGCAGCCCTCATGCCAGTGTTGTTCTTGGCCTGTGTCAGCCTCCCGGCAGCTATCCCCCCCCCCCTTCCCAAACTGCAGCCAAAGTCAATTCTAGGCTTTAAAACAGAGTTTTTCCAGCAAGAAAAAAAAAACCTTGCGAGTCCCAGGATTTCTAAGAGAACTGTATAACCACAGAATAAGAGGCTATACTATGGAGATACTCAGCTTAGTGGGATAAGCAAATGGGAACAGGTTTCCAGGGTTATTAGAAGAGATTGAGCTCAGCTGGAGGGTTGAGAGAGTGGAGTAAGCTAGGCAACTTTTCCCAGCAATCTTTCGAATCAAGGTTCTGATAAACTAAAAGGAGGAAACCCCTGAGGGAGCACAATAGCTCCCTGGACCAACCCATGCTTGACCACATCATCCAATGGAAAACCTTCCCCCAGCTGTGTTTAACCACAAGCTTTCACCCTTGAACCTTTTGTTCACATGACACTACTCACATCATGACCTCTTTCTGCAGGGCCTTTCAAGGACTGCCTTGCTGCTCTAGAGGAGGGTCACGCCACCAGCGGCATGTACCTGATCAAGCCTGAGAACGCCAACCGGTTGATGCAGGTGTGGTGTGACCAGAGGCACGACCCCGGCGGCTGGACAGTCATCCAGAGGCGCCAGGACGGCTCCGTCAACTTCTTCAGGAACTGGGACACCTACAAGGTAAAGGTGGCTGTCTTATGTAGAACAGTAGATCCACGGTTTGATGCCCAGATAGAACAGGCAGTGAAAATAACTTTCTTTTCTGAGGGATTGAATCAAGATAAACTAAAAGGAGCACAACACAGCTCCACTAGGAGACATCAACAAGGGGAGTTGCTTCCCTTTAGAGAGGACAGGAAGTAAGCAATACATTCACTGCGCTGTGCCCACGGCTGTTAACACAGACCTATCTTTGTTATTGAGGTTGTAATGAATATCTGCCAGGAAGCCCCATCATACTATAGGCCAGCATCAGCCAGGTAGCTCCATCATACTATAGGCTAGTATCAGCCAGGTAGCCCCATCATACTATAGGCTAGTATCAGCCAGGTAGCTCCATCATACTATAGGCTAGTATCAGCCAGGTAGCTCCATCATACTATAGGCTAGTATCAGCCAGGTAGCTCCATCATACTATAGGCTAGTATCAGCCAGGTAGCTCCATCATACTATAGGCCAGCATCAGCCAGGTAGCTCCATCATATTATAGGCCAGCATCAGCCAGGTAGCTCCATCATACTATAGGCTAGTATCAGCCAGGTAGCCCCATCATACTATAGACTAGTATCAGCCAGGTAGCCCTGTCATACTATAGGCTAGTATCAGCCAGGTAGCTCCATCATACTATAGGCCAGCATCAGCCAGGTAGCTCCATCATACTATAGGCCAGCATCAGCCAGGTAGCCCCGTCATACTATAGGCTAGTATCAGCCAGGTAGCTCCATCATACTATAGGCTAGTATCAGCCAGGTAGCCCCGTCATACTATAGGCTAGTATCAGCCAGGTAGCTCCATCATACTATAGGCCAGCATCAGCAAGGTAGCTCCATCATACTATAGGCTAGTATCAGCCAGGTAGCTCCATCATACTATAGGCTAGTATCAGCCAGGTAGTCCCGTCATACTATAGGCCAGCATCAGCCAGGTAGCTCCATCATACTATAGGCCAGCATCAGCCAGGTAGCTCCATCATACTATAGGCTAGTATCAGCCAGGAAGCCCCATCATACTATAGGCTAGTATCAGCCAGGTAGCTCCATCATACTATAGGCTAGTATCAGCCAGGTAGCTCCATCATACTATAGGCTAGTATCAGCCAGGTAGCCCCGTCATACTATAGGCTAGTATCAGCCAGGTAGCTCCATCATACTATAGGCTAGTATCAGCCAGGTAGCTCCATCATACTATAGGCTAGTATCAGCCAGGTAGCTCCATCATACTATAGGCTAGTATCAGCCAGGTAGCTCCATCATACTATAGGCTAGTATCAGCCAGGTAGCTCCGTCATACTATAGGCTAGTATCAGCCAGGTAGCTCCATCATACTATAGGCTAGTATCAGCCAGGTAGTTCCATCATACTATAGACTAGTATCAGCCAGGTAGCCCCGTCATACTATAGACTAGTATCAGCCAGGTAGCTCCATCATACTATAGGCCAGCATCAGCCAGGTAGCCCCGTCATACTATAGACTAGTATCAGCCAGGTAGCCCCGTCATACTATAGGCTAGTATCAGCCAGGTAGCCCAGTCATATTATAGATTAGTATCAGCCAGGATCTCCATCAGCCAGGTAGCCCGATCATACTATAGGCTAGTATCAGCCAGGTAGCCCCATCATACTATAGGCTAGTATCAGCCAGGTAGCCTCATCATATAGATTAGTATCAGCCAGGTAGCCCCATCATACTATAGGCTAGTACTTCACTGCTCTTCAAAACAGCAAAAGGTCATTTGAGTCCAGGGTTTGATTGGATTGGTCCACACACACACACTCCTCTTGCATGGACAAATGAAAAGCACATTGAAGAGAAACAGCTTCACTGGACATTGGAACCAAACCAATGCCAAGACGATCATGTGATCAAATACTGAGCAGAATTCCGGGAGATTCACTCTCTGAGGGGTCTCTATTCTCAGTTCCTACATTTCCATTTGATTGTGCAACCGTATCATCTTCCCCCCAAAAAATCCGGAGAGTTCCAAAATGTCATTTGTTGAGATTCTCAATTAATTATTCGACCATCTCGATAGAACAAAGTTGTCAAACAGTCGACACAAGATATCACGATACGATATTAAAATTACGTTTCGATGGGAAGTTTTGTACAGCCAATTCAATGACCTAAGGTCCTACTAGCCATGAAGTGTGGTTTCCTCCATTTGCCACGGGTCTGAACCAGAATGTCGTAATCGTAAGAGCACAAAGCCAAACGTTTAGCGGCTAGAGATTCACATCCTGCAGCACAGAGGTCGGACTGGCCTATTTGGAAAAATCCTACCTCCCCTTTAAAGTTGAGTCCAAGAACACAAGACTATTTCCAAGCCCCACCACCCACTCTTTCTTCTGGCAACGAGGCACCTTAAGACACCCCGAATCACAAATGACAGGCTCATAGTTGGCAGGGTAATGTGCTTCCCTCCTGATTTAATCCATGTGTGGTTTAAAAATGGGAGCCACAGTTACAGACGCACAGCGACTTTAGGGGAGAGGACGTCTTAAAACACATCCTGCTATTATGCCACCACTCTTTCTCTGACATTATACCAGTGTCGCACATATGCGCTTTAGTCCCTTCTGCCATCTTTGACAAACGGTGAATGGGAAATGTGTGGTCCTGGAAGCATTTACTGTATGGAGCTTTCTAAGAGCTCTGCATACAAGTGCAGACTACATTGTGTGTGTTTTTGGGAGGGTGGACATTGGTATAGTGAATGTCAATGCCTTTGAACGACACATTTAGACTTATCTACAGCAATAAACCATACCCCCACCCCCCCTCTCTCCCCCCCTCTCTCCCTCCTGCTTCTACCCTCTCACAGCAAGGGTTTGGTAACATTGACGGCGAATACTGGCTGGGTCTTGAAAACATCTACTGGCTGACCAACCAGGGCAACTACAAGCTTCTGGTGATGCTGGAGGACTGGTCCGGTCGCAAGACCTTTGCCGAATACGCCAGCTTCCGTATTGAGGCAGAGGCAGACTTCTACAAACTAAGAGTGGGTCGCTACCACGGCAACGCCGGGGACTCCCTCACATGGCACAACGGCAAGCAGTTCACCACGCTGGACAGGGACCACGACGTGTATACAGGTGAGAGGAATACACCCTTTGGCGATGGCTGCTATTACTCAGAGGAATAGTCTACCAGACAGTGATTCATGGATACACAATAACCAACAGCAGACTTGTGTGTGTCATACTTAGTCAGCTCAGACACTTTCGTCTTCTGATTCATTGGGTCAGACGTGGTCGAATCCAAAATCACTGTTAATCTCAGAAGTCTGCCCAATATCTATGTTCATTTCTCAGTGTCTTTCAGAAGTCTTCCGGCAGAGGTGATTAATAGCGCGCTCATTTTCCTCAACAATATCTTGCTTATTTCAAGTGAATTTCAGCACAAGTAGACATGAAAAGAGGTCGTTGACAGGTTTTGCCGGTCTTAAGGCATGGACACACCGGTAGCGTTAGGACCTCTGAAAAGAGTCATTTGCAAACAAAGTCTAAATGTAGAAACGGGTGTTATTCAAGATGCGTTTTCTCTTGTAAGCAAGAACAGAGAGCGGAAGACCGTCCTCGTTTCTTTATATTGATTACATTTTTTAGCCCTTTTTTCTCCCCAATAACATGGTATCCAATTGGTAGTTACAGTCTTGTCCCATCGCTGCAACTCCCGTACAGACTAGGGAGAGGCGAAGGTCGAGAGCCACGAGTCCTCCGAAACACGGCCCCCGCCAAGCCGCACTGCTTCTTGACAACACTGCTCGCTTAAACCCGGAAGCCGGCCGCACCAATGTGTCGGAGGAGACGCCGTACAACTGGCGAGCGTGTCAGCGTGCGTACGCCTGGGGGACAAGGACATCCCGGTCGGCCAAACCTTCCCCTAACCCAGACGACGCTGGGCCAATTGTGCGCCGCCTCATGGGTCTCCCGGTCACGGTCGGCTGTGACACAGCACAGGATCGAACCCGGGTCTGTAGTGACGCCTTAAGCACTGCAGTGCCTTAGACCACTGCATGGTTGGAGTCTCTCCACAGAGATCCTGCTTAGCACTGCTGCAATGAACAACAATGAACAAAAAAACCAGGCCACGTATTCACAAAGCATCTCAAGAGTAGCAGGGCTTTTTTTCGGTAGAAAAATGGGCTTAGGTGGTCGGGGTGGCAGGGTGCGTGTCAGGGGGGCACGTCAGGGGGCACGGTTAGCCCGTCGGCGTTGCTAAAAAAAAATTGAACATTTTAGGACTCCCCCAATCTTGGCCGTGTAGACATTTTTGCTTTTTTTAGGCCAATTCCCTGCAATTCTAAAAATGTCTTCATGGGGTTGAGAGAAAATGTTGCCGTTTTAAAGCTAAGGTCCCGCAATTCTATACATTCTGCCATGGCTAATGCTGCGCTCTTTTGCTCAAACATAATACCAAAATCTATACTGCTAAATTCTCCCTAGTCCAGCTTTATTTTGGTGATTGTTAGTTCTCCAAGATTATTAATAAAACATATATATAAGTCTATTATCTGTCTCTTATGTGGTTTTAGTCGTTTAAATTGACAATGAAAGTTTTTATTTTTTTATCCCGTAAATGTATATAGAACATTGTTTGGATGCTTAGTCTGCCCAAGAATTACAGTAGCAAAAAACAAAATCCCTGAGTAGGACTGCTGATCTAGGATCAGTTTTGCCTCTTTTCTAATGAATAAGATGATATGGACTGATCCTAGATCATAATGAATAAGATTATATGGACTGATCCTAGATCATAATGAATAAGATTATATAGACTGATCCTAGATCATAATGAATAAGATTATATGGATTGATCCTAGATCGTAATGAATAAGATTATATGGACTGATCCTAGATCATAATGAATAAGATTATATGGATTGATCCTAGATCATAATGAATAAGATTATATGGACTGATCCTGGATCGTAATGAATAAGATTATATAGACTGATCCTGGATCATAATGAATAAGATTATATGGACTGATCCTAGATCATAATGAATAAGATTATATGGACTGATCCTAGATCATAATGAATAAGATTATATGGACTGATCCTAGATCATAATGAATAAGATTATATGGATTGATCCTAGATCGTAATGAATAAGATTATATAGACTGATCCTGGATCATAATGAATAAGATTATATAGACTGATCCTAGATCATAATGAATAAGATTATATGGACTGATCCTAGATCATAATGAATAAGATTATATGGACTGATCCTAGATCATAATGAATAAGATTATATGGACTGATCCTAGATCATAATGAATAAGATTATATGGACTGATCCTAGATCATAATGAATAAGATTATATGGACTGATCCTAGATCATAATGAATAAGATTATATGGACTGATCCTAGATCATAATGAATAAGATTATATGGACTGATCCTAGATCATAATGAATAAGATTATATGGACTGATCATAATGAATAAGATTATATGGACTGATCCTAGATCATAATGAATAAGATTATATGGACTGATCCTAGATCCGCACTCCTACTCTCAAATGCTTTGTGGATATGGGCCCAGGTTGCTATAGTGCTGCAGCACAACTCAGAGCCGAGTATGAGGCGAACAAGGAATATTTAAAAAGACCATCTATGGGGGGACTTTGCCAAAGAGCATTAACCCGAGGGTTTGCACAGTGGGACAGACTGTACCGATTTCTGATCAAACCTCATGGGCAGAGCTGTGTGTATTTGGGCAGCACAGGTAAAAGTCTTTTGAAAGCATGGTTATGGAGGTATACATACTGTATTTTTCAGCTATAAAGCAACGGTACTATTTAAGAAATGGAAAAGGGTTAGGTAAAATACGGAGATGAATTATCATATGTATATATTTTTTAAACTCATTTAAAAACATACATTTGTCTCTACTTTGCATTGACTACAGCTGCATCGTTTTTTAGGTAACTGTGCCCATTACCAGAAGGGTGGCTGGTGGTATAACGCCTGTGCCCACTCCAACCTGAACGGCGTGTGGTACCGGGGCGGGCACTACCGCAGCCGGTACCAGGACGGCGTCTACTGGGCCGAGTTCCGCGGCGGCGCTTACTCCCTGAAGAAAGTGTCCATGATGATCCGGCCCAACCCCAACACCTTCCACTAAGATCACAGATTCGAAGAGCGAGAAACAACCGCAGGAAACCTTGTTTTTCTTTTTGTAACGGGCATTTTCTCCAACTTGACCTCTGTCCTGAGGTGCAATTCATTTCAGCTTCTGTCTTGGCTTTTTTTTTCTTCTTCTGATTCCTTTATCGCTTTACATTCATAAATATATAGATATAGCATAAAAGTGCAATGGTTGTCTTGTGTATGGCTCACAGGGACAGGGTGATGTTTTTCCCCCCCACAGGTTTCAAAGCCCTCTTGCAGGATTCCTCTAGCGTTCTTTGGAGGCACAGGTCCACATGGTTTACCTTCTCGGTGAACTACCAGGGTAGTCAAGTTCCCTCTGAGGAGCTTGCAAAACAATTGCAACTACAAAGAAAGGCCCTGTGCCTTTCGGACACAGACTTTGCACATAATGCTGAATGAATGCAGAAGTGATGGTGCAGCTTTTTGTTGTGTTGTTCTACAGTTACTGACAAATGAAACCAAGAGAGAAGTTTGTATTACAGTTTTTTTTGGGTCATTGGTTGTGAAAAAAAAGGGGGAAATATTTTTGGGATGTTTATTGTGGTTGTTAAATATACATATAGCACATCTCCATAAAAGTTTATATTTGACCGTTTCGAGTCACTACTGTTATCTGGCTGTTATGCAATATTAGTAATGATGCTTTAAGTTGTTTTTTTTACATTGAGGAAACATGACACAGGAATTCATATCTGGTGACCCTATCCAAAAACACTGACTGGAAGAATTTTTTTTTTTATTAGTTTGTTTTCTTTCCTACATTTTAACAATATGTACAGGAAGTGACCCCAACTATTTAGAAAGCTGCATCTCTCAAGTGTCTATATTTTGGCCAAACAACTGAGCCAACAAAAAAGCTCATCCATTTCCACAGCAGAGCAGAGATTTGTGGCACCTTCAGCTTTTGCTCTGCTCTGCTACTGTGAGGAATTCCCTGTAAGGGAAGAGTGGCTGGCTGGGTGAGTGTCATGGGGTTTGAAGGGGAGGATGGAGAGGAAGGGGAGGAAAAGGAGAAAGGAGAAAGGGGAGGATGGAGAGGATGGAGAGGATGGGGAGGATGGAGAGGATGGGGAGGATGGAGAGGAGGGAGAGGATGGGGAGGATGGAGAGGAGGGAGAGGATGGGGAGGATGGAGAGAAAGGCGAGGTTGCTTGGAAAGGAGTCTTCATCGCTGTGTCCTAATGAACCATTAGGGAGAATGAGGTCAACCAAATCGATCTGACCTCCCTCCAGCGGTGTGCTGACACTGTGGATGCATCACAGAGATCCTCCTAACTTACTGTTTACCAGCGAGGGCAAGGGAAGACCTGAAGCTGAACGGTGACGGTGATAGTATGCTATCGAAATATATGTTCAGTGAACATACCTTTTTAAAAGTGCAGACTTTTTTTTATTTTTTAATGAACAAACGGTCCACCAGTTACATAACTAACCACCGTCCAAAACGACCCCCGACTCATCCCAGTTAACCTCTCACAATCCTTATAATCTCCTTTCATGCAGTCCATGCTTTAAGGCAAAATGAAAGATCGTAGAAAGAACATTGAAAGATCGTAGAATCGTAGAAAGAACATTGATTCAAATGGGCGATCTAATGAGGCCACTTGCTCTGAGTATTTTGCCAAACCAGAAGTCAAATAGGTTATATGTGTAACCTGTACAGTGTGTGGAGTGAAAAGGAAATGTGATTTTTGCGTATCCTACTCCCCCCTGAGACCCTCTCGGAGAGTGGGGTCACAGCCAGGGCCTGCCATTATTGATGGGGACCCTGGAGCAATTAAGTTGCAAGTTTTTAATGTACACAAGTACAAATGTACACAAGTACAGTGAAATGTCTTTCTTGCGAACTCTAAACCCAACAATGTAGTAATCAATATTACAGCTACTGGCCCAACGCTCTAACTACTAGTCTACCTGGCATCACAACGAGACCAAGTGTGTATAACTCGATTGTTATAAATCCCTTTCGGGTGAGATCCTAATCTCATGCTTCAGTTTCTCAACCTTGACAGAATACAGACAACAGGTTCCCTGTAGTGTTCAATACAACGTCAGACAACAGGTTCCCTGTAGTGTTCAATACAACGTCAGACAACAGGTTCCCTGTAGTGTTCAATACAACGTCAGACAAGAGGTTCCCTGTAGTGTTCAATACAACGTCAGACAAGAGGTTCCCTGTAGTGTTCAATACCACGTCAGACAACAGGTTCCCTGTAGTGTTCAACACAACGTCACACAACAGGTTCCCTGTAGTGTTCAATACCACGTCAGACAAGAGGTTCCCTGTAGTGTTCAATACCACGTCAGACAACAGGTTCCCTGTAGTGTTCAACACAACGTCAGACAACAGGTTCCCTGTAGTGTTCAATACAACGTCAGACAAGAGGTTCCCTGTAGTGTTCAATACAACGTCAGACAACAGGTTCCCTGTAGTGTTCAATACAACGTCAGACAACAGGTTCCCTGTAGTGTTCAACACAACGTCAGACAACAGGTTCCCTGTAGTGTTCAATACCACGTCAGACAAGAGGTTCCCTGTAGTGTTCAATACAACGTCAGACAACAGGTTCCCTGTAGTGTTCAATACAACGTCAGACAACAGGTTCCCTGTAGTGTTCAACACAACGTCAGACAACAGGTTCCCTGTAGTGTTCAATACCACGTCAGACAAGAGGTTCCCTGTAGTGTTCAATACAACGTCAGACAACAGGTTCCCTGTAGTGTTCAACACAACGTCAGACAACAGGTTCCCTGTAGTGTTCAATACCACGTCAGACAACAGGTTCCCTGTAGTGTTCAACACAATGTCAGACAACAGGTTCCCTGTAGTGTTCAATACAACGTCAGACAACAGGTTCCCTGTAGTGTTCAACACAACGTCAGACAACAGGTTCCCTGTAGTGTTCAACACAACGTCAGACAACAGGTTCCCTGTAGTGTTCAACACAACGTCAGACAACAGGTTCCCTGTAGTGTTCAATACAACGTCAGACAACAGGTTCCCTGTAGTGTTCAACACCACGTCAAGACAACAGGTTCCCTGTAGTGTTCAACACCACGTCAGACAACAGGTTCCCTGTAGTGTTCAATACAACGTCAGACAACAGGTTCCCTGTAGTGTTCAATACAACGTCAGACAACAGGTTCCCTGTAGTGTTCAATACAACGTCAGACAACAGGTTCCCTGTAGTGTTCAACACCACGTCAGACAACAGGTTCCCTGTAGTGTTCAATACCACGTCAGACAACAGGTTCCCTGTAGTGTTCAACACCACGTCAGACAACAGGTTCCCTGTAGTGTTCAACACAACGTCAGACAAGAGGTTCCCTGTAGTGTTCAACACCACGTCAAGACAAGAGGTTCCCTGTAGTGTTCAACACCACGTCAGACAACAGGTTCCCTGTAGTGTTCAATACAACGTCAGACAACAGGTTCCCTGTAGTGTTCAACACAACGTCAGACAAGAGGTTCCCTGTAGTGTTCAATACAACGTCACACAACAGGTTCCCTGTAGTGTTCAACACAACGTCAAGACAAGAGGTTCCCTGTAGTGTTCAACACCACGTCAGACAACAGGTTCCCTGTAGTGTTCAACACCACGTCAGACAACAGGTTCCCTGTAGTGTTCAACACAACGTCAGACAAGAGGTTCCCTGTAGTGTTCAATACCACGTCAGACAACAGGTTCCCTGTAGTGTTCAACACCACGTCAGACAACAGGTTCCCTGTAGTGTTCAACACCACGTCAGACAACAGGTTCCCTGTAGTGTTCAATACAACGTCAGACAACAGGTTCCCTGTAGTGTTCAATACAACGTCAGACAACAGGTTCCCTGTAGTGTTCAATACAACGTCAGACAACAGGTTCCCTGTAGTGTTCAACACCACGTCAGACAACAGGTTCCCTGTAGTGTTCAATACCACGTCAGACAACAGGTTCCCTGTAGTGTTCAACACCACGTCAGACAACAGGTTCCCTGTAGTGTTCAACACAACGTCAGACAAGAGGTTCCCTGTAGTGTTCAACACCACGTCAAGACAAGAGGTTCCCTGTAGTGTTCAATACAACGTCAGACAACAGGTTCCCTGTAGTGTTCAACACAACGTCAGACAAGAGGTTCCCTGTAGTGTTCAATACAACGTCAGACAACAGGTTCCCTGTAGTGTTCAACACAACGTCAGACAACAGGTTCCCTGTAGTGTTCAATACCACGTCAGACAAGAGGTTCCCTGTAGTGTTCAATACAACGTCAGACAACAGGTTCCCTGTAGTGTTCAACACAACGTCAGACAACAGGTTCCCTGTAGTGTTCAATACCACGTCAGACAACAGGTTCCCTGTAGTGTTCAACACAATGTCAGACAACAGGTTCCCTGTAGTGTTCAATACAACGTCAGACAACAGGTTCCCTGTAGTGTTCAACACAACGTCAGACAACAGGTTCCCTGTAGTGTTCAACACAACGTCAGACAACAGGTTCCCTGTAGTGTTCAATACAACGTCAGACAACAGGTTCCCTGTAGTGTTCAATACAACGTCAGACAACAGGTTCCCTGTAGTGTTCAACACAACGTCAGACAAGAGGTTCCCTGTAGTGTTCAACACAACGTCAGACATGTTCACACAACGTCACGTCAATAATCCAGTCCTCTCTGTACATAAGTTATCCTCATTAAGGTTATTTTTGTAAGGTATCAATCTGCTGTGTATCAACTAGAGCATTCAGGGCTCAAATCACCCAGTGTATAATCAACTAGAGCATTCAGGGCTCGAACCACCTAGTGTATAATCAACTAGAGTATTCAGGGCTCGAACCACCCAGTGTATAATCAACTAGAGTATTCAGGGCTCGAACCACCCAGTGTATAATCAACTAGAGCATTCAGGGCTCGAACCACCCAGTGTATAATCAACTAGAGTATTCAGGGCTCGAACCACCCAGTGTATAATCAACTAGAGCATTCAGGGCTCATACCACCCAGTGTATAATCAACTAGAGTATTCAGGGCTCGAACCACCCAGTGTATAATCAACTAGAGCATTCAGGGCTCTAACCACCCAGTGTATAATCAACTAGAGCATTCAGGGCTCGAACCACCCAGTGTATAATCAACTAGAGCATTCAGGGCTCGAACCACCCAGTGTATAAACAACTAGAGCATTCAGGGCTCAAACCACCCAGTGTATAATCAACTAGAGCATTCAGGGCTCGAACAACCCAGTGTATAATCAACTAGAGTATTCAGGGCTCGAACCACCCAGTGTATAATCAACTAGAGCATTCAGGGCTCGAACCACCCAATGTATAATCAACTAGAGCATTCAGGGCTCGAACCACCCAGTGTATAATCAACTAGAGCATTTAGGGCTCGAACCACCCAGTGTATAATCAACTAGAGCATTCAGGGCTCGAACCACCCAGTGTATAATCAACTAGAGCATTTAGGGCTCGAACCACCCAGTGTAATCAACTAGAGCATTCAGGGCTCGAACCACCCAGGGCATAATGAACTATGCCCAGCCACTTTGGTGTTGTTTTCTTTTGGGCAGCTGTGGAGGTGAATGAAATGATACTGGGTCAGATACACAAAGGTTTTGTCAAAGCATTAAATGTGAGAACATGAAGAATGAACACAGACAAACAGGCTAAGGATACAAGCATTCCATTAAACAACTAAATTCACCAGCCTCTGGTATTTATTTATTTAAAAAATATATATCTATTTAACCAGGCACGTCAGTTCAGAACAAATTCTTATTTACAATGACGGCATACACCGGCCAAACCCGGATGACGCTGGGCCAATGGGACTCCCAATAGCGGCCAGTTGTGATACAGCCTGAACTTGAACCAGGGTCTGTAGTGACACTTCTATCACTGAGACGCAGTGCCTTAGACCGCTGCGCCACGCGGGAGCCGTCCAAAGAAATGTGTGTGTGTGTGTGCGTGCGTAAGCATACTGTATGTTGTATGTGTGTGTGTGTGTGTGTGTGTGTGTACGCATACTGTATGTGTGAGAGAGAGAGAGGGGGGCTTAGTGATGGTGGTTCTCCATTCTGCCACTTTCTATGGAGTTTTTAACTACTCGGAGGGGCCAACAGGGCCACGGTGCCCGAAATTAGCCAAACCAGTCAACCATTTAAAACAGTCAACCCGGGGGGACTGGTTTAACCTCGCCGCCAATCAAACTGCTCCAGTCAAAGCTCTGTTGTTATTGGCTGTTAAGACGGTTTCCAATGAGTCTGCTCTGGTATCATAAACGCCTTAAACTCATTAAAGGGTGAGGACCTGGCACAAAAATCTCTGAATGGGGAGAACAGATCAGCTTTGGGAAATGTACACTATATAATACAAAAGTATGTGGACACCCCATTCAAATGAGTGGATTTGGCTATTTCAGCCACTGAAGGCGTATCAAATCGAGCACAAAGCCATGTAATCTCCAGAGACAAACATTGGCAGTAGAATAGCCTTACTGAAGAGCTCAGTGACCTTCATCGTGGCACCGTCATAGGATGCCACCTTTCCAACAAGTCAGTTTATTACATTTCTGCCCTGCTAGAGCTGCCCCCGGTCAACTGTTATTATGAAGTGGAAACGTCCAGGAGCAACAACGGCTCAGCCGTGAAGTGGTAGGCCACACAAGCTCACAGAATGGGACCGGGCAAGTGCTGAAGCACGAAGCTCGTAAAAATCATCTGTCCTCATTTGCAACACAGCCGCACACAAGTCTAAGATCACCATGTGCAATGCCAAGCGTCGGCTGGAGTGGTGTAAAGCTTGCCGCCATTGGACTCTGGAGCAGTGGAAACGCGTTCTATGGAGTGATGAATCCCACTTCACCATCTGGCAGTACGAATCTGGGTTTGGCGGATGCCAAGAGAACACTACCTGTCCCAATAAATAACGCCAACTGTAAAGTTTGGTGGAGAAGGAATAAATGGTCTGGGGTTGTTTTTCATGGTTCATGCTAGGCCCCTTAGTTCCAGTGAAGGTGAATCGTAACGCTACCGCATACAATGACATTCTAGACGATTCTGTGCTGCCAACTTTGTGGCAAAAGGTTTGGGGAAGGCACTTCACCATTTCAGCATGACTAGGTCCACACAGAAATTATTTGTTGAGATCGGTGTGGAAGAACTTGACTGGCCTGCACAGAGCCCTGACCTCAACCCCATCGAACACCTTTGGGATGAATTGGAACGCCGACTGCGAGCCAGGCCTAATCGCCCAACATCAGTGCCGGACCTCACTAATGCTCTTGTGGCTGAATGAAGGCAAGTCCCCGCAGCAATGTTCCAACATCTAGTGGAACACCTTCCCAGAAGAGTGGAGGCTGTTATAGCAGCAAAGTGAGGGACAAACTTCATATTAATGCACATGATTTTGGAATGAGATATTCGACGAGCAGGAGTCAACATACTTTTGGTCATGTAGTGTATATTGCTTAGTAGTCTGACGTGTGCTCAAACCCAGTACACAGTGGCCCATTCTGTCTTAGAACTAATGGAGACAGTAATAGTTAGACAACCACGCCTCTCTTCCATTCACTCACTGGACAGCACAATGTAGCCGGGCCTTATCATTTCACTTCAGAAGCTCTGCTCTACCAGGGCCGTTTGAAGAGTGTCGACTTTGAGTCCGTTTACACTAAACAAGAGACGATATTGGCTAATATTGGCCGACATAACTTGAGGTAGTGTGATGGGAACAACAGCTGTATTGTTCCTCGTTCTAGGGTCATTGAGTGGGCACACTGAAAAATGACAATAATACATAAACAGATGCCATAACTGGCACGGCAGAGGTAAGTCCTCTTTCCCTGGACTGAAAGAGTGCTAATGCGACTGGCCAGAGAATTAGGAACAAAATGACTGTCCCACAGCTGATACTCAGTGACAGTGGTGAAAAAAGTACACAATTGTCACACTTGAGTCAAAGTAAAGATACCTTAATAGAAAATTCCTCAAGTAAAAGTGAAAGACACGCAGTGAAATACTACTTGAGTAAAAGTCTAAAAGTATTTGGTTTTAAATATACTTAAGTATTAAAAGGTAAATGTAATTGCTCAAATATAATACCAGTAAAAGTATAAATAATAAAACATTCCCTATATTAAGCAAACCAGACGGCACCATTTTATTTAGTTTTATTTATGGACAGCCAGGGGCACACTCCAACACTCAGACATAATTTACAAACGAAGCATTTGTGTTTGGTGAGTCCGCCAGATCAGAGGCAGTAGGGATGACCAGGGATGTTCTCTTGATAAGTGCGTGACTTGGACCATTTTCCTGTCCTGCTAAGCATTCAAAATCTAACTAGTTCTAAGTAGTCGAAAATACAAATAGTAAAGTACAAATACCCCAAAATACCACTTAAGAAATAAAGTATTTTTACACCACTGCTTAGTGAACCCTGTATTTTGCACACCAAGATGGGCAGGGTTGCGAAGTCAACCTGCCTCTGGAAGATGTCTGAAGACATTTTTTTTACCTAGGTTTGGTGTGGTGTAGTAGTTTCAACTTAAAAGCAGAGGCACATCCCCCAACAGGTTTGAGCAAAACATAAAACAGGAAAAGGAATTTGAGAGGGGGCGGGATGGGGTCGCAAATGTGTCCACTCACATTTTTTGGTGATTTTTAAATGACGTCGTGTGGAACACATTTGGTTTCCATTGTAATTAGCTCACGCTAGCCGAAGGAAACATGCCTCCCTTTGCTTTGCTGACATGACCGTGGCACAAACCTGGAAAACTGAGACCTCACTGCTCTTAAGGGAAGGAATGAGGAAAGGAGGAGGAGGGAGGTGAGTCCACAGAGAGAGTGTGGAGTGATGGGGAGGGGGGGGTGGGGCACAGGGCATGAGCAGCCTTTATCAAGCTCCACCGTGTGAGGCTGTCAGTTCCACAAAGAGGGGATCCGCCCCTTGACCTGCCCAGGCACCGAGCACCACCTCTAACGCCGCCAACACTTCCAGAGCAACAAAAGACCAGCAGGGAGGTTTGGAGCGACCCAGTCCCTATGAGCTGAGCAGATTAATAAAGTCCCCTAGAGGTTTGTGTGAGACGGGCCTGACGTTGTTTTCATGCCTTAGTCATTAAAATGCCAGTCTGAGTTGGCAAGAAATCTGTGTGATAATTAGGGTTGCAAAATTCAGGGGGGAACTTTCAATAAATCCTGGGTTGGAGGTTTCCAGAAATCAGGAGAGAATAAGCAGAAAATCTGGAATCCTCCAACCAGGATTTATAGACAACGGAATTTATTGAAAGTTCCAGGAATTTTGCAACCCTAGTGATAACAGGAAACTGGGTCAGAGGAGGGCTACTGCCAAACCACGCAATTACCCCTCTTCATTTGACCCGCCAAACGAAACTAGGTACTAGTTAATCTTCAGATTACATGGATAGAAAAAATACCTTGTGTGATTAGCTTTAAATTTGAGTTGTATGTAGTCTAGAGCGAGGTCCAGAGCCTACTGGTTTTCTGATCTACCTGTTCATTAAATTGCACCCACCTGCTGTCCCAGGTGTAAATCAGTCCCTAATATAAAAAAAACTGTGGATCTGATTTCAACATTCCAGATTTGAATATGAAGGATATTGAGTATAGAGCCAAGCCAATATCTAGAGTAGTTCAGTATTATAGTTCAGTATCATCCCACTGAAAACCTGTGTTTTAATACAATATCTGCATTTAAGTACTGTTCCTGTAACCCCGTGCTTTAAATTCTGAACCGAGAGCCAACTGTCCTGGGAAGGATCCTTTAAAGAGGACCGCTGTACAAAAGTCCAGAGTCCTGCTGTGGAAATCTCAGCACAGATGTCTCAATAGGCGCACAATAGTAGTGATGTCTGTAGGAGGGGGGGGGGGGGGGGGGTGATCCCTGTCAAACTGTCCACAGTTTCCATGATTACCTTTATCTGCTCTGGGATACCGATTCATGTTGATAATTGAATTGATATTTTGAAGTGCTGGTGGTCGTTGACAGTGTCTTACGTCAGATAGCGCCCTAGATTCCGCCTGCACTGATCTGTCTCATATCGCAAAGTGGGATAGCTCGAAAGTAGTTCTGTTACAAGGTCTAACATTTGAAAAAATATTACCTAGGTGACATCTGCTAAACCCCATTTCTGCCTCAAAACTGTCTGAATTGATCTAAGCTAAAACAATAAATGTCAAATGTAGATTTTTAGGGTGAGGCAGTCTTAGTCACCCTATTTTAAATCTAGCTCAGGATTATTGTGCTTCAAATAGCAGTATTTTTTAAGTTCGACTATAGCACGATAGCTAGCATAAATCTGTCCAACATTAACGTTAGTCGAGCCAGTCACTGAAAGGATGCTGCTAACCAACCAGCTCCCTACTTAGTGCTGCACACACAATGCTGAATGCTCCAACAAAAGCTAGCTAGCTACTGTAGCTAGTAGTGCTAATGAGTTTTTATTTATCAGCTGTTCGTCTGCGTCGAGTCATTACAGTAGCCTACCGAGTCAGCTGCTGATAATTCAGACAGTTTTAAGACAGTGTTACATAATGAATCAGCTGACTCAACGATACGATCGCAGATAAACATGCTGATCTACGGACTGATTCCTGATAAGACAGTTTCTCTTAATTGTGGGGAAGTATGTCTACAACTTCAGGGTAATTTAAAACAGGCTAAGCAAGCTTTTGATGTCAGCGAAGGATGAGCTAGCTAACGAGCTAGCTAACTATGTCAGTAAGCTAGCTAGCGACAATAGTGAGCTACACATCGCCACAATGTTTGTAATAATTTTGCCCGCTAGTTATTCTGCCTATTTCATGAAGTCATAGGAGTGATAGTGAAATTTGGAGCTGTGTTTTCTTTTGGAACTACGGCCATCTTTTCCATAGAATTAGAATTAGAATTAGAATCAGAATAATAGAATGGACATGAACCTTCTAATGATGGGATAAAGGTCAACCATGTCGGTCAGCCATGTCATCAGCCATATCGGTCAGCCATGTCATCAGCCATATCGGTCAACCATATCGGTCAACCATATCGGTCAGCCATGTCATCAGCCATATCGGTCAGCCATATCGGTCAACCATATCGGTCAGCCATGTCATCAGCCATATCGGTCAGCCATATCGGTCAGCCATGTCATCAGCCATATTGGTCAACCATATCGGTCAACCATATCGGACAGCCATGTCATCAGCCATATCGGTCAGCCATATCGGTCAGCCATATCGGTCAGCCATGTCATCAGCCATATCAGTCAGCCATGTCATCAGCCATATCGGTCAACCATATCGGTCAACCATATCGGTCAGCCATATCGGTCAACCATATCGGTCAACCATGCCATCAGCCATATCGGTCAACCATGTCATCAGCCATATCGGTCAGCCATGTCATCAGCCATATCGGTCAGCCATATCGGTCAACCATGTTGGTCAGCCATGTCATCAGCCATATCGGTCAGCTATATCAGTCAGCCATATCGGTCAGCCATATCGGTCAGCCATGTTGGTCAGCCATGTCATCAGCCATATCGGTCAACCATGTTGGTCAGCCATGTCATCAGCCTTATCGGTCAACCATGTTGGTCAGCCATGCCATCAGCCATATCGGTCAACCATATCGGTCAACCATGTCGGTGAACCAGGGTTTGCCTGTGCTGTGTTAAGACAGTGTTACATAATGAATTTGAAGAATTTTTGCACTGTATGTCTGCTAGCTAGCCAGACCGTTTTAGAGGAACGATTCCATGCATTTGTCTAATTCACTGGCAATATTCTATTTTTAAAAATGCAGTCAATTCACAGCCATACCACTGGCGCGAATCAGTTGATGATACGACTTCGACAAGTTGCAAATACTAATATTGTGTCATATAATAGCACTCACAGCTTTCCAAGAAAACTAAAAACGTAGACATTTGTGGTTTGTTTACATATATTTTAGAGGTTATTATTCATACAGAAAATTGGTATAAAACCTGTATAAAATGTATGTATAATTATATATGACAATTTTAGGTTGACAATAATTCTATTACACAATTTGACATATCACATGTCTTTTATGTTCCTGCATTTTAGAAATCGGGATTAGACCTCTACTGCCATTCATTCCAATTAGACTGGTTTAGATTTCTCCCTGCCATTTTCACCACATTCTGGAACTTTGAGGGTTTCTGACATTGAGATCCTATTAAATTACTAGAGAGGCTATTTTCCTCAATCACAGACTGAACCAGGTGGGTGGCTGTGTATTACTCGTCATAAAGGGAGGGGTGGCCACTGCCATAAAACTAAACCAACTCAGCTGAATGGGTTTTATTCCTCAGTGAATGGGAAACATCTGCACATTTATTGATGATGATGATGACGGTAGTGATGATTTAACAACAAACAGATTGATTAAAAGTAGCTTCTCCAAATGTGGTTTTACCACATCAATTTGGAAAATAGATGAACAGGGCTCTAAATAAAATAAAATAATTCATAGCACTGGTGTTCCAAACTTTGAAAAGTTAAGAGCACAACAAAATTCAGGAGCACCAGAAGAGGTAAAAATATATTTTTTAAATGATTGAGAGACTATATGAACTCTACTTTTGAAAAAACTAATATTTATGTAAATGTAAAGACATTTGTTTATTATAAAAAGCTATTATGTTGATATAAAAAAAAAAGCACTACCTATTGAGAAGCATAAGATTTAAAAAATTGTACACTGTCCCTTTAAAAGCGTAACGTTTGAGAGTGATGACATGCAAGAAATCAGTCATTCATTCATCGCTATGATCATTGATCTCCTGAAGAATATATCCCCTTTCCTTTCTCTCTGTGCCACCAGATGTTTGGATACACTGCTAAAGTTCCCAGGTTGTTAGCTAGCTATCTATCTAATGAGGTAATAAGACTGAGCAAGGTGTAAACAAATGCACCCGACATGGTTTATGAACAGGGCCTAAAACTAACTTTTTGGTCCACCAGCCACTGTTGCAGGTAGATGGAAAAACATCGACCAGAATCTCAATATATTTATTCACCATAATTCCGCCAAAAACCACTATTTTTCACTCAAAAATCACACTTCTTTCCACAACAATGCTTAAGCCACATCAGGACACCACTTGAGTTCTAGAAATGTTTTATTTTATGTTGGAGGGTATAGTTAACCAATCATTTCAATTGCGCACCTCAAGAGACTGATGTTTGGTTAGCGGTGTTTCTGTACTTCATGTGCGTTAGCAGAGTTTGCAAAACAAATGACTGATACAAATCATGAGAGAGACTTACCCAGGTAGGGTTTAGTGTTAGGGACTTACCCAGGTAGGGTTTAGGGTTAGGGACTTACCCAGGTAGGGGATGCATGGCGTTATCTTGAGAGAACGGATGTACTCCCTCATGCGCGTGTAGTTGTCCTCTTTGGATGTCAAGAAGTCCAGCTTCTCAAACGTGGTCTTGTCCTTCCGGCTGATCAGCTGAGAGAAGAGGGACAAGGTGTAATCAGCTTATTGTTAATTTATTCCTACAGGCTGATCAGCTGAGAGAAGAGGGACAAGGTGTAATCAGCTTATTGTTAATTTATTCCTACAGGCTGATCAGCTGAGAGAAGAGAGACAAGGTGTAATCAGCTTATTGTTAATTTATTCCTACAGGCTGATCAGCTGAGAGAAGAGGGACAAGGTGTAATCAGCTTATTGTTAATTTATTCCTACAGGCTGATCAGCTGAGAGAAGAGAGACAAGGTGTAATCAGCTTATTGTTTATTTATTCCTACAGGCTGATCAGCTGAGAGAAGAGGGACATGGTGGAATCAGCTTATTGTTTATTTATTTCCTCTTTCAGCCAGTCAGCCAGCATCATTTAGTTGTACTCCGTTTATTGTAAAATCGACAACATGAGTGGTCGATTTCCCCTGCAGAGGACTAGCAAATCTGTTGCATTGTTACTTCTTCAGCAACCAACGAGACATTTCAGGTAAAAATCGGTCATCAGGTAACAGGTAGAGTTGAAACATTTAAATACAACATATTACTGACCCACAGACACCAAGTGAACGACCATGGACTGTCTGACATTTCTGTTTGTCATTGAGCAATCTAAACCACTTACGGCTGGGGCAGACAGACATGAATACGAGAGTGATTTGGAGTTGGAGGACTTCTAGGTGCTCACTGTCTGAGGGATTCAACCCTGGCTCCCCTCATTAACTGCCTTCTCAGAGTTATCATTATGACCTTGGCCTGCAGCCTCACAGTTTCCCCAACATATGCAGGCCGAGGCCACGCCTGGCACCTGCAGCCATCTTTGTTTTGCACGTCTATGCAGTCAAGCACATGGCCATCTGACCTAACTGGGAGTCAATGTTGTTTGGCCTTAAACTCTGCCAGAGTTTGTGGAATGTAGGCGTAGAGCTGAATCAAAACGGCCAATCAGTTATTAGAGGTCATTAGATGTGATGTACTACTCAAAATCAGCACACTCATTTCATTGTGTGTGTGTGGAAGTATTTGAAATGTACATAAAAAATATAGTATTTTCTCATCTTAAAACCTTGTAAAAAAAGTCTAAGTACTGTAATCAAATTGACGAGTGCTAATTTTCAGGGTGTTGGGTTCCCATTGAGTCCTGTATTCCACCTCGAGTGGTTCAGACACGACGGGAACGCTAAAGTCCGGTGAGCGCCAAGATGTGACCCCATGCTTCCTCAGAGCTCAACACCACAGAGTGGAGGGGTGACCCCATGCTTCCTCAGAGCTCAACACCACAGAGTGAACCCAAGCTTCCTCAGAGCTTAACACCACAGAGTGGAGGGGTGACCCCATGCTTCCTCAGAGCTCAACACCACAGAGTGGAGGGGTGAACCCATGCTTCCTCAGAGCTTAACACCACAGAGTGGAGGGGTGACCCCATGCTTCCTCAGAGCTCAACACCACAGAGTGGAGGGGTGAACCCATGCTTCCTCAGAGCTTAACACCACAGAGTGGAGGGGTGACCCCATGCTTCCTCAGAGCTTAACACCACAGAGTGGAGGGATGACCCCATGCTTCCTCAGAGCTCAACACCACAGAGTGGAGGGATGACCCCATGCTTCCTCAGAGCTCAACACCACAGAGTGGAGGGGTGACCCCATGCTTCCTCAGAGCTTAACACCACAGAGTGGAGGGGTGACCCCATGCTTCCTCAGAGCTCAACACCACAGAGTGGAGGGGTGAACCCATGCTTCCTCAGAGCTTAACACCACAGAGTGGAGGGGTGACCCCATGCTTCCTCAGAGCTCAACACCACAGAGTGGAGGGGTGAACCCATGCTTCCTCAGAGCTTAACACCACAGAGTGGAGGGGTGACCCCATGCTTCCTCAGAGCTTAACACCACAGAGTGGAGGGATGACCCCATGCTTCCTCAGAGCTCAACACCACAGAGTGGAGGGATGACCCCATGCTTCCTCAGAGCTCAACACCACAGAGTGGAGGGGTGACCCCATGCTTCCTCAGAGCTCAACACCACAGAGTGGAGGGGTGAACCCATGCTTCCTCAGAGCTCAACACCACAGAGTGGAGGGGTGACCCCATGCTTCCTCAGAGCTTAACACCACAGAGTGGAGGGGTGACCCCATGCTTCCTCAGAGCTTAACACCACAGAGTGGAGGGGTGAACCCATGCTTCCTCAGAGCTTAACACCACAGAGTGGAGGGGTGACCCCATGCTTCCTCAGAGCTCAACACCACAGAGTGGAGGGGTGAACCCATGCTTCCTCAGAGCTTAACACCACAGAGTGGAGGGGTGAACCCATGCTTCCTCAGAGCTCAACACCACAGAGCGGAGGGGTGACCCAATGCTTCCTCAGAGCTTAACACCACAGAGTGGAGGGATGACCCCATGCTTCCTCAGAGCTCAACACCACAGAGTGGAGGGATGACCCCATGCTTCCTCAGAGCTCAACACCACAGAGTGGAGGGGTGAACCCATGCTTCCTCAGAGCTTAACACCACAGAGTGGAGGGATGACCCCATGCTTCCTCAGAGCTCAACACCACAGAGTGGAGGGGTGACCCAATGCTTCCTCAGAGCTCAACACCACAGAGTGAACCCAAGCTTCCTCAGAGCTTAACACCACAGAGTGGAGGGGTGAACCCATGCTTCCTCAGGGCTCAACACCACAGAGTGGAGGGATGACCCCATGCTTCCTCAGAGCTCAACACCACAGAGTGGAGGGGTGACCCCATTCTTCCTCAGAGCTCAACACCACAGAGTGGAGGGGTGAACCCATGCTTCCTCAGAGCTCAACACCACAGAGCGGAGGGGTGACCCAATGCTTCCTCAGAGCTCAACACCACAGAGTGGAGGGATGACCCCATGCTTCCTCAGAGCTCAACACCACAGAGTGGAGGGATGACCCCATGCTTCCTCAGAGCTCAACACCACAGAGTGGAGGGGTGAACCCATGCTTCCTCAGAGCTTAACACCACAGAGTGGAGGGATGACCCCATGCTTCCTCAGAGCTCAACACCACAGAGTGGAGGGGTGACCCAATGCTTCCTCAGAGCTCAACACCACAGAGTGAACCCAAGCTTCCTCAGAGCTCAACACCACAGAGTGAACCCAAGCTTCCTCAGAGCTTAACACCACAGAGTGGAGGGGTGACCCCATGCTTCCTCAGAGCTCAACACCACAGAGTGGAGGGGTGACCCCATTCTTCCTCAGAGCTCAACACCACAGAGTGGAGGGGTGAACCCATGCTTCCTCAGAGCTCAACACCACAGAGCGGAGGGGTGACCCAATGCTTCCTCAGAGCTCAACACCACAGAGTGGAGGGATGACCCCATGCTTCCTCAGAGCTCAACACCACAGAGTGGAGGGATGACCCCATGCTTCCTCAGAGCTCAACACCACAGAGTGGAGGGGTGAACCCATGCTTCCTCAGAGCTTAACACCACAGAGTGGAGGGATGACCCCATGCTTCCTCAGAGCTCAACACCACAGAGTGGAGGGGTGACCCAATGCTTCCTCAGAGCTCAACACCACAGAGTGGAGGGGTGACCCCATGCTTCCTCATAGCTCAACACCACAGAGTGGAGGGATGACCCCATGCTTCCTCAGAGCTCAACACCACAGAGTGGAGGGGTGACCCCATGCTTCCTCAGAGCTCAACACCACAGAGTGGAGGGATGACCCCATGCTTCCTCAGAGCTCAACACCACAGAGTGGAGGGGTGACCCCATGCTTCCTCAGAGCTCAACACCACAGAGTGGAGGGATGCCTCAATACCGGACAGCAGAACAGAACTAGAATTTTCCCCAGCCTTTATTGCAATTGGTTATTTTTTGCAATAGTTTCTGCTCTTTGTCTGGGGCAGAGTGGAAACTTAAAACAGGACTATCCTATAGCTGGGGAGGAGGGGAAACAGGGCTATCCTATAGCTGGGGAGGAGTGGAAACAGGACTATCCTATAGCTGGGGAGGAGTGGAAACAGGACTATCCTATAGCTGGGGAGGAGGGGAAACAGAACTATCCTATAGCTGGGGAGAAGTGGAAACATAACTATCCTATAGCTGGGGAGAAGTGGAAACAGGCCTATCCTATAGCTGGGGAGGAGGCGAAACAGGACTATCCTATAGCTGGGGAGGAGGGGAAACAGGACTATCCTATAGCTGGGGAGGAGGGGAAACAGGACTATCCTATAGCTGGGGAGGAGGGGAAACAGGAATATCCTATAGCTGGGGAGGAGGGGAAACAGGAATATCCTATAGCTGGGGAGGAATGGAAACAGGACTATCCTATAGCTGGGGAGGAATGGAAACAGGACTATCCTATATCTGGGGAGGAGGGGAAACAGGACTATCCTATAGCTGGGGAGGAGGGGAAACAGGACTATCCTATAGCTGGGGAGGAGGGGAAACATGACTATCCTATAGCTGGGGAGGAGGGGAAACAGGACTATCCTATAGCTGGGGAGGAGGGGAAACAGGAATATCCTATAGCTGGGGAGGAGGGGAAACAGGGCTATCCTATAGCTGGGGAGGAGGGGAAACAGGACTATCCTATAGCTGGGGAGGAATGGAAACAGGACTATCCTATATCTGGGGAGGAGGGGAAACAGGACTATCCTATATCTGGGGAGGAGGGGAAACAGGACTATCCTATAGCTGGGGAGGAATGGAAACAGGACTATCCTATAGCTGGGGAGGAATGGAAACAGGACTATCCTATAGCTGGGGAGGAATGGAAACAGGACTATCCTATATCTGGGGAGGAGTGGAAACAGGACTATCCTATAGCTGGGGAGGAATGGAAACAGGACTATCCTATAGCTGAGGAGGAGTGGAAACAGGAGTATCCTATAGCTGAGGAGAAGTGGAAACAGTACTATCCTACAGCTGAGGAGAAGTGGAAACAGGACTATCCTATAGCTGGGGAGGAGGGGAAACAGGACTATCCTATATCTGGGGAGGAGAGGAAACAGAACTATCCTATAGCTGGGGAGGAATGGAAACAGGACTATCCTATAGCTGAGGAGAAGTGGAAACAGGACTATCCTATAGCTGGGGAGGAGGGGAAACAGGACTATCCTATAGCTGGGGAGGAATGGAAACAGGACTATCCTATAGCTGGGGAGGAGGGGAAACAGGACTATCCTATAGCTGGGGAGGAGGGGAAACAGGACTGTCCTATAGCTGGGGAGGAATGGAAACAGGACTATCCTATAGCTGGGGAGGAATGGAAACAGGACTATCCTATAGCTGGGAAGGAAAGGAAACAGGACTATCCTATAGCTGGGGAGGAGGGGAAACAGGACTATCCTATAGCTGGGGAGGAATGGAAACAGGACTATCCTATAGCTGGGGAGGAATGGAAACAGGACTATCCTATATCTGGGGAGGAGGGGAAACAGGACTATCCTATAGCTGGGGAGGAATGGAAACAGGACTATCCTATAGCTGGGGAGGAGGGGAAACAGGACTATCCTATAGCTGGAGAGGAGTGGAAACAGGACTATCCTATAGCTGGGGAGGATTGGAAACAGGACTATCCTATAGCTGGGGAGGAGTGGAAACAGGACTATCCTATAGCTGGGGAGGAGGGGAAACAGGACTATCCTATAGCTGGGGAGGAGGGGAAACAGGACTATCCTATAGCTGGGGAGAAGTGGAAACAGGACTATCCTATAGCTGGGGAGGAATGGAAACAGGACTATCCTATAGCTGGGGAGAAGTGGAAACAGGACTATCCTATAGCTGGGGAGGAGTGGAAACAGGACTATCCTATAGCTGGGGAGGAGTGGAAACAGGACTATCCTATAGCTGGGGAGGAGTGGAAACAGGACTATCCTATAGCTGGGGAGGAGGGGAAACAGGACTATCCTATAGCTGCGGAGGAGGGGAAACAGGACTATCCTATAGCTGGGGAGAAGTGGAAACAGGACTATCCTATAGCTGAGGAGAAGTGGAAACAGGACTATCCTATAGCTGGGGAGAAGTGGAAACAGGACTATCCTATAGCTGGGGAGGAGTGGAAACAGGACTATCCTATAGCTGAGGAGAAGTGGAAACAGGACTATCCTATAGCTGGGGAGGAATGGAAACAGGACTATCCTATAGCTGGGGAGGAATGGAAACAGGACTATCCTATAGCTGGGGAGGAATGGAAACAGGACTATCCTATAGCTGGGGAGGAATGGAAACAGGGCTATCCTATAGCTGGGGAGGAGTGGAAACAGGACTATCCTATAGCTGGGGAGGAGGGGAAACAGGACTATCCTATAGCTGGGGAGGAGTGGAAACAGGGCTATCCTATAGCTGGAGAGGAGGGGAAACAGGACTATCCTATAGCTGGGGAGGAATGGAAACAGGACTATCCTATAGCTGGGGAGGAATGGAAACAGGGCTATCCTATAGCTGGGGAGGAGTGGAAACAGGACTATCCTATAGCTGGGGAGGAGGGGAAACAGGGCTATCCTATAGCTGGGGAGGAATGGAAACAGGACTATCCTATAGCTGGGGAGGAATGGAAACAGGGCTATCCTATAGCTGGGGAGGAGTGGAAACAGGACTATCCTATAGCTGGGGAGGAGGGGAAACAGGACTATCCTATAGCTGGGGAGGAGTGGAAACAGGGCTATCCTATAGCTGGGGAGGAGGGGAAACAGGACTATCCTATAGCTGGGGAGGAGGGGAAACAGGACTATCCTATAGCTGGGGAGGAGGGGAAACAGGACTATCCTATAGCTGGGGAGGAGGGGAAACAGGGCTATCCTATAGCTGGGGAGGAGGGGAAACAGGACTATCCTATAGCTGGGGAGGAGGGGAAACAGGACTATCCTATAGCTGGGGAGGAGTGGAAACAGGGATATCCTATAGCTGGGGAGGAGGGGAAACAGGACTATCCTACAGCTGGGGAGGAGGGGAAACAGGACTATCCTATAGCTGGGGAGGAGGGGAAACAGGACTATCCTATAGCTGGGGAGGAGGGGAAACAGGACTATCCTATAGCTGGGGAGGAGGGGAAACAGGACTATCCTATAGCTGGGGAGGAGGGGAAACAGGACTATCCTACAGCTGGGGAGGAGGGGAAACAGGACTATCCTATAGCTGGGGAGGAGGGGAAACAGGACTATCCTATAGCTGGGGAGGAGGGGAAACAGGAGTATCCTATAGCTGGGGAGGAGTGGAAACAGGACTATCCTATAGCTGGGGAGGAGGGGAAACAGGACTATCCTATAGCTGCGGAGGAGGGGAAACAGGACTATCCTATAGCTGCGGAGGAGGGGAAACAGGACTATCCTATAGCTGGGGAGAAGTGGAAACAGGACTATCCTATAGCTGAGGAGAAGTGGAAACAGGACTATCCTATAGCTGGGGAGAAGTGGAAACAGGACTATCCTATAGCTGGGGAGGAGTGGAAACAGGACTATCCTATAGCTGAGGAGAAGTGGAAACAGGACTATCCTATAGCTGGGGAGGAATGGAAACAGGACTATCCTATAGCTGGGGAGGAATGGAAACAGGACTATCCTATAGCTGGGGAGGAATGGAAACAGGACTATCCTATAGCTGGGGAGGAATGGAAACAGGGCTATCCTATAGCTGGGGAGGAGTGGAAACAGGACTATCCTATAGCTGGGGAGGAGGGGAAACAGGACTATCCTATAGCTGGGGAGGAGTGGAAACAGGGCTATCCTATAGCTGGGGAGGAGGGGAAACAGGACTATCCTACAGCTGGGGAGGAATGGAAACAGGACTATCCTATAGCTGGGGAGGAATGGAAACAGGGCTATCCTATAGCTGGGGAGGAGTGGAAACAGGACTATCCTATAGCTGGGGAGGAGGGGAAACAGGGCTATCCTATAGCTGGGGAGGAATGGAAACAGGACTATCCTATAGCTGGGGAGGAGTGGAAACAGGCCTATCCTATAGCTGGGGAGGATTGGAAACAGGACTATCCTATAGCTGGGGAGGAGTGGAAACAGGACTATCCTATAGCTGAGGAGAAGTGGAAACAGGACTATCCTATAGCTGAGGAGAAGTGGAAACAGGACTATCCTATAGCTGGGGAGGAGTGGAAACAGGACTATCCTATAGCTGGGGAGGAGTGGAAACAGGACTATCCTATAGCTGGGGAGGAGTGGAAACAGGACTATCCTATAGCTGGGGAGGAGGGGAAACAGGACTATCCTATAGCTGGGGAGGAGTGGAAACAGGGCTATCCTATAGCTGGGGAGGAGGGGAAACAGGACTATCCTATAGCTGGGGAGGAGGGGAAACAGGACTATCCTATAGCTGGGGAGGAGGGGAAACAGGACTATCCTATAGCTGGGGAGGAGGGGAAACAGGGCTATCCTATAGCTGGGGAGGAGGGGAAACAGGACGATCCTATAGCTGGGGAGGAGGGGAAACAGGACTATCCTATAGCTGGGGAGGAGTGGAAACAGGGATATCCTATAGCTGGGGAGGAGGGGAAACAGGACTATCCTACAGCTGGGGAGGAGGGGAAACAGGACTATCCTATAGCTGGGGAGGAGGGGAAACAGGACTATCCTATAGCTGGGGAGGAGGGGAAACAGGACTATCCTACAGCTGGGGAGGAGGGGAAACAGGACTATCCTATAGCTGGGGAGGAGGGGAAACAGGACTATCCTATAGCTGGGGAGGAGGGGAAACAGGAGTATCCTATAGCTGGGGAGGAGTGGAAACAGGACTATCCTATAGCTGGGGAGGAGGGGAAACAGGACTATCCTATATCTGGGGAGGAGGGGAAACAGGCCTATCCTATAGCTGGGGAGGAGTGGAAACAGGCCTATCCTATAGCTGGGGAGGATTGGAAACAGGACTATCCTATAGCTGGGGAGGAGTGGAAACAGGACTATCCTATAGCTGAGGAGAAGTGGAAACAGGACTATCCTATAGCTGAGGAGAAGTGGAAACAGGACTATCCTATAGCTGGGGAGGAATGGAAACAGGACTATCCTATAGCTGGGGAGGAGTGGAAACAGGACTATCCTATAGCTGAGGAGAAGTGGAAACAGGACTATCCTATAGCTGGGGAGGAGGGGAAACAGGACTATCCTATAGCTGGGGAGGAATGGAAACAGGACTATCCTATAGCTGGGGAGGAGGGGAAACAGGACTATCCTATAGCTGGGGAGGAGGAGAAACAGGACTATCCTACAGCTGGGGAGGAGTGCTTGCCTGTGCAGGCAATCACCTGAGCCATCATCTCCCCACTTTGGGGGTTGTATACTCTCCCCCTAGTAAGGACAGTCCCTTCCCTGCGTCGGGTTGGTAAGAGCATCAATAGTTAATCCTAGCCACTGGAGAGTGAGGTCCTGAAGAGAGTAGCCCGATGTCTCTTACTCCCCTGCCCAGACAGATGCCATGGACACAATGTTAATAAGTGAATGCAGTAGTGTGGATTTACACCGGTTACCATAACAGATGTAAAACACGTTTTCCTTTGAGGGAAGGTAAGGGGCCTTTGAGGGAAGGTAAGGGGCCTTTGAGGGAAGGTAAGGGGCCTTTGAGGGAAGGTAAGGGGCCTTTGAGGGAAGGTAAGGGGCCTTTGAGGGAAGGTAAGGGGCCTTTGAGGGAAGGTAAGGGTGCCTTTGAGGGAAGGTAAGGGTGCCTTTGAGGGAAGGTAAGGGGCCTTTGAGGGAAGGTAAGGGGCCTTTGAGGAAAGGTAAGGGCAGCTGAGAAATGGCATGCCAGGGGGAAACATTCATCAAAACATCATGAAGGGATAAAAACAAGTGGAATTTATGCTGGGGCTCCAAACGGCAGGGGAAACACGTCTATATATAATGTTTCCAACCAATAAGGGGTGAGCACCAGCTGCGGCGGATTAGGATGGAACCATTGTGACAGCACACTATCCTGGACTTGGACTCTGTGTGTCTGTCTCATCATGAGGAAAGGTGTGCCTTGCATCATGCCCAAGTAGACTATTTCCGTGTGTATTGCCAAAAACACTCAACACACCCAACCCTGGCTCAGGTGGCTATCCATCTGGTAAAACAGACCACACCCAACCCTGGAATCCGTCTGTCTGCCCCAGAGTGGAACACCCAACCCTGGAATCCGTCTGTCTGCCCCAGAGTGGCACACCCAACCCTGGCATCCGTCTGTCTGCCCCAGAGTGGCACACCCAACCCTGGCATCCGTCTGTCTGCCCCTCGCATGGAACACCCAACCCTGGCATCCGTCTGTCTGCCCCTTGCATGGAACACCCAACCCTGGCATCCGTCTGTCTGCGCCTTGCATGGAACACCCAACCCTGGCATCCGTCTGTCTGCGCCTTGCATGGAACACCCAACCCTGGCATCCGTCTGTCTGCGCCTTGCATGGAACACCCAACCCTGGCATCCGTCTGTCTGCGCCTTGCATGGAACACCCAACCCTGGCATCCGTCTGTCTGCGCCTTGCATGGAACACCCAACCCTGGCATCCGTCTGTCTGCGCCTTGCATGGAACACCCAACCCTGGCATCCGTCTGTCTGCGCCTTGCATGGAACACCCAACCCTGGCATCCGTCTGTCTGCGCCTTGCATGGAACACCCAACCCTGGAAAGTACTGTATGCTCATGTGCTTCAGCACAATAGCATTTTCTATCTATATATTTTTTCTGTCATTAGCCAACCCCCTGTCCCGCAGTCCTCAGCCTAACTCACCTCCTTAGGTCTCAGCCTCACTCCTCCCCGCTAGTACACCCCAGCCTCACTCATCCTCCCCTTTCATGGTAGTACACCTCAAACGGCCCCATAGACCATAGTGTCAGGGTGCTAGTACAGTGTTCCAAGTCTCGCGTCACAATAAGTCATACATTATAGAAGACTTCTGGTCTATCCTTTTCTGCTTGCCTGAATGTGTTTTACCTCCACAGATCATAACCTGATAATATATAGGACTGGACCGACTATCTTGTCGATTTCCCACTGGAAGCTACGGAGACCGTGTCAAGGCGAGAGATGAGAGGAAGCTACGGAGACCATGTCAAGGCGAGAGAGGAAGCTACGGGGACCGTGTCAAGGCGAGAGATGACGCTACGGAGACCGTGTCAAGGCGAGAGATGACGCTACGGGGACCGTGTCAAGGCGAGAGATGACGCTACGGGGACCGTGTCAAGGCGAGAGATGACGCTACGGGGACCGTGTCAAGGCGAGAGATGACGCTACGGAGACCATGTCAAGGCGAGAGATGACGCTACGGGGACCGTGTCAAGGCGAGAGATGACGCTACGGGGACCGTGTCAAGGCGAGAGATGACGCTACGGGGACCGTGTCAAGGCGAGAGATGAGAGGAAGCTACGGGGACCGTGTCAAGGCGAGAGATGAGAAGAAGCTACGGAGACCGTGTCAAGGCGAGAGATGACGCTACGGAGACCGTGTCAAGGCGAGAGATGAGAGGAAGCTACGGGGACCGTGTCAAGGCGAGAGATGAGAAGAAGCTACGGAGACCGTGTCAAGGCGAGAGATGACGCTACGGGGACCGTGTCAAGGCGAGAGATGACGCTACGGAGACCGTGTCAAGGCGAGAGATGACGCTACGGGGACCGTGTCAAGGCGAGAGATGACGCTACGGAGACCGTGTCAAGGCGAGAGATGACGCTACGGGGACCGTGTCAAGGCGAGAGATGACGCTACGGGGACCGTGTCAAGGCGAGAGATGACGCTACGGGGACCGTGTCAAGGCGAGAGATGACGCTACGGGGACCGTGTCAAGGCGAGAGATGACGCTACGGGGACCGTGTCAAGGCGAGAGATGACGCTACGGGGACCGTGTCAAGGCGAGAGATGACGCTACGGAGACCGTGTCAAGGCGAGAGATGACGCTACGGAGACCGTGTCAAGGCGAGAGATGACGCTACGGGGACCGTGTCAAGGCGAGAGATGACGCTACGGAGACCGTGTCAAGGCGAGAGATGACGCTACGGAGACCGTGTCAAGGCGAGAGATGACGCTACGGGGACCGTGTCAAGGCGAGAGATGACGCTACGGGGACCGTGTCAAGGCGAGAGATGACGCTACGGGGACCGTGTCAAGGCGAGAGATGACGCTACGGGGACCGTGTCAAGGCGAGAGATGACGCTACGGAGACCGTGTCAAGGCGAGAGATGACGCTACGGGGACCGTGTCAAGGCGAGAGATGACGCTACGGGGACCGTGTCAAGGCGAGAGATGACGCTACGGGGACCGTGTCAAGGCGAGAGATGACGCTACGGGGACCGTGTCAAGGCGAGAGATGACGCTACGGAGACCGTGTCAAGGCGCGAGATGACGCTACGGAGACCGTGTCAAGGCGAGAGATGACGCTACGGGGACCGTGTCAAGGCGAGAGATGACGCTACGGGGACCGTGTCAAGGCGAGAGATGACGCTACGGGGACCGTGTCAAGGCGAGAGATGACGCTACGGGGACCGTGTCAAGGCGTGAGATGACGCTACGGAGAACGTGTCAAGGCGTGAGATGACGCTACGGAGACCGTGTCAAGGCGAGAGATGACGCTACGGAGACCGTGTCAAGGCGTGAGATGATGCTACGGAGACCGTGTCAAGGCGTGAGATGACGCTACGGAGACCGTGTCAAGGCGAGAGATGACGCTACGGAGACCGTGTCAAGGCGAGAGATGACGCTACGGGGACCGTGTCAAGGCGAGAGATGAGATGACGCTACGGAGACCGTGTCAAGGCGAGAGATGACGCTACGGGGACCGTGTCAAGGCGAGAGATGACGCTACGGGGACCGTGTCAAGGCGAGAGATGACGCTACGGAGACCGTGTCAAGGCGTGAGATGACGCTACGGAGACCGTGTCAAGGCGAGAGATGACGCTACGGAGACCGTGTCAAGGCGTGAGATGACGCTACGGAGACCGTGTCAAGGCGTGAGATGACGCTACGGGGACCGTGTCAAGGCGAGAGATGACGCTACGGGGACCGTGTCAAGGCGAGAGATGACGCTACGGGGACCGTGTCAAGGCGAGAGATGACGCTACGGGGACCGTGTCAAGGCGAGAGATGACGCTACGGGGACCGTGTCAAGGCGAGAGATGACGCTACGGGGACCGTGTCAAGGCGAGAGATGACGCTACGGGGACCGTGTCAAGGCGAGAGATGACGCTACGGGGACCGTGTCAAGGCGAGAGATGACGCTACGGGGACCGTGTCAAGGCGAGAGATGACGCTACGGGGACCGTGTCAAGGCGAGAGATGACGCTACGGGGACCGTGTCAAGGCGAGAGATGACGCTACGGGGACCGTGTCAAGGCGTGAGATGACGCTACGGAGACCGTGTCAAGGCGTGAGATGACGCTACGGAGACCGTGTCAAGGCGAGAGATGACGCTACGGGGACCGTGTCAAGGCGAGAGATGACGCTACGGAGACCGTGTCAAGGCGAGAGATGACGCTACGGGGACCGTGTCAAGGCGAGAGATGACGCTACGGGGACCGTGTCAACAAGGCGAGAGATGACGCTACGGGGACCGTGTCAAGGCGAGAGATGAGAGGAAGCTACGGGGACCGTGTCAAGGCGAGAGATGACGCTACGGAGACCGTGTCAAGGCGAGAGATGAGAGGAAGCTACGGGGACCGTGTCAAGGCGAGAGATGAGAAGAAGCTACGGAGACCGTGTCAAGGCGAGAGATGACGCTACGGGGACCGTGTCAAGGCGAGAGATGACGCTACGGAGACCGTGTCAAGGCGAGAGATGACGCTACGGGGACCGTGTCAAGGCGAGAGATGACGCTACGGGGACCGTGTCAAGGCGAGAGATGACGCTACGGAGACCGTGTCAAGGCGAGAGATGACGCTACGGGGACCGTGTCAAGGCGAGAGATGACGCTACGGGGACCGTGTCAAGGCGAGAGATGACGCTACGGAGACCGTGTCAAGGCGAGAGATGACGCTACGGAGACCGTGTCAAGGCGAGAGATGACGCTACGGAGACCGTGTCAAGGCGAGAGATGACGCTACGGAGACCGTGTCAAGGCGAGAGAGGAAGCTACGGAGACCGTGTCAAGGCGAGAGATGACGCTACGGGGACCGTGTCAAGGCGAGAGATGACGCTATGGGGACCGTGTCAAGGCGTGAGATGACGCTACGGAGACCGTGTCAAGGCGAGAGATGACGCTACGGGGACCGTGTCAAGGCGAGAGATGACGCTACGGAGACCGTGTCAAGGCGAGAGATGACGCTACGGGGACCGTGTCAAGGCGAGAGATGACGCTACGGAGACCGTGTCAAGGCGAGAGATGACGCTACGGGGACCGTGTCAAGGCGAGAGATGACGCTACGGGGACCGTGTCAAGGCGTGAGATGACGCTACGGAGACCGTGTCAAGGCGAGAGATGACGCTACGGAGACCGTGTCAAGGCGAGAGATGACGCTACGGAGACCGTGTCAAGGCGAGAGATGACGCTACGGAGACCGTGTCAAGGCGAGAGATGACGCTACGGAGACCGTGTCAAGGCGAGAGATGACGCTACGGGGACCGTGTCAAGGCGAGAGATGACGCTACGGAGACCGTGTCAAGGCGAGAGATGACGCTACGGGGACCGTGTCAAGGCGAGAGATGACGCTACAGGGACCGTGTCAAGGCGAGAGATGACGCTACGGAGACCGTGTCAAGGCGAGAGATGACGCTACGGGGACCGTGTCAAGGCGAGAGATGACGCTACGGAGACCGTGTCAAGGCGAGAGATGACGCTACGGGGACCGTGTCAAGGCGAGAGATGACGCTACGGAGACCGTGTCAAGGCGAGAGATGACGCTACGGGGACCGTGTCAAGGCGAGAGATGACGCTACGGGGACCGTGTCAAGGCGAGAGATGACGCTACGGGGACCGTGTCAAGGCGAGAGATGACGCTACGGAGACCGTGTCAAGGCGAGAGATGACGCTACGGAGACCGTGTCAAGGCGAGAGATGACGCTACGGAGACCGTGTCAAGGCGAGAGATGACGCTACGGAGACCGTGTCAAGGCGAGAGATGACGCTACGGGGACCGTGTCAAGGCGTGAGATGACGCTACGGGGACCGTGTCAAGGCGAGAGATGACGCTACGGAGACCGTGTCAAGGCGAGAGATGACGCTACGGAGACCGTGTCAAGGCGAGAGATGACGCTACGGAGACCGTGTCAAGGCGAGAGATGACGCTACGGGGACCGTGTCAAGGCGAGAGATGACGCTACGGAGACCGTGTCAAGGCGAGAGATGACGCTACGGAGACCGTGTCAAGGCGAGAGATGACGCTACGGAGACCGTGTCAAGGCGAGAGATGACGCTACGGAGACCGTGTCAAGGCGAGAGATGACGCTACGGAGACCGTGTCAAGGCGAGAGATGACGCTACGGAGACCGTGTCAAGGCGAGAGATGACGCTACGGAGACCGTGTCAAGGCGTGAGCTGAGATTCTTGTCCTTAGCACAGAACATGACACATTGACACAGGATGTAAGTCCTGGAGTGTATTTTACAGGTAAACAGACAACAGGGAACAATGTCACCATGTTGGTTAAGTATCACGGTACGCTATCATGGTACGGTATCACGGTGTCATAGTACGTTATCACGGTACGTTATCACGGTGTCATAGTACGGTATCACGGTACGGTATGGTATCACGGTGTCATAGTACGGTATCACGGTACTCTATCACGGTACGGTATCGCGGTGTCATAGTACGGTATCACGGTACGCTATCATAGTATGGTATCATGAAGGCTATGAGATCATGTTGCTCTGATGTGCCAAGAGTTGAGGGGAGAGTCTGACATGGGAGGTGGGAATTTCCTCCATGTGATATATAAAATGGAGATAATGACAGACTATCACTTTACCTCCTTCAACGCCAACAAAAGTATTTCCAAGCATGGAACAAGGCTTTCCCACCCCCGCCCTCCCTCAACAGACTCATATGAAAAATATAATGAAGTCTTCAAATGAAGCGAGAAATGGCAGAAATTCGAGCCAAAACTAACTGTACAAGTACCTGTACGAGCTCCATTTTTCTACCAACTGCCACAGAATAAACTAAAAACGATTTGATATAATGGAATAAAATGTAAAAACTGAAGTGGTCAGCATCTTAATGTTATTCCTGGCATTACAATACAGACAGAAACTTACTCTGGGAGGTATAGTTTACTGTCAGATGGAAACTGTGGTTGAGTTGAGGTTCTTTTTGAATATGAACACGTGCGGTGGAGCGACAGTCGATTATTTGCTTGTCGAGGACTAGGAAGCAGCTCACGTCGAAGGAGCGAAGGAGAGATGGTGGGAGCAAGGAAGCACAGGAAACACACGTTCAGACTCGAAGGGGTCAGAGCTGTCCCACTCGTCTTCGCAACCAATTAGCAAGAGGGGAAAGCCTGAATGGACCCGACCGAGATTCAAACCAACGCTTTTTGTTTCCAACCACAAAGAGGCCATAATCGGAAAAAGAGGGAACATTTCCTTGACCTTTCTGTGCTCAAACATATCATGCTTTTCAGAGAACACTTCGGTTACCTACTGTACCTCTGTCTCCAGCACTGTAACATACAACACATTAAGAACACCATCCTAATATTGAGTTGCACACCTCATTTTGCCCTCAGAATAGCCTCAATTCATCGGGGACATGGACTCTACAAGGTGTCGAAAGCGTTCCACAGGGATGCTGGCCCATGTTGACTCCAATGCTTCCCACAGTTTTGTCAAGTTGACTGGATGTGCTTTGGGTGGTGGACCATTGTTGATACACTACGGGAAACTATTGAGCGTGAAATACCCAGCAGCGTTGCAGTTCTTGACACAGTTTGACACCACTCATCTATACTGATTGAAGTGGGTGTAACAATGAACATCACCAAGGGATTGTAGCTTTCACCAAGTCAGTCCATGTCATGGAAAGAGCAGGTGTTCATAATGTTTTGTACACTCATTGTATACAAATAGCATTGACAAGGACAAACCACTTTCAGCACAAGGTGGTCAGAACACAGTTCTCTGAATCAATGACACAGGCCATGGTGACCCTAACTATACCGTTGTTTCCGTGCTCTTGTAACGTCATGAAATCCAATGTCATGTTTAAAACATTAAAAAACCAACAAATGTTACACCGTACTTTATAATGGCCTGGAACAAAACGACCCAATTTCACGGCTCACAAACAGTCATTCCCGGCACGGAGCGAGTCATTTTCACCATTATATAAAATAACCTGGAGCTGGCTGGGCTGGGGTCGTTATACCTCAGACATCATTACCAGTAAACACGAACATGTGCGCACACACACACACAGTTATGGAAACTATTGCAGACGGACCCCAAAAAAACAGTCAAACGCTATTAAACGGACTTACACAGTAAACTCACATCTCTTAGAAGTGGGTTCACAATGAAAAGAATCTCAGTTCAAATCAGCAGTCTGATGTTTGCTTCACATACTGTGGGCCCTCATATGGTGTGACCCTAGTGTACATTTTTAAAGCACTGATATGGTGTGACCCTAGTGCACCTTTTAAAGCACTGATATGGTGTGACCCTAGTGTACCTTTTTAAAGCACTGATATGGTGTGACCCTAGTGTACCTTTTTAAAGCACTGATATGGTGTGACGCTAGTGTACCTTTTTAAAGCACTGATATGGTGTGACCCTAGTGTACCTTTTTAAAGCACTGATATGGTGTGACCCTAGTGCACTTTTTAAAGCACTGATATGGTGTGACCCTAGTGTACCTTTTTAAAGCACTGATATGTTGTGACCCTAGTGTACCTTTTTAAAGCACTGATATGGTGTGACCCTAGTGTACCTTTTTAAAGCACTGATATGGTGTGACCCTAGTGTACCTTTTTAAAGCACTGATATGGTGTGACCCTAGTGTACCTTTTTAAAGCACTGATATGGTGTGACGCTAGTGTACCTTTTTAAAGCACTGATATGGTGTGACCCTAGTGCACTTTTTAAAGCACTGATATGGTGTGACCCTAGTGTACCTTTTTAAAGCACTGATATGGTGTGACCCTAGTGTACCTTTTTAAAGCACTGATATGGTGTGACCCTAGTGTACCTTTTTAAAGCACTGATATGGTGTGACCCTAGTGTACCTTTTTAAAGCACTGATATGGTGTGACCCTAGCGTACCTTTTTAAAGCACTGATATGGTGTGACCCTAGTGTACCTTTTTAAAGCACTGATATGGTGTGACCCTAGTGCACCTTTAAAAGCACTGATATGGTGTGACCCTAGTGCACTTTTTAAAGCACTGATATGGTGTGACCCTAGTGTACCTTTTTAAAGCACTGATATGGTGTGACCCTAGTGTACCTTTTTAAAGCACTGATATGGTGTGACCCTAGTGTACCTTTTTAAAGCACTGATATGGTGTGACCCTAGTGTACCTTTTTAAAGCACTGATATGGTGTGACCCTAGTGTACCTTTTAAAAGCACTGATATGGTGTGACCCTAGTGTACCTTTTAAAGCACTGATATGGTGTGACCCTAGTGTACCTTTTTAAAGCACTGATATGGTGTGACCCTAGTGTACCTTTTAAAAGCACTGATATGGTGTGACCCTAGTGTACCTTTTAAAGCACTGATATGGTGTGACCCTAGTGTACCTTTTTAAAGCACTGATATGGTGTGACCCTAGTGCACCTTTTAAAAGACTCAGAGAGAAAGTGTCACCATTTGAGGCTTCTAGATGGCACAGTTGCATGCTGCCTAGTGCACTACTGGTTTCAGTTGCAGTACTTGACCCAAAAGCCTGGCGTAGGGGGCTGTACTGCATACAGCGACATCAATCTTTATTGAAAGACCTGTTTCGCCATCAGCCAACAGCATATCCACTAAGCCGCAGTGAAACTCTGCATTTTCTGTACTACCCTGTCCATTACGGGGTGGGAGCTGCCGTCTGGCATTGTGGTGAGGTGTCATTTTCTTTCCAGGAATTGGCAGAGCAAGTGATCAATTCCTTGATAACGTGGCAGGTGGGGTAGCGACAGGAGATAAAATATACACTCCTATAAACTAATTTCTCATTATTGTTGTCGGGGCCACATCACAGGAGAGGATGTAAGCGCTTTCCCAACTGGCTCTAAGGACGGAAAGGCCCGCCAGAGAGTCCAGCCAGCTTTCTGGAAAGCACACCTGGTATATATGCTTGTACTCATTTTAAATTCGCCTGATGGAATACTGTGCTATTACCATCATAATCATCATCATCAACGGCATCTTACCATTACATTTATTTCTACAATTCAACAGACATTTTGTTTCAGGAATCTGCCAACTCTTCTAGTTTTGATATTCAGGGAGTGTGTGTACTTTACATTTCTCTCTGGATGTTATTATCGAAGCACCACAGCTTTTCCAGGCATATCCTTTCCAAGTGAACAGACCTCTCTGTGCTGAGTGCCAGTGACAGTACCGGGTTCATACAGTCAATACGTTTTTAAAGCCCTGTGAGGAAAGAGAATGGCTTGAAATCTGTCATCTGGTCTTCTAGATGGACGCTCTGACCCCAGTTATCCCAGTAGACGATAATTACAAAAAGCAATCAGCTTGAGGAAAATGCTTTTTTCCCAAAGTAACTGTAACTAACTTTTTGGGTGGTTCTACAAGCCAACTATTCACCCCCCCCCCCCCCAGAATGCTATAGCCCTGTATAATGTGAACCACAGATCCACAACTAGATTAAGCCACGGGGCAATTTTCTTCTTGAGCGGATGGTCAGGGGCCCGGAACATAAATCACAAATAATTAATTGACTGCAAAATTTACCGCAAGAAGAACAAACAAATGTAATATTTGACTAAATCAATCATTTCAAACCTTGCTTACTTTTATATACAATCACATACACTGAGTGTACAAAACATTAAGAACACCTGCTCTTTCCATGACATAGACGGACCAGGAGAATCCAGGTGGAAACTATGATCCCTTAATGATGTCACTTGTGAAATCCACTTCAATCAGTGTAGATGAAGGGGAGGAGACAGGTTAAAAGAAAGATATTCAGATTGTTTAATAGTCACATGTACAGGGTTGCAAGTGTGATTGCAGGGTACAGTGAAAACAGGCTTTGAGCTCCAACATGCAGGACAAGTGAAATTAAATAATGAAAATTGTATTTTTTTGTTGTCTTGAGACATGGATAGTATTCAGTGCTATTAAGAGGGTGCATGGGCAAGTCAAAAGATTGAAGTGCCTTTGAACGGGTTATGATAGTAGGTGCCAGGCGCACCGGTTTGAGTCAAGAACAGCAATGCTGCTGGGATTTCTGTATGGACCTCGCTTTGTGCACTGGGGCATTGTCATGCTGAAACAGGAAAGGGCCTTCCCCAAACTGCTTCCCTTCACTGGAACTAAGGAGCCTAGCCTTAAGCATGAAAAACAGCCCCAGACCTTTATTCCTCATCCGCCAAACTTTACAGTTGGCATTATGCATTGGGGCAGGTAGTGTTTTCCTGGCATCCGCCAAACCCAGATTCGTCCATCAGGCTGCCAGATGGTGAAGCGTCATTCATCTCTCCAGAGAACGTGTTTCCACTGCTCCAGAGTCCAATGACGGAGAGCTTTACACCGACGCTTGGCACTGCGCATGGCAAAATGGCAAAAGGGCTCAACACTCAAAAATATGCTTTGTTCCTTCTATTAGTCTATAGATAAAATGCATGGTAGAAGCCTAGTGCTGACCGGTGCTTCAGGTAATATGCATGATAGAAGCCTAGTGTTGACCACTGCTTCAGGTAATATGCTTGGAAGAAGCCTAGTGCTGACCAGTGCTTCAGGTAATATGCATGATAGAAGCCTAGTGTTGACCACTGCTTCAGGTAATATGCTTGGTAGAAGCCTAGTGCTGACCGGTGCTTCAGGTAATATGCTTGGAAGAAGCCTAGTGCTGACCGGTGCTTCAGGTAATATGCATGGTAGAAGCCTAGTGCTGACCGGTGCTTCAGGTAATATGCATGGTAGAAGCCTAGTGCTGACCGGTGCTTCAGGTAATATGCATGGTAGAAGCCTAGTGCTGACCACTGCTTCAGGTAATATGCATGGTAGAAGCCTAGTGCTGACCGGTGCTTCAGGTAATATGCATGATAGAAGCCTAGTGCTGACCGGTGCTTCAGGTAATATGCATGGTAGAAGCCTAGTGCTGACCGGTGCTTCAGGTAATATGCATGGTAGAAGCCTAGTGCTGACCACTGCTTCAGGTAATATGCATGGTAGAAGCCTAGTGCTGACCACTGCTTCAGGTAATATGCATGGTAGAAGCCTAGTGCTGACCGGTGCTTCAGGTAATATGCATGGTAGAAGCCTAGTGCTGACCGGTGCTTCAGGTAATATGCATGGTAGAAGCCTAGTGCTGACCACTGCTTCAGGTAATATGCATGGTAGAAGCCTAGTGCTGACCACTGCTTCAGGTAATATGCATGGTAGAAGCCTAGTGCTGACCGGTGCTTCCAGGCCTTCCAGTGACACAATCCTCCACGTAGTGAGCATTTGAATGTACAATGTTCTGCCAGACAGAATAAAAATGCTGGAAGGTGCTACCAGTGTTTCTCCTGGGGGTTAGGCTAGTACTTTGAAATTCCACTTCAGAATCCATCGGCAATAACGGGGGCAGCGTGCCTCTGTGCGCGAGTGTGTTTGTGCGCGTGTGTGTGTGTGTGTTAAGAGCACCTTGGGAGAACACATGAAAAGCTCTTCAGTGAGTGGGTCTACTACCGTTGGGCTGAGAGCACTGCCTGATCACCAACAGAAGAGGATACTAAAACGGCAAAACAATCACCAATGACTGGATTTGTTTCAATGTTTATCAAATATCTATATGGGAGATTAAATGATTATTACATATACAGTGGGGAGAACAAGTATTTGATACACTGCCGATTTTGCAGGTTTTCCTACTTACAAAGCATGTAGAGGTCTGTAATTTTTATCATAGGTACACTTCAACTGTGAGAGACGGAATCTAAAACAAAAATCCAGAAAATCACATTGTATGATTTTTAAGTAATTAATTTGCATTTTATTGCATGACATAAGTATTTGATCACCTACCAACCAGTAAGAATTCCGGCTCTCACACACCTGTTAGTTTTTCTTTAAGAAGCCCTCCTGTTCTCCACTCATTACCTGTATTAACTGCACCTGTTTGAACTCATTACCTGTATAAAAGACACCTGTCCACACACTCAATCAAACAGACTCCAACCTCTCCACAATGGCCAAGACCAGAAAGCTGTGTAAGGACATCAGGGATAAAATTGTAGACCTGCACAAGGCTGGGATGGGCTACAGGACAATAGGCAAGCAGCTTGGTGAGAAGGCAACAACTTTTGGCGCAATTATTAGAAAATGGAAGAAGTTCAAGATGACGGTCAATCACCCTCGGTCTGGGGCTCCATGCAAGATCTCACCTCGTGGGGCATCAATGATCATGAGGAAGGTGAGGGATCAGCCCAGAACTACACGGCAGGACCTGGTCAATGACCTGAAGAGAGCTGGGACCACAGTCTCAAAGAAAACCATTAGTAACACATTACGCCGTCATGGATTAAAATACTGCAGCGCACGCAAGGTCCCCCTGCTCAAGCCAGCGCATGTCCAGGCCCGTCTGAAGTTTGCCAATGACCATCTGGATGATCCAGAGGAGGAATGGGAGAAGGTCATGTGGTCTGATGAGACAAAAATATAACTTTTTGGTCTAAACTCCACTCGCTGTGTTTGGAGGAAGAAGAAGGATGAGTACAACCCCAAGAACCCATCCCAAACGTGAAGCATGGAGGTGGAAACATCATTCTTTGGGGCTGCTTTTCTGCAAAGGGGACAGGACGACTGCACCGTATTGAGGGGAGGATGGATGGGGCCATGTATCGCGAGATCTTGGCCAACAACCTCCTTCCCTCAGTAAGAGCATTGAAGATGGGTCGTGGCTGGGTCTTCCAGCATGACAACGACCCGAAACACACAGCCAGGGCAACTAAGGAGTGGCTCCGTAAGAAGCATCTCAAGGTCCTGGAGTGGTCTAGCCAGTCTCCAGACCTGAATCCAATAGAAAATCTTTGGAGGGAGCTGAAATTCCGTATTGCCCAGCGACAGCCCCGAAACCTGAAGGATCTGGAGAAGGTCTGTATGGAGGAGTGGGCCAAAATCCCTGCTGCAGTGTGTGCAAACCTGGTCAAGAACTACAGGAAACGTATGATCTCTGTAATTGCAAACAAAGGTTTCTGTACCAAATATTAAGTTCTGCTTTTCTGATGTATCAAATACTTATGTCATGCAATAAAATGCAAAGGAATTAGTTAAAAATCATACAATGTGATTTTCTGGATTTTTGTTTTAGATTCCGTCTCTCACAGTTGAAGTGTACCTATGATAAAAATTACAGACCTCTACATGCTTTGTAAGTAGGAAAACCTGCAAAATCGGCAGTGTATCAAATACTTGTTCTCCCCACTGTATATATGAAGCAAAACATTTAAGTAAATGTTAAACACGTGAACGATCAGCATTATCCACTGTTCAGAAGCAATATTTTCTTAAGCGTTTAAAACCGACTTTTACAGAGCTTTCTCTTGATCCGCCTATATTATTTTAGGTAGCAAAATATATCGTGAGGACCCAATTCCACCAAAAACAGCAGCAGAGATTGTAAAAGACTAAAAGACTTTGGCTCCCGAGTGGCGCAGCAGTCTAGAGGCGTCACTACAGTCCCTGGTTCAAATCCAGGCTGTCTCACATGATTGGGAGTCCCGTAAGGCGGCGCACAATTGGCCCAGTGTCATCCGGGTTTGGACGGGGTAGGCTGTCAATGTAAATAAGAATTTGTTCTTAACTGACTTGCCTAGATAAATAATAAAACATTTTTAAAAAATATGGTAGTCAGTACATTCCTGAACTCCCAATTTTCCTCTCTTTAAAAAGAGCTTGAGACAGGGTTGGAGATGAGAACACATGCAACCACCACAAAGCAATTGAGGGAAGCAGGCGTTTCTCTGAAACGTACAGTAACACTATCATAAATATGCATGATGAAGTCTTCAGCTTCCCACTATCATAAATATGCACGGTGAAGTCTTCAGCTTCCCACTATCATAAATATGCACGGTGAAGACTTCAGCTTCCCACTATCATAAATATGCACGGTGAAGACTTCAGCTTCCCACTATCATAAATATGCACGGTGAAGTCTTCAGCTTCCCACTATCATAAATATGCACGGTGAAGACTTCAGCTTCCCACTATCATAAATATGCACGGTGAAGACTTCAGCTTCCCACTATCATAAATATGCATATGAAGTCTTCAGCTTCCCACTATCAGAAATATGCATGATGAAGTCTTCAGCTTCCCACTATCAGAAATATGCATGGTGAAGTCTTCAGCTTCCCACTATCATAAATATGCACGGTGAAGTCTTCAGCTTCCCACTTAAGTGCTAAGAGGCATCCAGGTGTTTTGAGTCCATATTTGACCTAATATTGATCCGGTGCTCATTTTTTGTTTCTATTCTGGATTTTCTATTCCTTCACCTTTGATATTGAATACTGCATTGTTGAGACTGTATGAGACGACATTAGACTGCATGTTTAAAGATTGCTGCAAAACTGCCGTCATTTTGGGTGATAGTGTTGATTAGAATCAAATCAAAGCCAGGGGTTATCAGGTGTGAGGCAGTGTGATCAGCACGGCTCCCCACGGCTGGGGTGTTTTATTGAGGACAGGATATGAGAGACGGAGTAGAGGGAATGGGCTGCCATGTCAATACTGTGATCTAATAACCAGGGTTTATAACCACCTCAGTCAACCAGTGTAGTTAACTAAATGAGCTCTGGGACTTAAATACGTGTTGAAGTTGTGACTAAGAGCATTTAGTGAGAACTGAGGACCTAACAATCTAAACGGAAAACTTTAGAAACTGCATACACAAGCACTTCGTCATCACACACACACTACATGTTAGTGCTTTTAAATGTACAGTGCCTTTGGAAAGTATTCAGACCCCTTGACTTTTTCCACATTTTGTTACGTTACAGCCTTATTCTAAAATGTAGCAAATAAAAATAAATCCTCAGCAATCTACACACAATACCCCATAGTGACATCACAATACCCCATAGTGACATCACAATAGCCCATAGTGACATCACAATACCCCATAGTGACAAAGCGAAAACAGGTTAATAATATTTGCAAATGTATTCAGACGCTTTGCTATTAGACTAAATTGAGCTCAGGTGTATCCTGTTTCCATTGATCGTTCTTGAGACGTTTCTACAACTTGATTGGAGTCCACCTGTGGTAAATTCTATTGATTGGACATTATTTGGAAAGGCACACACACCTGTCTATATAATGTCCCACAGTTGACAGTGCATGTCAGAGCAAAAACCAAACCACGAGGTCGAAGGAATTGTCCGTAGAGTGCTGAGACAGGATTGTGTCGAGGCACAGATCTAGGGAAGGGAATCAAAACATTTATGCAGCATTGAAGGTCCCCAAGAACACAGTGGCCTCCAAGTTTGGAACCACTAAGACTCCTCCTAGTGCTGGCCACCTGGCCAAACTGAGCAATCGGGGGAGTAGGGCCTTGGTCAGGGAGGTGACCAAGAACCTGATGGTCACTCTGACAGAGCTGTAGAGTTCCTCTGTGGAGATGGGAGAACCTTCCAGAAGGGCAACCATCTCTGCAGCACTCCACCAAATCAGACCTTTATGGTAGAGTGGCCAGACAGAAGCCACTCTTCAGTAAAAGGCACCTGACAGCCCACTTGGAGTTTACCAAAAGGCACCTAAACTCTCAGACCATGAGAAACAAGATTCTCTGGTCTGATGAAACCAAGACTGAACTCTTTGGCTTGAATGCCAAGCGCCACCACCAAGCATGGGCAGGGACTGGGCAACTAGTCATGATTGAGGGAAAGATGAACGAAGCAAAGTACAGAGAAATCCCTGACTCCCCATCCAACCTGACAGAGCTTGAGAGGGTCTGCAGAGAAGAATGGGAGAAACTCTGCAAATACCGTTGCCAAGCTTGTAGTGTCATACCCAAGAAGACTTGATTCTTTAATCGCTGCCAAAGGTGCTTCAACAAAGTACCGAGTAAAGGGTCTGAATACTTATGTAATGTGATATTTTTATATATATTTTTTTTTATTACAGTTGCAAAAATGTCTAAAAACCAGTTTTTGCTTTGTCATTATGGGGTATTGTGTTTAGATTGATGAGGGAAAATTAACTATTTAATCAATTTTAGAATAAGGCCGTAACGTAACAAATGTGGAAAAGGTCAAGGGGTCAGAATACTTTCCAAATGCACTGTATATTAAGAAATAAATGACTCAGGCAAAGTAAAATGATACAAATTACTTTGCTCGTGATGCACAGCCTTTTAAATGATACAAATATAACAGCAGCCTGAGCACACTGGACTTTAAAACAACCACACGGATGTAACCATTTAATGTTTTATTATCTGACCGCCACTTGGCTCCCAAAACAGATTCCACAGGTTTATAAGTGAATGTTCCAAAAAATGACCAAGATTAGTGAACGTTTTGTGGCACACCAGTTGAGAACTATTGCTCTACTACATTCCCATTCAGTTTTAGTACAAGATAAGATACAAAGAAAGTTCTGGATCATAGGTCATAGGTCATAGGGTCTCTTACCGCCCAGGTCTTGCTCAGCCTGAAGATGGGAGCACTCTGCAGGGCTGACACCACAGACACCATAGAGTGGAGGTTATTCAACTCCAACAGTTTCTGAAAGGAAAAGCACGGTGCATTTAATACCCTCAATAGAATTAGCAAATCCCTATACAATAAGTAACAAAACAATGGATAGTAAATATATATAACGCTATCCTGGTTCCAGATCTGTTTCTGCCATATTGCCATCTCCTTGCCATTCATTACCACGTCAAATATATGTTTGGCATGACAATTCCTTAAGGGGTTTGCAAAAAAACAAAACAGATCTGGCACTCAGGTTAGGACAATGCATATTATAATACACAAACTCATCTGAAACACAACCAAAACAAACAGCAAATGCATCCAACAAATGTGTAGAGTCACAAGCGCGATGTAATCATTGTGTTCTATGAATATGGGACCAAATACTTAACTTTGTACTACTTTAATACACAGTGAATTTGTCCCAATACTTTTGCTCCCTTAAAATAGTACAAAAAGTGTTGTAATTTCTAAACGGTTCACCCAAAATACTGAATAAAAATATAAACGCAACATGTAAAGTGTTGGTGCCATGTTTCATTAGCTGAAATTAAAGGTCCCAGAAATGTTCCACAAAAAGATTATTTCTCTCAAATGTTGTGCACAAATTAGTTAACATCCCCCTGTTTGTGAGCATTTCTCCTTTGCCAAGATAATCCATCCACCTGATAGGTGTGGCATATCAAGAAGCTAATTAAACAGCATGATCATTACACAGGTGCAACTTATGCTGGGGACAATAAAAGGTCACTAAATGTGCAGTTTTGTCACACAACACAATGCCACAGATGTCTCAAGTTTTGAGAGAGCGTGCAATTGGCATGCTGACAGAAGGAATGTCCACCAGAGCTGCTGCCAGAGAATTCAGTGTTCTTTTCTCTACCATAAATTGCCTCAAGTCATTTTAGAGAATTTGGCAGTACGTCCAACCGGGCTCACAACCGCATACAACGCGTAACCACTCCAGTCCAGGACCTCCACATCCGGCTTCAGCATCTGCGGGATCATCGGAGGTGGTGCTGAGGAGTATTTCTGTCTGTAATGAAGCCATTTTGTGGGGAAATTCTCATTCTGAATTGCTGAGCCTAGCACCGCAGTGAGTGGGTGGTTCTGGCCCCCCAGTGGATGGTTCTGGGTGGTTCTGGCCCCCCAGTGGGTGGTTCTGGCCCCCCAGTGGGTGGTTCTGGCCCCCCAGTGAGTGGTCCTGGCTCCCCATGGCTGTGGCCTTGCCCAGTTATGTGAAATCCAAAGATTAGGCCCTAATTTATTTATTTAAAGTGACTGATTTCCTGATATGAACTGTAACTCAGTAAAATCTTTGAAATTGTTGCATGTTGTTTATATGTTTTTGTTCAGTATAGATGAAAATACCCTCAAATTAAAAGCTGACAGTCTGCCCTTTAGCCTCATAGGTCACTGCTTGATTTGAAATCCAAAAAACTGTTGGAAGAATACAGTCAACATAAGAAAAAAATGCCTCACTATATGGTACATCTGGAAAAATAATCCAAGAGATTTAAAAAGTGTGCTGATGAAAAGTTCAATCTAAAGAGAAAACAAGAGAGAACTAATGGCCTAACCAGAGGAATGAATACTTGGCTTTGTGAATAAAAATCATACAGGCCTCCATATACATGCCCTTAGTCTAATATAGACAGCCATCATTGGATATCAGTATTAGGGTGAATTCATTCTAAATAAATCTTTTGAAATTCACTGAAATGCAACATATGAATTGAAACCAGTCCTCGTTGAAAAGTCTAGTGAATCATACATCCATAAATAGTACATCCTTGGGTCGCTCCTCTTTTCAGTTCGCTGCAGTTAGCAACTTGAACGAGCTGCAAAAAAAAAAAAAACACTTAAACTGAACAGTTTTATCTCCATCTCTTCATTCAAAGACTCAATCGTGGACGTACTTACTGACAGTTGTGGCTGCTTCACGTGATTTATTGTTAATTCTACCTTCTTGTGCTGTCGTCTGTGCCCAATCATGTTTTGTGCTGCTACCATGTTGTGTTGCTACCATGCTATGTTGTTGTCTTAGGTCTCTCTTTATGTCGCTCTCTTTATGTCGTGTCTCTCTTGTACTGTTGTGTGTTTTGTCCTATATTTTTAATCGCAGGCACCCATCCCTGCAGGAGGCCTTTTTCCTTTTGGTAGGCCGTCATTGTAAATAAGAATTTGTTCTCAACTGACTTGCCTAGTTAAAGTTGAAATAAAATAAACAAATTGGAATCAGACTCCTGAAGGTAACATGAAATTGACCCATAAACTGTTGACTAGAATAACCTACGACAACAACAACAACAACCACGACAACCACATCTAAAACAATGTACCTAATACTTCTGTCCTCATGAGTTTTAAATTAGTCCGTTTTTCTACCATTGGCTGAATGAGAAGATAAATATTAAATTCTCTCTCCTATTTCCAACTGAATTGATTGACAGTTTTGGTCGTTCTGAAATCCTCCCCATTTCCCAATGGTCAATATCCCTGCTGCTGTTTTCCTGGTCCATGATGATGTCATGGTTCCACTAAGCTCTTTCCACCCCCACGCCATGACCTCTGGGAGGTACTCTCACTGCTGCAGCTCCCTGATTGGACTGTGGCCGGATAGAGAGAGAACCTATTGTGTTTTTGTCATTGGTGTGTCTGCTTTCTTCATTACTTCTAATACGCTGGCGTTAACGTGACCAGGGGTTCTTAAACCTTTTCAGCTCCAGAAACCAAATGAGAAATTGACCGTCCTCCTGTGACCCAATTGGTCCTCCAACGACCCAAATTAAACAAGAAATAGTGTGTGATTATAGATGTGTTCTCATAACTCATGACCCACCTCTCACATGTCCAGGGCCCACTTTGGGTCCTGACCCAGTTTAATAAACCCTGTGTAAAGTGTTTCTCTCAAAAACCTCTGGTCCTAGAGACCCACTAAGTAAGCTGGATCTCACTCCAGCAGGGCTTTTTTTTTTTTATAGGTGAGAGAATCATTTTCATGTGGACAAACAGTCTGTCAAAAGGCGAGTTCATTTAGATCATGACTGCATACTAGCAGATACCCATAGACTTCCAGTTTTTGCGCTAATGCTAGTAAGCATTGGCTCGCAAAACTACCTATAAACTTCCTTCATACTGGGCACAGAGGCATAACAATCGTATCCACGAATTAATCTAACTCTGGGGAAGTAGATAAAAATCCAGAAGTATCCCTTTAATGCGTTGCTGAGGGATTGTTTGGCTTTGACAGTGGTCCGTCAGAACTAGAACACCAAAGACTTTAATGGAGAGTTGCCTTCATTGGGGTTAAGCTATAACAACGAATTCAGAAAATACAATTGCCAATCCAATTCATGACATGGATATAAGTGTACTGGATTCAACCCTAATGTGAAAATCTTGTACGGGGGGGGGGGGGGTAATATTTATAGATTCATTCAAGCGGTCTGGTTTTGAAATCAGAGAATAGCATTCCAGTTTATTTACAGACGTGGTCACAGAAGATAACAAGAGAAACATGTTGGTTTCAATTATTCCACCGTGAACCATTATTCAGATAAATAAAACCTTTATTTTGTATTTTGTGAATTATGAGTTCTGGAAAACACTTAAGACAAAAGTTCTGGTTCACCGTTCAAAAGCTCTAAACAATCTGAAAGGCTAGTCCATGTTCATGTCATATGCCACCAGCATTTTTTCCACTGCATATTTTTCACCCCCCTCACTAAAATTGGGTTTTATTTGATAACCTTCATGGGTTTGCAAGAGAAATAACAAACGCATGACAAGTACATGTGACCAAGTGTGTGGGGGAGGGGGGGGAATAACACGAAAGAGATGAAGAGAATGACATGTATGACACCCATTAGTGAGCTAAGACAGATTTTTAAAAAGGCCTATGATTATGGCGCTGTAATAAAATGTTGATCGATGTGCTGAGCAAGATGAACAGCACCTCGTTTCAAAGCAGCAACTGATGCAGGTACTTTTCTATTCTACTGGAGCATAACACGTATTTTTTGGGGCCAGATCGACACACCAAAGCTCTGCCACGTTGCTTTAGTGTTGATGACTACACACAATGATTACTTGAGCTTATTCCTTCATAAAATCATACAGCTGGGAAAAAAAACAAAAAAAACATCATACTTAACATTTTCAACCATAGATTCAAGAAGTCTGTTTGAATATTTTTTTAACGTTTTTTTTTTTTTTAAACATCTGCAATATCGCTTATTTTCATACCTACACTTCTCAACCTGATCCTTGGAAAGGACACTGCTACGTGTCATTTAAGTCCCGTGTGTTGCTTGGGCTTTAGCAGAGCGCTTGGGCAAACCATACGGGTAACACACCAGGATGGTCTGGTGGTATAAATAGGACCTCAGCAGAGACGGAAGACACCCTGTACAACAGGTTATAGTCCCATGTGATGTCAATAACTCCCTAGACGATCTTTAGGATGGTCAAACTAACACTTTGTTTACGCTGTAAACTGTTGACATAGTACTTTAGCTAACTACCCTCAATACGCTGTAAACTGTTGACATAGCTAAAATACTAACTACCCTCAATACGCTGTAAACTGTTGACATAGTATTTTAGCTAACTACCCTCAATACGCTGTAAACTGTTGACATAGCTAAAATACTAACTACCCTCAATACGCTGTAAACTGTTGACATAGCTAAAGTACTAACTACCCTCAATACGCTGTAAACTGTTGACAAAGTACTTTAGCTAACTACCCTCAATACGCTGTAAACTGTTGACATAGCTTAAGTACTAACTACCCTCAATACGCTGTAAACTGTTGACAAAGTACTTTAGCTAACTACCCTCAATACGCTTGAAAACTTAGTTACTACATGTTCAGTTGACGGTGAACTAATCAAACTGAATCTGTGTATAGTATTAGATTAACTGTGTATGTGTGGGGGGTGGGAGATCTACTCAAATCTACTTTTAGGGTTTGAGTACGAGACATGCAGGCAGTGTTGGAATGAATTAAATGATGGTGAACTGAGGGGAGCTCCGAGTGAACAAGGGTCCATAGGGACAGCAGTATTGGCGTGAACCTCGAGGCCTAGTGGCCATTGGAGGTATTACTCCAAGGGTTGGTTTGTAGCGTCTGTGCCAGGAGAACCTCTGGATTGCACAACAACATTTTGCCATGCGTTAAGAACAGCAGGCGATGATGGGACGTTTCCTCAATAAAACTGACTGACTAGTATGGCTCCAAAGGAAGGAATATTCACACCGGTGTGGACGTAGGGCAGGTTCCTCATGTTTACATTTCTGTGTTGTTATTCAGTGTATTCTTTTAAAATCTGTACTTTGTGTATTTTGTTGAGCAGCCCTCCCCACTGGTCAATAAGCAGAGGATACTAGGAAGATTTGAGTGTTTGACTGTGTTGCTGGAGTCGAACAGTGTGGTTCATTTTCTCATTCATCCTAGAACCAATATTCTCAGTGGCCAAGTGGTCTGACGGAGTGAACTCACCTTGGCTATTTTAACAAAATGGCTCAGTATTTCTGCTCGGATCTTCAGTGTCTGGGCGGTCAAAATTTCTCTCACCAGCCAAAAGCTAACCTGCAAAAAACAAGAAGTACATAATTACTGAGTATACATATGGAGAACAGTATTAAAAGACACACACACAATCTAGACATCGGTCTAATGCTGCGATCACATTACCGACTCATGACAGCAGGATGAAACAGGATGGTATTCTTTTCAAATGAGACAACCATTACTCCCATGCCATTATTATAGAGAAATAGACAAATTGTGCCCATTTTTAGATTGGTAAATTAGTAGTTAGTCTAGCGCGGGGGGGGTACGCAGACCCCAAGGACCAACCAGGAATGAATATGCCTACCTCTACACAGTTCCCCAAGTCATTAGACGTACACTGCAAAAAGATAGATGCCGTTCAACAGTTTATTAACTCTCCATAGCCATTGTGGGTGATCAGATTAGAGGCACTAGTGAGAATCACTCACTTAACACTGTGATTAGTGAGCAGTAGTCACTCATGGCTAACTTTGCCATTAAAAGCAATAGCAGCTGGAGGCTGTGCATGTCTTGTCAGAAATGGGCAACACAGGGGACGCTCAACCAAGCCCATAACCCCTACAAGGTCTGGCCAATGAATCTCCTTAGAGGCCTGGAGGGAAATTCAATTGACAAAAACCACTAGCTTAAGAAGAACTCATTTCTGAATTTACCCACAAAAAAAATAAAAAAAATAAAATGGGAAGAAAATCTGAAGCAAAACCCACAATAACACTAGACATGGAAACCCCATTAAAAGCCATTTGGTTTCCTTGATTGTAATTGTGCCGCAAACACTGTGTGCCATCCACATGGGCTTAGCTTGGCAGAGCCTCCCAAACCCCAAATGAGTTTAACAAAGGGCATTTGCAGTGGTATTGTGTGTGTGTGTACTATAGATGACGACTTTCTGGAAACCACAGAGTTATTTCACCCATGTGAACATGAGAACACAAGGAGAGACGCACGATGAATCCAAACCGTTCTTGACAACAACATGCCCTTTTCACCTACATCTGACAGTTTTATTATGCCAGAAGGCTAATTCCTTTATCATGTGAGGGCAAAAGCGCTGCTTTTTAGTTTTCACTGGAAAATATAAATTAACTTTGCTTGTAACGCAGCTCAACTGGCTATCACCGTGACAGGAACTGCTGTCTGATTCTGACTGGGCAGTTCCTTTCTGTTACGACAGGTTTAGGTTTTTGACAGGAAGATACCCTGCTATAATTTTCTGGTTCTGGCCTATGTCAGATTTACTGTAACAGCTCTGGAGGAAACAGAGACCACAGGGTAAACCAGAGATCCTACAGTGAACACCATTATGCCAGATCCTGGGACTTCCACCTGTAAGCGTGGGAAGCCTCCATTTGACAGACAACCATCTTGACATATTTCCTGCCGGGTCCCCCAGGTGCTTGTTCTAGCTCCAATGCTTTTCTCAGATACTAGCCCTGGAATGGGCCAAGCTATAGCCCTGAATAGGAGCCCTGAAAGGGCCCGTCTATAGCCCTGAAAGGGCCCGTCTGTAGCCCTGAATAGGAGCCCTGAAAGGGCCTGTCTGTAGCCCTGAATAGGAGCCCTGAAAGGGCCCGTCTATAGCCCTGAATAGGAGCCCTGAAAGGGCCCGTCTATAGCCCTGAATAGGAGCCCTGAAAGGGCCCGTCTATAGCCCTGAATAGGAGCCCTGAGGGATCCTATGCACTGTAAGTACTGTATACCTTTTCAATCTGGCAGTAAACAAGCTGCACTGTAAACATGTGCCATGATACTAATCACAGTAAACAAGCTGCACTGTAAACATGTGCCATGATACTAATCACAGTAAACAGAACCTCCACAACAGGGATCCAGAAACAGGGTGTTTTCACTCTAAATCTTTGAATGGTTATGGGGCCCGTGCAAGTAGTTCACGGTCTGAAGGTGAATTAGCCTCAAACACGATTGAACGTTTGTCTGCTTGCAAACATGGTGAACTTAACCCTCATGTATACTATATGTACGGCTCATGGGTGGAACCGATGCTGGGTGCACCACACAACACAACGTGAAGCAGACTACATGATCGTGTACCTATGAAGGTCAACCTATCAAGATGCAGCGATACAGTAATATACAATTTGTTATGGTATAAGAGAAGGAAACCTGTGTCTAGATACTTTGCCATGTTAAAACTGCCCAGGCATCAGCCGAGACTTCCACTGTTCAGTGGATTACTTCAAACCATAGTCAAATATGAAAGAGAAATCTCACTGCAATGTCTGTTTACCCACTTAGCCTTTAACTACCCACTATTCATTGATAAAAGAAACATTAAAGTCCCACAATGCATCAGTAAAAAAAAAAAAAAAAATTTAAATGTACCTCGAACTATTCATCGACAAGACAAACATTTTAAATATCCACTGTTCATTGATAAAACAACATTTTAAAACTAGGCTCTCAGAAATGTTTTGGTCTTCAGGCATTCCAACTGAAGATGAGGTAGTTCTCCTGGGACACACATAACATCAGCAAATCACTGAGGATCCTCTCAAACCAACATCATTACTGTCACAGCGGAAACCGGGAGAGATCAATATCACCTCACCACAATTATGTTCATGTTATTACATTACAGTGCCTTTCAGAAACTACTCACACCCCTCGACTTTTTCAACATTTTGTGGTGTTACAGCCTGAATTATAAATTGATTGAGATTTTGTGTCACTGGCTTACACACAATACCCCATAACGTAAAAGCGGAATTATGTTAGAATTTTTTACAAAATTAATAAAAAATGGAAAGTTGAAATGTCTTTGAGTCAATAAGTATTCAACCTCTTTGTTATAGCAAGCCTAAATAAGTTTAAGAGTGAAACGTGCTTAAAAACCTCAAATAATAAGTAGTATTGATTCTGTGTGCAATAATAGTGTTTAACATGATTTTTTTTTTTAAATGACTACCTCATCTCTGTACCCCACACATACAGATAATTGTAAGGTCCATCAGTCTAGCAGTGAATTTCAAACACAGATTCAACCAGGGAGGTCTTCCAATGCCTCACAAATAAGGGCACCTATTAGTAGATTTAAAAAAGCAGACATTGAATATCCCTTTGAGCATGGTGCAGTTATTAATTACACTTTGGATGGTGTATCAATACACCCAGTCACCACAGTTGCCGGAGAGGAAAGAAACCACTCATGGATTTCACCATGACGCCAATGGTGACTTTAAAACAGTTAACTGAGAATGGATCAACACAATTGTAGTGACTCTCTCTACTAACCTAAATAACAGAGTTAAAAGGAAGCCTGTACAGAAGAATACTGCAAAACATTCATCCTGTTTGCAAAAAGACACAAAAGTCAAACTGCTAAAAATGTGGCAAAGAAATTTACTTTATGTCCTGAATACAAAGCGTTATGTTTGGGGCAAATCCAACAACACATGACTGAGTACCAATCTTCATATTTTCAAGCATGGTGGTAGCTGCATCATGTTTTGTGTATGCTTGCCATCAGCAAGGACTAGGGAGTTTTTCAGGATAAAAAGAAACGGAATAGAGCTAAGCATAGGCAAAATTCTACAGTGAAGAGGCGACTCCGGGATGCTGGCCTTCTAGGCAGAGATGCAAAGAAAAAGCCATATCTCAGACTGGCCAATAAAAATAAAAGATTAAGATGGGCAAAAGAACACAGACACTGGACAGAGGAACTCTGCCTAGAAGGCCAGCATCCCGGAGTCGCCTCCTCACTGTTGACGTTGAGACTGGTGTTTTGCGGGTACTATTTAATGAAGCTGCCTGTTGAGGACTTGTGAATCGTCTGTTTCTCAAACTAGACACTCTAATGTACTTGTCCTCTTGCTCCCTTGTGCTTTTGAACGGTAGTGTATGTGATAGTGTGTTCCCTCAGGCCACTATTCCACTAAATATATTGGATAAAGTGTTATGAAATGTAATGTATATAATTGTATATAACTGCCTTAATGTTGCTGGATCCCAGGAAGAGTAGCTGCTGCCTTGGCAACAGCTAAATGAGGATCCATAATAAACCCCAGGAAGAGTAGCTGCTGCCTTGGCAACAGCTAATGGGGGATCCATAATAAACCCCCGGAAGAGTAGCTGCTGCTTTGGCAACAGCTAAATGGGAATCCATAATAAACCCCAGGAAGAGCAGCTGCTGCCTTGGCAACAGCTAACGGGAATCCTTAATAATACTTCTCTGTGTAGCATGCACACGTAAAAGTATTGCTTAATTCCAACAAACTGGAATGTAACGTTGCGGATAAAGTTTGGAATGACACAATTTCATGTGTCCAACATCTAAAAGGACGTATTTCTGTGTTTTTGGGGCCTTTTTTCATGTTTTGTTCTGTGCCCCTGTAAATGCAGAACGAGTATGAGGAAGTCTATCGCTGACGGGGTAAGTGAAATGTCACAAAAAAGGGTCTGGACACTTCCATAACATGCCATTTACATCCCAAAACACAGATTGGGGATAAAAAAAAAAAAAAGTGAACTTGTCTTTTAACATCGAAGGCAGGCTCAGGGCAAAGGCCAGATGATGTTTCAAGTCATAAAATATTATGTTTCGAAATTTAAACTCTAGCCATGTCTGAGCTCCACCTTCGAAGCACAGTAAGTAAAAGTCTGATCGGAGTAGTTGTTAGACATTTAACTGGCACTGTTCCATGGCCTACGGTCTGGGATTTGGGAAGGTGTTCAAATGGTCTTTATTCACCTTGATTCAGCTGTAAATCCTAACTTCGATTTAGGTCAAATGTTCACTTAGTAATGCATCGATGTCAAAGGGACACTTTTAAAAAGAGAAGAATTCACCTAAATTAGCACCACAATGAAGGTCTGGTGGTGGGTCAGTCTAAAACTTCCTTTTCAAATGGGTAACCTGCAATGAGCTAAACCTCTGGCTTGAGGACGGGACTGATCTGAATGTTACACCTTTCAAACTAGGCCTTGTGGAAATCCTTAAGATGGATACGAAAGCAATGTGCTTAGATCAGGAGGGGCCTTAAAAAATATATATTTTTAAAAGGCACCAAGTTGAAAGACTCATTACATCATCCACTGTGCTGCTTTCCACCATTGCCATTTGACACAAACTGGTCCATTGCTCATGAGCTAACGAGAGACACTTATCCGAAAGCCCTTTGAGGAGGCGCCAGAGACGTTGAGTGTTGGACCGGGGTCTAATCCCTCGCTAAGCTCTAAGGGCACCAGGGCTCCCTGTATCCTGGGTACCTATGAGGAATTAGCTATGGTTCTGCAACAGGGCCTTGAGAAGGAGTGGCGGAGAGAACGGGGAAACCGATATGCAACTTGGAGAGTATCCCCCCTTAACAGTATCATCATCATTCTTTCCGTGAATGTTGCGGCCGGTTACTGCGGCTCAAAGCTCTCCACCTGCCAGGGAACCACCACAAGTTCTAGAGTGGAAGTGGAGAGTTGTGAGTGTGTGTGAGAGAGAGATAACGAGAGAGAGAGAGAGAGAGAGAGAGAGAGAGAGAGAGAGAGAGAGATAATGAGAGAGAGAGAGAGAGAGAGATAACGAGAGAGAAAGAGAGAGAGAGAGATAACGAGAGAGATAGAGAGAGAGAGATAACGAGAGAGCGAGAGATAACGAGAGAGAGAGAGAGAGACAGAGAGAGAGAGTTCTGAGGTTGATCATGTGATGGAAGGGATGATTCAATAGAATCAACACTCGCTATGACAACACTATGACACACAACATTTTTATCTCAGCTGAGGCCAAGAAACACTTAAAAAAGGAGCTCAGTGTAATCCCACAGTGTCATCAATCATTCCCTCCTTAGGTCAACATAAACCTAGAGGAATGTATCAGTAGAACAATTGAAGTCAATAACATGGCTGATATCACTCCACTCCTTGGAGCATCTTTGAGCGATGTCTCCTTTCAAACTAAGGCTTCATCCCAGCTAAAATGCTCCCACGAAATGAACCCGCAGAGGAGAATGGAACCAAAATTAAACAGACATCAACACATGGTAATGCTACACGGGATCAACCTGAAATTATAATTTTTTTATACATATCATACAAAAGAACATGTTGTTAACACAAACCCATAACTTAGTCCAGCAACATGGCCAGGACCAATAGCATCACAATGATGGTTCTGTCTGTTGTGAAATAACTATTTTTCCCCCCCCCCTCAGGACATTGGGTGAGGGATATAGCAAACCTACCATTTCTCAAGCCGTAATCAAAACACATCCGTTGTGTGTAACACTACAGCGAAAAGGAAAACCTCCTTTAAACCTGCTAAATTGAATGCCAAAAATGTAGATTTCCGCCTCAATAGACATACGCGAAAGTAATTATCACGAGGGCCATAAACAACGCATAGTAATGCTTATTACCCGTCACAACTTCATCTTTCGTCCCTCTGTGACCAAGAGGTCTTGTTTCAATTCTACAAAATTATTTTGAAATCAATCTGCGAACTTCACAACAAGACGATGCTGCTTTGCCGCAATCGCTAGGCTCCTCCACTTCATATGCCGTATTGTAAGCAGAGCTGCGAAGTTCACAGGCAGAGGAAATCGATCCTTTGTTCGGATAGGCCAGAAAACTTAACGTGTTAGGACAAGCGGGACAACCAGAGCGTTCACAGAGTTCACAGCAATTGATGTTGCGCCGTTCACAGAGGGCACTGTACACAAGAATGTCGGTCGGAAATGGTCCAGCACTGCTTAAAGTCCCCTAAATAGGGGACTTACAGTTTAAAAAGGTTTTGAAATCCTCGCCAATCAGCGACTAAAAGTCTACATCCTGTTTCTCCCGTTTCCAAGATGCTATAAAAAATAAAAATGCATTATTGGTTTGTGACGGGTCCAGCTTCAGCGCTCATGCAACATTCAACATCTCAAGTGTTTACGGGAATCCAAGAGAGAATCCCAGATACCCTCCATGTTCATGAAACAGTCCCCAGATGTCCTTCGATGGACAAGGATGTAAAAAGGAAGCTGGAGGGGGCATTGGCATCTTTCAGAGGACCTCTTTCTCTCTGGCCTATGGCGGTGTGCGCAGGTGACCCTTCAACAAGCACCCAACCTTCCTTTACATGTGTGGCCATCTTTCCAGAACCATGGAGCCAGCTAGTCATGTTTGGCCTAATTGTGTCATAAAAACAGACCCAACCACCAGCTAAGAGACTGGTCATTTAAGTCTAAATATGGACATTTAAGTTAACTCAGCACTTCCATTTTTGGCAAAAAATGGGGTGGGGGGGGAAACAGGATTTATTTCAAAGTGCACCCGATCTGTTTCTAGTTATGACTTGGCTGAAATGGTAACAAATGCTTCCATTATAAATAGATCATAAACGTAAATGGCAAAATATCAGCAATCCAAGTATATGCTTCTAAATTGCACTTAGCAAAAATGAGGACTGGGAAAATAAACATAACTTCTCATTTGAGACAATTACATTTGTACTTACGTAACTGAAAACAAAGGAATAGCATTAAAGTTAGAAATGTGTGAGATTAAAACAGGCCAATTACAGCAATTAAATTATTGTCAATAACTGTATTTTGGCATTAATGCAATTGCACGTCTTGCCTTGGACTGTACAATGCCTTCCAGGGGAAGACAAAAGAAAATGGAATATGCTCCGAGTGTGTCTTTTTTAGTTCCAACTTCCCGCAAATAAGTTTGGACGTTCTACAAAATCCCAAATGTATTGTACCTGTACCAAAATAACAGTGTGTGAATGGACCAGTCTATTTCCAGTAGATCACTGAGTAGGAAGCTGCCTACAGGGCTGTCACCATGAGCATGTTATGGGTCCATGAGCCCCAACACGGGGATAATTAACAGTCCTGTTGAAGAGCTGTGTCCAACAGGATCGGCAGTGGCTGAGGAATGTCATCGTCAGAGTCGCTCGGACTACGCAGTGTCCGTCCTCAAATTAAAAGAGATTCCATTCAAACCAAAGATTACAACCAGGGTTTCAAATGAAATCAATGTCTTTATTTATTTCTATATCTGTACCCTCCGACTGCCAATAAAGACAGAGATAAGACAAAAGGGGGTGGAGTTGGACGGGGACAAAGGGAGAAAGAGAAACAAGCTGGCAAAGCGCCCGTGAGATCGGCTAATAGTATTTAGTTTATAGTTTCCAGTTAGGGAGCCAACGCACGTGAGGCCGATAATAGTTTAATGGCATAGCCGTCACCAGTGGAGCACAGTTTGAGATCATTTGAGATCTAAGCTGCAGAGGGTATGAGCCCAACAGACAGGACCAAGTGGGAGCCAATGACACACAGAAAAAACAGAGGTGAGAGCCAGCGTAACACGGTAAGGCCTTCGATGCAAAGCTTTGAAGCCCGGCCATTTTGTGACGGAAAAGCGTAAAAGAAAAACATAATCGGAAGACTTCAAATCTCATAAAAAAAAAGGACCACAACGAAAACAAGTCTCTTGACTTCTTTGTGTATGTATCCTCGGGCAAATTTGGTATATGCGTCTGTTGTCTGTGGTAACATTTTATGTATTTGAACTGTCTTTTCACGTCTGAAAATGCTTTGCTACGGGGTGGTTTGAATTATGCCCTACGAAGTGAAAAGAAGAGCAGGTCACGGAATAAGTGTATTCCATTACCAAACACCTATTAAGGTTATCATCCCTCTACCGACGATGATGAGGGTAAACCAAATGATGTCTGGTTTCATTTTAGTCTAGTGATACCCATGGGATTAGGGAGGTGGGAGAAGATGAGGTGAAGAGATATGTCATCAAGGGAGTAATGAGAAAAGGTAGGCCCCACTGCTCTGCAACTCAATTCATTTCTCCTTAGGGGTTTTCTCTAGACATAGAAAGATAAACAGATCTCATTTTCTTCTTCCTCTACAAGTTCCTGAAGAACAAGGTTAAATAGTATCAAGTTTTTATAAAAAACAAATCATACAACGAAGTTCTGAAAAGAAAAAAAAACATGAAGAAAAAAAACACCAGAAATGTATGAATGAACAACCTTTTGTATGCTATTCTTTTATCAAATAGATCATGTGACAAAACCACATTTCAATTGGTGAATTCAGGAAATGAACAGGAAGAACAAAAACTGAACTGACCCCTAACCCTGAAACATAATGTAAACAAATGGGTTTTGAAGGACTCAGTTAAAACACCATTAAGCGCAAATATTGCTATAATAACCAACATGGTGTGTGGTCCTCCCACTACAACTCAGGAAACCATGATATAAACCTAGCTACTCTGTTATATTCCATAATAAAAACCCAAACATTCCGGTCTATGATGTGAATGTATTTGTGAACCTATGATTCAACATAGAAACGTTTCTTTATAAGAATTCTTGAAGGACTCACCTGGTTGAACCTCCGTGTAAACGCTACCACGTTGGGCGCCAGACGGTGTTTCTCCTTCCTGTTCCATCCACAGCTAGCCAGCTCCTGCAACACAACAAAACACACAATCAATGTGATGGCTAACTCAACAATGAACAATGGTGGAGCTAAAGTGCCCTTAGAAAGTATTCACACCCCTTCCCCCCCCCAAAAAGTGTGTTACAAATTGGATTAAATTGAGATGTTGGCATTGGCCTATGTAACCGAAGTGAAATGGCTAGCTGGTTTGCGGGGTGCGCGCTAATAGCGTTTCAATCGGTGACGTCACTCGCTCTGAGACCTTGAAGTAGTTGTTCCCCTTGCTCTGCAAGGGCTGCGGCTTTTGTGGCGCGATGGGTAACGATGCTGAGGGTGGCTGTTGTTGATGTGTGTAGAGGGTCCCTGGTTCAAGCCCAGGTAGGGGCGAGGAGAGGGACGGAAGTTATACTGTTACACCTACACACAATACACCATAATGTCAAAGTGGAAATATGTTTATTTTTATTTTATTGTTACAAATTAATAAAAATTAAAAGACGAAAATTAGTCCATAAGTTCATAAGTATTCATCCCCTTTGTTATGGCAAGTCAAAGTTCAGGAGTAAAAATATGCTTAACAAGTCACATAATAAGTTGCATGGACTCAATATTAATAATAGTGTTGAACATGATTTTTGAATGACTACCTCATCTATGTACCTCAGTCAAGCAGTGAATTTCAAACCAGATTCAACCACAAAGACCGGGGAGGTTTTGCAATGCCTCGCAAAGAAGAACACCTATTGGTTGAAAAAAAGACATTGAATATCCATTTGAGCAAATATCTCAAAACATGCATCCTGTTTTCAATAAGGCACTAAAGTAAAACTGCAAAAAATGTGACAAAGAAATTAGCTTTATGTCCTGATTACAAAGCGTTATGTTTGGGGCAAATCCAACATCATCACTGAGTACCAATCTTCATATTGTCAAGCATAGTGGTGGCTGCATCATGTTATGGGTATGCTTGTAATCGTTAAGGACTGTTTTTAGGATAAAAAAGAAACGGAATAGAGCTAAGCATAGGCAAAATCCTAGAGGAAATCCTGGTTCAGTCTGCTTTCCATCAGACACTGGGAGAGGAATTTACCTTTCAGCAGTACAATAACCTAAAACATAAGGGCAAATATATACTGAAGTTGCTTACCAAGAAGACATTGAATGTTCCTGGGTGGCCAAGTTACAGTTTTAGCTGAAATCTGCTCGAAAATCTATGGCAAGACCTGAAAATGGCTGTCTAGCAATGATCAACAACCAACTTGACAGAGCTCGAACAATTATAAATGTGCAAATATTGTACAATCCAGGTGTACAAAGCTCTTCAGGAATTACCCAGAAAAACAAATCAGCTGTAATCGCTGCCAAAGCTGACTGTAACAAGTATTCAACCCTTTGAGTCAATACATATCTAATCAAGATATATTAGTCTTCCACTTTGACATGAGTATTTTGTGTACGTCGTTGACAAAAAAAAAGAAAATTAAATCCATTTTAATCCCACTTTGTAACACAACAAAAATGTGGAAAAAGTCAAGGGGTGTGAATAGTTTCTGAAGGCACTGTATAAGAAACTACATGAGAACAACGAGGGTAATTCATTTCAAGGTTCATAGAGATGTCATGCTAAATTGCACAAATCAGTTGGAAACTTTCTGAAGAGCACAACAAAGCCTTGTAAGGGCGTGATCTTTAGTTACGTGAAGAACTGAAAAGCCACTTGTATGCACATCGACTTAATAAATATGTTAGTTTTCCCCCCACAGCTTTGAATACATTATCTAGTTTCAATTCTTGTTACTCACCAATTACTTAATTCACATTGATTATTTTCATTAACAGAAACATATACATGCCATTTGGTGGCAGTGAGAAGATGAAGGAATTCCAAAGCTTCTATTTGATATTCACTTTACAAGAATGAAGATGCCCAAAACTGGAATTAATGAATTCATATCACGGACACTTATGGACTGTCACATTGCATTACTTGCAATGACAAAAAACAAACCATAAACAGAAGTCTTCCAAGCGCACCGCAACTCGATAGTTCCACCTCAATACACTCTGTCCTTTCTTTCCACCATATATTTTAACAGATGTTCCGATATCACAGGCAAGCAAGTCTGCAGGGAGACGGTAAGCCAAATGATGTTCCTCTGGAAAAATAAAGGACATAACCGTGTCCCACAAGGCTGTATAGAGGAAGTCTGGGGAGTTTTATTTATATATATATATATTATTTTTTTATCACATTTTCCCCTTGGTTTGCGATGAGAAACCATTGAGCCAAGATCCTCTAAGAATTCAACCAATCAAGAAGAGGCAACTGTTAAATAAACCCACTTATATACACTGGGGCCTGAGGGCCTCTCCAGGTTGGTGTTAGCAACAGCTGATAAACAGCAGCTGGAGCTCACAGCTAATTACAGAAAACAGGAGGATCACCAAGGTTATGGTCTTCAGGACATTCACACAAAGTGCTGCTTTATTTTCAAATTTTTACGCCGTTTCCTCCTTAATTTCTCTCGTCTCATTGCTGCAACTCCCCATCCGGCTCGGGAGGCGAAGGTCGAATCATGCGTCCTCCGAAACATGACCCGCCAAACCGCGCTTCGTAACACCTGCCCGCTTAACCCGTAAGCCAGCCGCACCAATGTGTCGGAGGAAACACAGTTCAACTGACAACTGAAATCGGCCTGCAGGCGCCTGGCTCGCCACAAGGAATCGCTAAAGCGCAATGAGCCAAGTAAAGCCCCCTCAGCCAAAACCTCCCGTAACTCAGACGATGCTGGGACAATTGTGCGGCATCCTATGGAACTCCCAATCACGACCGGTTGTGATACTGCCCGGGATTGTGATACTTAACAGGAGGCCTCTCCCTCACGCTCCCCCTTTAACCGGAGGCCTCACGCTCCCCTTTAACCGGAGGCCTCACGCTCCCCCTTTAACCGGAGGCCTCACGCTCCCCCTTTAACCGGAGGCCTCACGCTCCCCCTTTAACCGGAGGCCTCACGCTCCCCCTTTAACCGGAGGCCTCACGCTCCCCTTTAACCGGAGGCCTCACGCTCCCCCTTTAACCGGAGGCCTCACGCTCCCCCTTTAACCGGAGGCCTCACGCTCCCGCTTTAACCGGAGGCCTCACGCTCCCCCTTCAACAGGAGGCCTCACGCTCCCCCTTCAACAGGAGGCCTTACGCTCCCCCTTCAACAGGAGGCCTCACGCTCCCCTTTAACCGGAGGCCTCACGCTCCCCCTTTAACCGGAGGCCTCACGCTCCCCCTTTAACCGGAGGCCTCACGCTCCCCCTTTAACCGGAGGCCTCACGCTCCCCCTTTAACCGGAGGCCTCACGCTCCCGCTTTAACCGGAGGCCTCACGCTCCCGCTTTAACCGGAGGCCTCACGCTCCCCCTTCAACAGGAGGCCTCACGCTCCCCCTTCAACAGGAGGCCTCACGCTCCCCCTTCAACAGGAGGCCTCACGCTCCCCCTTCAACAGGAGGCCTCACGCTCCCCTTTAACCGGAGGCCTCACGCTCCCCTTTAACAGGAGGCCTCACGCTCCCCTTTAACAGGAGGCCTCACGCTCCCCTTTAACAGGAGGCCTCACGCTCCCCTTTAACAGGAGGCCTCACGCTCCCCTTTAACAGGAGGCCTCACGCTCCCCTTTAACAGGAGGCCTCACGCTCCCCTTTAACAGGAGGCCTCACGCTCCCCTTTAACAGGAGGCCTCTCCCTCAAACTCCCCTTTAACTGCACTCCAGACAATACCCAGGTATAGGAATTTTCTACACTTCTTTTATTATCAAGGTAGAGTGTATACAGTGTCTAGGAAGTAGGAAAATGTTTCAAACTATGGTATGGGAAGTAGGGGGTGCTAATAAAATGAGCAACAGGGAGAGCAGCAATTTATGCTCAGATTATTTAAATTAGAACAGTGGCCATAAATTGACACTGTCAAATGGTTTCTTAAATTACATTGGGCCTTTACAAGAGATAGTCAAAATGTACACACAATCCCAGCTAGCAGCTGCAGTAAAAAGGCAGACATTTATCACACATCCTCATCTGCTTTTTCAAAAACAGACAGCTGAGACAAAAGCTCCTGTACAAAGTAATTCTTCACGCATAATTTTTTTTTTTTTAAAGGTGTTCGCAAAAAAACTACATTCCAGTTCCAGAGTATGATGCAGGCTTTCACACAGACACACTACCTCATCCCACCCCCTCCCATCACCACCCATGCATTTGGTGGGAATCTCCCACCTCTTTCATTAATCTCATTCCAAGTCCTGGAACATTCAGAAGGCTCCCATGTTGGGAGGAGACGGCACGATTTAACAGTGAACTCCTTTCCTTTATGGGAAATTCCGCTCGCTGCCTTGTGATGTCTGATCTCTCAGGTTTAAAAAAAAAATAAATATCATATTTATATAGACTTTCCACCTCCATCAATTCTTCTGACTTTATAGGACATGTCGTATGGGGAGCAGATTTATAAGTTACAACTCTTTCCCCCCTGAATCAGCAGGTTTTCTTAACTCTTGTCGGGCCCGTTGCCATGTGGGTAAAGCCATAGGCTGGAGACGTCTCACCTCAAAACTTACCACACTGGCTGAGTTGTGCTCTTAAAACTCACTTTTCCTTGTAGAAAGAAAGAAGGAAAGAAAGAAAGAAAGAAAGCAAGAAAGCAAGAAAGCAAGAAAGCAAGAAAGCAAGAAAGAAAGAAAGAAAGAAAGAAAGAAAGAAAGAAAGAAAGAAAGAAAGCAACAAAGGGTAGGAAGTGGCCATGAGAGAAAATAACCACTTCTGTATTTAAGCCACGTTTACTGTACTGTATACAGGAAGTAGAGGGTGGATTCTCTTTCACAGAGTGTTCTTACTGCGAGGGGGTTGGACAACATGTGGAGCCATTGTAAATGCATGCACCAATGTGTTCTATAGGTGAAGACTTACATTCTGCCTTTCTATAGCTCATATCCGTTTTTCATCAACAAAGAACAAGACTCCCTATGGCATCTTTGCCCTTAACTTTTAGACATCTCAGATTCAAAAGACTTGACCTGGCAAAACATGTCAAGTTGAGAAAGCGTTTCCAGTATTCACCGTGATGCACGAGAGGAAAAACCAACTCATCAATACTCCCTTTTCCGTCCACAACATACAGTACATCGTCTCTACAGCCAGTTGCTTGGTGGTCAGAGGGTTGGCAGGTGGCTGGCTGTACGACCAGGGCCCAAGACCACCCTCCCGGTGCGGGGAACACTGACATATACCACCCACTCTGTATAAACAGAGTCCTTCTCCGCACCATCACTTGGTACTGCTGAAGGCCAGTCAACATGACAACAAAAATAAAAGTCCGTCTACAAAAAGGAACACATTTTTCACACCCTGAGTACATCATTGTTTGCAGGGGAGTAGGAAGTAATACAATAGTTTACACCTACGGTGACAAAGATGGGACTAAAACGAAGCACAATAAAAAGGTGGATATTTCCCCATAACAATGTGGAAGATTTCCTCATGTCTAAATTAAGTCATCTAGCAAATTGCTATACATTAAAAACAACCACTTGGATATGCAGCACCCAAACAATGACAGGGTGTGTAGGCAGCAAAGCTTTCAGAGGACTTCTATTCTAGTTTAGTCTAATATATTGCTGCTGTGAAGAGATATATTTATTTATTTCGTTTTCCATTGCTTTGTTGCTACTTGAGTATCTTCTACACGGCTCAATTAAAAAAGGATTACGGCTGTGCATGCAAAAATGGCATGATTCTCATACAGACCTTGAATTGAAATATCTTGATCAACTACAAGAAATCAATGTTTTGTTCCACAGGTCTGAAATATCAACAACAACAAAAAAAGAAAGAAAACTAGAAGAGTCAGTCAGTCAATGTTGACAAGGTTAAACTCTCTTTAGTGGTACTTTATAACCCCTAGGACTCAAAATGATCTTCAGTCTCTCAAATCACTGTTGCCATGACAGCATTAGGTTAACAGATGTTGCCTTGCCTTGTGAATTTGCTCAAAACCTACAAAGTTCTGAGCTGACTTCCAGAAGGGTGATGCCCTAAGCAGCTGTGAAGAAAGGCTGGTAATGTGTTCACTTTTATTTTTTATTTTTTTAAAGATAAATGGGCACCAGTTAATATTTATACATCTTGAAATAATTTTAGCATTTAGGCATCAAGTTAGATACATCTAAAATAAACAGATTACTGCATGAGCAGTCGAAAGCAGTTTCGAAAAAACTGAAAATCCTAGGTGACGTAAACTTCTCACTTTACATCTGTATAAACGAAGGAAGTACCAACGGAGTCAGTGTGTGTGTGTGTGTGTGTGTGTGTCTATTGAAAAGGAGTGACAAGTACATTATGTTGCATGACGTGTTCACGTTCATAGAATGTATATTTCATTTCCTATTTCATGTCAGTTTCACAAAATGTGAAAACAAAATGTTAACAGGTACAAAAGGTTTGTTCCTTCTGAGGAAAGACGGGAGTGAGGAAACTGTTGAATTGCAACATCCCTGCGGTCACTAATAAACCAGACATGTACAGTATCTGACAAGTGCTTACATCAACGCTTCGCAAACTATCGCCAGACATAGAAATATGACGCCATTTCAGGGCTATTGAGTTTTACTGTGCCAGTATATTACACAGCAGTGATTTATGGTGTTGTTTCACAGCATCTAGACACACTATCTGTTTATTATTTATTCAATTGGGTAATGTGCAATGTCATCCAAGCAATATTTGTGTATAAAAAAATCATCTGTCATAGTCTTTAAAGTGTTGCTAAATACAACACACATGACGAGCAGTCCTCGCCCATTCGTCTAAAAGGGAGAGGAAAAGATACAGCTCAGAATTCAGATCCATGAAGGAGAATTCTCTACTACCTGTTGATACAGTTTCATATAGTATACCAGAAAAATGTGTACTCCACTCTGGCTGCACGGCGGCCACTCCACTCTGGCTGCACGGCGGCCACTCCACTCTGGCTGCACGGCGGCCACTCCACTCTGGCTGCACGGCGGCCACTCCACTCTGGCTGCACGGCGGCCACTCCACTCTGGCTGCACGGCGGCCACTCCACTCTGGCTGCACGGCGGCCACTCCACTCTGGCTGCACGGCGGCCACTCCACTCTGGCTGCACGGCGGCCACTCCACTCTGGCTGCACGGCGGCCACTTCACTCTGGCTGCACGGCGGCCACTTCACTCTGGCTGCACGGCGGCCACTACCCTCGGCTGCAGAGCGGCTACTTCACAGCGGCTACTTCACAGCGGCTACTTCACAGCGGCTACTTCACAGCGGCTACTTCACAGCGGCTACTTCACAGCGGCTACTACCCTCGGCTGCAGAGCGGCTACTTCACTCATGGGATTCACCATTCGACAGAGTTGGGGTCAATTCCATTTCAGGAAGTAAACCAAAATTCCAATTCCAGGATTGTGGAGTAATACCTACATGTTTCAAGCAGACCACTATATTGCCCAAGAACGCCAACGTAACCCAGTATAAATGGCTAATCTCCCCGTAGCGCTCACATCTGTAGTCATGAAAGGCTTTGAAAGGCTGGTCACGGCTCACATCAACACCATCATCCCAGACACCCTGGACACACTCCAATTCCCATAACACCACAACAGAGCCACAGATGACGCAATCTCTATTGCACTCCTCACTGCCCTCTACCATCTGGACAAAAGGAACACCTGTGTGAGAATGCTGTTCATTGACTACAGCTCAGCGTTCAACACCATAGTGCCCTCAAAGCTCATCACTAAGTGAAGGACCCTGGGACTAAATACCTCCCTCTGCAACTGGATCCTGGTCTTCCTGACGGGCCGCCCCCCAGTGGGGAGGGTAAGCAACAAAACATACACCACACTGGCCCATCAGGGGTGCATGCTTAAGTCCCCTCCTGTACTCCCTGTTCACCTCCTGACTGTGTGGCTGCGCACGACTCCAACACCATCATTAAGTTTTGACACAACGGTGGTTTTCCTGATCACCGACGACGATGAGACAGCCTATAGGGAGGTCAGAGACCTGGCAGTGTGGTGCCAGAACAACAACCTCTCCCTCAACATCAGCAATCGTGCTGATCGTGGACTACAGGAGACGAAGGGCCGAGAATGCCCCATGCACATTGACATTTACCCGTGAAGCGGGTCGAAAGCGGCAAGTTCCTCGGTATCCACATGACTAAGGAATTATCATGGTCCCCACAGACACACACCAACTCAGTCGTGAACAAGGCAAGACAACGCCTCTCCCCCCTCAGGAGGCTGAAAAGATTTGGCATGGGCTCTCAAATCCTCAAAAAGTTACACGGCTGCGCCATTGAGATCTTCACTGGCTGCATCACCACCTGGTACGGCAACGGCTTGGCATCCGACAACAAGGTGCTTACAGAGGGTAGGGTAGTGCGTACGGCTCAGTACGTCACTGGGGCCAAACTCCCTGCCATGCAGGACCTCTATACCAGGCGGTGTCAGAGGAAAGCCTTATAAATTGTCAAAGACTCCAGCCAACCAAGTCACAGACTGTTCTCTCAGCTACCCCACAGCAAGCGGTACCGGTGCACCAAGTCTGGAACCAACAGGATCCTGAACAGCTTCTACCCCAAAGCCATACGACTGCTAAATAGTTAGTTCAATAGTTAAACAAATAGCTACCTACATTGACCCTTTTTGCACTCTCTTGACTCATCACATACACTGCTGTTACTGTTAATTATCTATCCTGTTGCCTAGTCACTTTACTCCTATCTACAGTATATGTACATATCTACATTCCTGAACAACAAAAAAACAATGCATTTAGTATTTTATTTGGATCGCCAGTAACTGTTGCTGAAGCAGCAGCTACTCTTCCTGGGGTCCACAGACATATCTATTCCAATCCATTACCCCATAGGAAAACATGATAGCCGGCTGCAATGGTTTCCAGCAACTAATTATTTGAACCTGGGCATAATATATTAACAGTCCCTCGGGCTGAGGCAGTTTATAAGGTGACTACAATTAAAACAATAAAAAAACAAGCATTAGAAGGCCAGTAGTCAGCGAGTGGAGCTCATTTTCACTCAAGTAAAGACTTTGCCTACATTTATTAAGTTCATAAAATCTTATTTTAGTTCAAATCTGTGTTTAAGCTAGGCTACTAAGTCAATTTTTTTTCATTTCAGATAGAGAAACCCAAGGGTGTCTGGTACCTATTATGGTGTTAGAATAGTCAGGCTTGTTAGAGTTTAGGCTGCTGGGAAATTGATACTCTTTAATTACCAGATTTTTCCAGTGTTAAATATCATCCTTCTTAATTGGACGGCAAACTGTTGATTCTTTGGAGCAGAATACGTTTTAAGGTCCTTTGCCACGTTTCTCCCAAACAAATCGTTCTATTTGGAGAAAAAACCACCTCAGGGCTGTGTTGAGGTGGATTTGGAGTCTTGTTCACAAGGCCAAAATCCATCAGGGAGGTTAGTCTTAGCTGGGCGTTTAAATAATTGCCAGAATTGCCTTTGACCCTCTCTCATTTGTACACGATCTACAGATATCAACTGACCCTGACATGTCATGTTGTTCCTCCAAACAGCGTAGACACGTAATCTGTGAAATGCTGCCAGGTAGTCTGATTAAACATTGCCAGGCCACTATATTTTTCGTCTACACCAAGGAATCTCTACTTTCTTTCCAAATAACTGACGTTATAAAAGTAGACAGTTGTCAAGGGGATGGGGAAAATATAATCACGTCTTGTTGATATGCAGAGTCACACTCTGCATTGACCTCTGCCCAATTTTCTTTTTAAAATATATAGTTTTAGACACTTCAGAAATGGAGTGAGGCGGTTATTCCATCTAAACAGCTAAATGTCAAGTACTGAGGAGCTGTACACATCCTACTGCTATCCCCGTCAAGTGGAATCCACACTGAGGAGCTGTACACATCCTACTGCTATCCCCGTCAAGTGGAATCCACACTGAGGAGCTGTACACATCCTACTGCTATCCCCGTCAAGTGGAATCCACACTGAGGAGCTGTACACATCCTACTGCTATCCCCGTCAAGTGGAATCCACACTGAGGAGCTGTACACATCCTACTGCTATCCCCGTCAAGTGGAATCCACACTGAGGAGCTGTACACATCCTACTGCTATCCCCGTCAAGTGGAATCCACACTGAGGAGCTGTACACATCCTACTGCTATCCCCGTCAAGTGGAATCCACACTGAGGAGCTGTACACATCCTACTGCTATCCCCGTCAAGTGGAATCCACACTGAGGAGCTGTACACATCCTACTGCTATCCCCGTCAAGTGGAATCCACACTGAGGAGCTGTACACATCCTACTGCTATCCCCGTCAAGTGGAATCCACACTGAGGAGCTGTACACATCCTACTGCTATCCCCGTCAAGTGGAATCCACACTGAGGAGCTGTACACATCCTACTGCTATCCCCGTCAAGTGGAATCCACACTGAGGAGCTGTACACATCCTACTGCTATCCCCGTCAAGTGGAATCCACACTGAGGAGCTGTACACATCCTACTGCTATCCCCGTCAAGTGGAATCCACACTGAGGAGCTGTACACATCCTACTGCTATCCCCGTCAAGTGGAATCCACGCTACAAGTGACACTGAAATGGATAACGTTTCAATCAGGGGCAACTTAAACACAGACTGTAAACTAGCTTCATTTTAATCTTAGGAGGACTGAAGTGGTCAACAAAATCAGTTGTCACGTCTATTGTCTATTTTGAAGGTCCTTTTGTAGATGTTTCTATGCTCACCTGCCCCACGGACTGTAGATGTACAGTAAATTAGGTGCACGTGTATGTATGCTTTTTTTGTTGTTGTACATTGTCCACGTCCAAATAAATAAAGGTAGTATTAATTTCACCATTACGATGGTTTTAATATGTTTTGTCTTTGAATGTTTACGTATTGGCAAAGAGCAGGTGTTTGAATCTCACTGGAGGAGTTGTCAGCAATTCTAGCATCTTGAGCATAACCAAGGCACTGGCTCCAATTAAAACGCCTCGCCTTGACTCATGAGAACAGCAGAAACCTCTGCACTCCTATTTAAAAAAAAAAAAAGGCCTGCTCAGAGGAGAAGAGTTGGATGGGAACAAAGGATTTGATTAGTGAAACTAGGCCCGTTTTTTTCCCCCTCGCATTGGTGACTGTTACTCATTAACGATACCCAGAGCCGTCACGCACTTTACACATCAGACGTTTAGGGCTGCCTGGAACCTTGGTGCGCTCCAGGGTCTTCTCACGTAGACCGAGCCTCTTCTGGATTTTCACAGACGTACGAAGGGAACTTTTTTTGCGCAAGGTCAGGATGGAGGAGTTCTCTCAGATCGGCCCTGGCAAAACGGAACACAATCATGTTCGGGAAAATGTACTGGTTTCCAAATGAGTGTTTTATTTCCGCCCCCAATCCAACTATCGACTGCATACATTGTATCTTCATTGCCACGCCACCCTTCTGACACTATGTCTGCTGAAGGGTAATAGTTTGATTGCCCAGTGCCTTGGACTTTCTGTCACACTGACATCAAATAACTTGCTGCAACACGGAATACAGTGCATCATCAGCGTCAATGGGGTGGGGGTGGGGGGGGTCCGAGGTTGTCTGTCATGCAGTGATACACAGTGAATCCCCTAATATGACTCTCATCAAGTAGAAGAAATGTAATAATATGATGCTTCTCATCAACACGACATCGAACCTTCAGTTAGACCAGGGATGGGAATCAGATGCGGGGTGGGGGGGCACAAAATCTGAACTCATGAGGAGGGGGGGGGGGGGGGTCGCAGTAGCTCGTGGGTCTACGTACTCACATCCATACCCCAAACATGCAGTCAGAGCTGGCGCTAGCCTTTTTTTGGGGGGGGCCTAAGAAAATACAAGATGGCTAAGTAGTGGATCATCCAGCATTATTTATTAATGACATGAAACAGACACCTGTAAAACCGGTCTGGATCAGACATTTTCCATTTACGACAGCTGAACCTCCGTTCACCACTCAAATCATGCATCTCATTGTGGACGAACACACACACACACACACACACACACACACACACACACACACACACACACACACACACACACACACACACACACACACACACACACACACACACACACACACACACACACACACACACACACACACACACACACACAGGTCTTTAAGTCAAGGTATGCTTTGGTCTTTTTGAGCATCCTCTCCAATAACACGGAGTTCAGGAAACAGTGTTTTTCTCTTACCTCTGGATGGATCGCTTTGAATACTGGAGCGTCCATCAATGTGATTTGACCCTAAAATAACAAGAAAAAAACTATATTCAACCTTCCAATATACAGAAGAGTAATGCATGTCTAGAGTCTAGAGTAAATGGCTGTGGATTACTTTGAGGGACGTCCACAGAGGAAAATAATACATTATCATTCCTAATTGGTGCAGTTAAAGAGCTGCTGTACATCACAAGGCCTTAAAATGGTGCTCTTGGGCCAGAAGAGTCTCCAGTTTCACATTCAACAGAATAATAAATTAAACAATAGAGTGATTTAACATCTCCATCGAGGTATGTCTTCTGGGTGTCTTTGGTTGTACTCACAGCAAACTCCTCGGGCGTCACCTTCAGCACGTCAAACACAACGGCATCGTAACTCTTGGAGAAGTCCAAGCCCGGCCCATCCAGAGAGTCCGGGCTGCTGCTTCCCTGAGTTCACAGAGAAAACACCAGAGATAGATTGGTACATGTTGTGAGGAGGGGGATAATGCAGAAGAAGCAAGACAAAACAATATAAATTAACCCAACAGACTAAAATATTTTCTTGTGTGTTCATTTTAAGGTTGACCAATTGGAGGTGGGCCAAAAGCAAAATACATAAATCCAACAGATACAGAGATGTGATGAATCACACACACACACACACACACACACAATATTAGATGAAGAAATAAGCTGAAGAGACAAAGTAAGAGTAAATGCAGAGCAGAGAAACAAACAAGCCCGACAGTCACACCATCTGCACATGGACATAGAAGTGTTTCCCAAAACATGATTACCCCCCCCCAGCCAGTTATTTAAGGTATTCAAGTACAAACGTAACAGTATTGCTTCCGTCCCTCTTCTTGCCCCAACCTGGGCTCAAACCAGACACCCTCTGAACACATCAACAACGGTCTCCCACGAAGCATCGTTACCCGTCGCGCCACAAGCGCCGCGGCCCTTGCATACCAAATGAAACAACCACTTCAAAGTCTCAGAGCGAGTGACGTCACTGATTCAAATGACCAACTTACTAAGTCCTTCCTGTGCTAGTTCTGGAATACATCCAATTATGTGGAAACTCGCTGGAAGCACAAGGAACTGTTTAGGAGAAACACCCTAAACCGGTGTTGACCAATCCTCGTCCTAGGGACCCAAAGGGATGCGCACATTTTGGTTTTTGCCACTAAAACACACCTGACTGAACTAAAGACTCGACGATGGGTTGATTGTTTACTCTCTGTTATAATCTATGCATAAGTCACTTTAATAACTCTACCTACATGTATATATTACCTCAATTACCTCGTCTAACCGGTGCCCCCGCACATTGACTCTGTGCTGGTACCCCCCTGTATAGTCTCACTATTGTCATTTTACTGCTGCTGTTCAATTATTTGTTACTTTCATTTCTTACTTTTCTTTAGGTATTTTTCTTAAAACTGCATTGTTGGCTTGTAAGTGAGCATTTCACTGTAAAGTCTACACCTGTTGTATTCAGCGCATGTGACAAATACAATTTAATTTGATTAGTGGAATCAAGTAATTGAGAAACACTGTCCGAAAAGATGAGATGATGCCAACCAAAGGGTTTAATCCGGTCAGCTTACTTGATTCAACTACTCAAGGGCTTGATGAAGTTGACCAATGTGCTTAATCTGGAATAGATCATATGAATGGAACAGCTAGGAAACTGGAGGAGAGGTTTGGGAAACCCTGCCCTCTTGTCCTTAATAAACCAGTGGAACGACTAGGGTACTGGAGAGGTTTGGGAAACCCTGCCCTCTTGTCCTTAATAAACCAGTGGAACGACTAGGGTACTGGAGAGGTTTGGGAAACCCTGTCCTCTTGTCCTTAATAAACCAGTGGAACGACTAGGGAACTGGAGAGGTTTGGGAAACCCTGTCCTCTTGTCCTTAATAAACCAGTGGAACGACTAGGGAACTGGAGAGGTTTGGGAAACCCTGCCCTCTTGTCCTTAATAAACCAGTGGAACGACTAGGGAACTGGAGAGGTTTGGGAAACCCTGTCCTCTTGTCCTTAATAAACCAGTGGAACGACTAGGGAACTGGAGAGGTTTGGGAAACCCTGTCCTCTTGTCCTTAATAAACCAGTGGAACGACTAGGGTACTGGAGAGGTTTGGGAAACCCTGCCCTCTTGTCCTTAATAAACCAGTGGAACGACTAGGGAACTGGAGAGGTTTGGGAAACCCTGTCCTCTTGTCCTTAATAAACCAGTGGAACGACTAGGGAACTGGAGAGGTTTGGGAAACCCTGTCCTCTTGTCCTTAATAAACCAGTGGAACGACTAGGGTACTGGAGAGGTTTGGGAAACCCTGCCCTCTTGTCCTTAATAAACCAGTGGAACAGCTAGGGTAACGTAGGGGCTTTATACGTTACACAGCACAGAAAGCTGAATTGTTGGAGGAAGACCGGTGAAAGACCTGCCCATCTTCTATCAATATATAGTACCAGTCAAAAGTCTGGACCCACCTACACATTCAAGGGTTTCTCATTATTTTGACAATTTTCTACATTGTAGAATAATAGTGAAGACAGCAAAACTATGAAATAACACATATGGAATCATGTAGTAACCCAAAAAAAGTGTAAAAATCCAAATATATTTTAGATTCTTCAAAGTAGCTACCCATTGTCTTGACAGCTTTGCACACTCTTGGCATTCTCTCAACCAGCTTCACCTGGAATGCTTTTCCAACAGTCTTGAAGGAGTTCCTACATATGCTGAGCACTTGTTGGCTGCTTTTCCTTCACTCTGCGGTCCAACTCATCCCAAACCATCTCAATTGGGTTGAGGTCGGGTGATTGTGGAGTCCAGGTCATCTGCTGCAGCACTCCATCACTCTCCTTCTTGGTCAAATAGCCCTTACACAGCCCGGAGGTGTGTTGGGTCATTGTCCTGTTGAAAAACAAATGATAGTCCCACTAAGCGCAAACCAGATGGGATGGCGTATCGCTGCAGAATGCTGTGGTAGCCATGCTGGTTAAGTGTGCCTTGAATTCTAAATAAATCACTGACAGGTATTTGGTATTTTATTAGGATCAGTGTCAGTGTGACCAGCAAGCACCCCCACACCATCACACCACCTCCTCCATGCTTCACAGTGGGGACCACACATGCAGAGATGATCCGTTCACCTACTCTGCATCTCACAAAGACATGGCAGTTGGAACCAAAAATCTCAAATTTGGACTCATCAGACCAAAAGGACAGATTTCCACCGGTCTAATGTACATTGCTCGTGTTTCTTGGCCAAAGCAAGTCTCTTCTTCTTATTGGTGTCCTTTAGTAGTAGTTTCTTTGAAGCAATTCAACCATGAAGGCCTGATTCACACAGTCTCCTCTGAACAGTTGAGGTTGAGATGTGTCTGCTACTTGAACTCTGAAGCATTTATTTGGGCTGCAGTTTCTGAGGCTGGTAACTAATGTACTTATCGTCTGCAGCAGAGGTATCTGGGACTTCCTTTCCAGTGCCGGTCCTCATGAGAGACAGTTTCATCACAGCGCTTGATGGTTTTTGCAACTGCACTTACTTCAAATTAAAGTACTTGAAATTTTCCATATTGACTTACTTTCATGTCTTAAAGTAATGATGGACTGTCATTTCTCTTTGCTCATTTGAGCTGCTCTTGCCATAATATGGACTTGTTCTTTACCATATAGGGCTATCTTCTGTATACCACCCCTACCATGTCACAACACAACTTATTGGCTCAAACGCATTTAGTAAAGAAATTACACAAAAACTTTTGATAACGCACACCTGTTAATTGAAATGCATTCCAGGTGACTACCTCATGAAGCTGGTTGAGAGAATGCCAAGAGTGTGCAAAGCTGTCAAAGTAAAGGGTGGCTACTTTGAACAATCTCAAATATAAAATATATTTTGATTTGTTCAACAGTTTTTTGGTTACTACATGATTCCATGTGTGTTATTTCAGAGTGTTGATGTCTTCACTATTATTCTACAATGTATAAAATAGTAAAAACAAAGAAAAAACACCTTGAATGAGTAGGTGTCCAAACTTTTGACTGGTACTGTAGTTCAAGGAGACTTCGTCTCCATGGTGAGATCAAGTCAATAGGCTTCAGACAGGTTGCTATCTAAACTCAGCAAAAAAAGAAACGTCCTCTCACTGTCAACTGCGTTTATTTTCAGCAAGTGTATCATGTGTAAATATTTGTATGAACATAACAAGATTCAACAACTGAGACATAAACTGAACAAGTTCCACAGACATGTGACTAACAGAAATGGAATAATGTGTCTCTGAACAAAGGGGGGGGGGGGGGGTTCAAATCAAAAGTAACAGTCAGTATCTGGTGTGGCCACCAGCTGCTTTAAGTACTGCAGTGCATCTCATCCTCATGGACTGCACCAGATTTGCCAGTACTTGCTGTGAGATGTTACCCCACTCTTCCACCAAGGCACCTGCAAGTTCCCGGACATTTCTGGGGGGAATGGCCCTAGCCCTCACCCTCCGATCCAACAGGTCCCAGACGTGCTCAATGGGATTGAGATCCGGGCTCTTCGCTGGCCATGGCATAAAACTGACATTCCTATCTTGCAGGAAATCACACACAGAACGAGCAGTATGGCTAGTGGCATTGTCATGCTGGAAGGTCAGGATGAGCCTGCAGGAAGGCTACCACATGAGGGAGGAGGATGTCTTCCCTGTAACGCACAGCATTGAGATTGCCTGCAATGACAACAAGCTCAGTCCGATGATGCTGTGACACACTGCCCAGACCATGACGGACCCTCCACCTCCAAATCGATCCCGCTCCAGAGTACAGGCCTCGGTGTAACGCTCATTCCTTCGACAATAAACGCGAATCCAACCATCACCCCTGGTGAGACAAAACCGCGACTCGTCAGAGAAGAGCACTTTTTGCCAGTCCTGTTTGGTCCAGCGACAGTGGGTTTGTGCCCATAGGCGATGTTGTTGCCGGTGAGGTCTGGTCAGGACCTGCCTTACAACAGGCCTACAAGCCCTCAGTCCAGCCTCTCTCAGCCTATTGCGGACAGTCTGAGCACTGATGGACGGATTATGCGTTCCTGGTGTAACTCTGGCAGTTGTTGCCATCCTGTACCTGTCCCGAAGGTGTGATGTTCGGATGTACCGATCCTGTGCAGGTGTTGTTACACGTGGTCTGCCACTGTCAGTCCTGTCTCAGGCGTCTCAGAGTACAGACATTGCAATTTATTGCCCTGGCCACATCTGCAGTCCTCATGCCTCCTTGCAGCATGCCTAAGGCATGTTCACGCAGATGAGCATGGACCCCTGGGCATCTTTCTTTTGGTGTTTTTCAAAGTCAGTAGAAAGGCCTCTTTAGTGTCCTATGTTTTCATAACTGTGACGTTAATTGCCTACCGTCTGTAAGCTTACTTAGTGTCTTAGTGTCTTAACGACCGTTCCACAGGTACATGTTCATTAATTGTTTATGGTTCATTGAACAAGCATGGGAAACAGTGTTTAAACTCTTTACAATGAAGATCTGTGAAGTTATTTGGATTTTTACGAATTATCTTTGAAAGACCGGATCCTGAAAAGGGGACGTTTCTTTTTTTTCCTGAGTTTACCTTTCCATTCAGTGTGTTCAGATCAGTACATAGATCGATATCACTCCTATCAATTTTGGCTGAAGTAAAATCAGTCCTTAGTTCTTACCACTGAGGAGGCGGAGTTGATGCTGGCGCCATCCGAGAGACCGTTCCTACGGTACATGCTCACGACGACGTGCAGCGGGGGGGGCGACCAAGGCCCTTAGCTGGACAGCACACATGACCTCTCATCCATATCTGGAACAAAATAGAAGAATGTTCAAGGTTTCATTTGGAATAGCAACAAGAAACATGGGTCTGGGATGGAGCAACAGTCTACAAATCATAGGCTACAGTTAGCAGTGGGTTTCCAAAATGGTTTTGTGATGTAAATGGGACACAAAACCAAATTAGCAACACCGCCTTAAGAAATGTTCTCTACTTGGCCCGAAACAACAGCTGGCTTTAACATGATGAACCACCTCATTAGAGGCCCTACAGTTTTGTAGCAAATATCCCACAACTGAAAAGCAAACAATGTGAACCGTCAGGTCAAGACTGAACAGGGTAATTCCACAGTAACACTTCAACACTGATTTCCAAGTTATGTTTTTGTATTTTTTTTGTTGTTGTACATTTAAACCATTTTTTTCCTTCCCAATTTTGTGGGACACTATGAGCTGAACATAACAGTCAGTGGAAGAGAGGACAGTAACAGGAGACACTATGAGCTGAACATAACAGTCAGTGGAAGAGAGGACAGTAACAGGAGACACTATGAGCTGAACATAACAGAATGTCAGTGGAAGAGAGGACAGTAACAGGAGACACTATGAGCTGAACATAACAGTCAGTGGAAGAGAGGACAGTAACAGGAGACACTATGAGCTGAACATAACAGTATGTCAGTGGAAGGGAGGACAGTAACAGGAGACACTATGAGCTGAACATAACAGAATGTCAGTGGAAGGGAGGACAGTAACAGGAGACACTATGAGCTGAACATAACAGTATGTCAGTGGAAGAGAGGACAGTAACAGGAGACACTATGAGCTGAACATAACAGAATGTCAGTGGAAGAGAGGACAGTAACAGGAGACACTATGAGCTGAACATAACAGTCAGTGGAATGGAGGACAGTAACAGGAGACACTATGAGCTGAACATAACAGTATCCCAGTGGAAGGGAGGACAGTAACAGGAGACACTATGAGCTGAACATAACAGTATCCCAGTGGAAGGGAGGACAGTAACAGGAGACACTATGAGCTGAACATAACAGTATGTCAGTGGAAGAGAGGACCGTAGCAGGAGACACTATGAGCTGAACATAACAGTCAGTGGAAGGGAGGACAGTAGCAGGAGACACTATGAGCTGAACATAACAGTCAGTGGAAGAGAGGACAGTAACAGGAGACACTATGAGCTGAACATAACAGAATGTCAGTGGAAGAGAGGACAGTAACAGGAGACACTATGAGCTGAACATAACAGAATGTCAGTGGAAGAGAGGACAGTAACAGGAGACACTATGAGCTGAACATAACAGTATGTCAGTGGAAGAGAGGACAGTAACAGGAGACACTATGAGCTGAACATAACAGTATCCCAGTGGAAGGGAGGACAGTAACAGGAGACACTATGAGCTGAACATAACAGTATCCCAGTGGAAGGGAGGACAGTAACAGGAGACACTATGAGCTGAACATAACAGTCAGTGGAATGGAGGACAGTAACAGGAGACACTATGAGCTGAACATAACAGTATCCCAGTGGAAGGGAGGACAGTAACAGGAGACACTATGAGCTGAACATAACAGTATCCCAGTGGAAGAGAGGACAGTAACAGGAGACACTATGAGCTGAACATAACAGTATGTCAGTGGAAGAGAGGACCGTAGCAGGAGACACTATGAGCTGAACATAACAGTCAGTGGAAGGGAGGACAGTAGCAGGAGACACTATGAGCTGAACATAACAGTATGTCAGTGGAAGAGAGGACCGTAGCAGGAGACACTATGAGCTGAACATAACAGTCAGTGGAAGGGAGGACAGTAGCAGGAGACACTATGAGCTGAACATAACAGTCAGTGGAAGGGAGGACAGTAGCAGGAGACACTATGAGCTGAACATAACAGTATGTCAGTGGAAGAGAGGACAGTAACAGGAGACACTATGAGCTGAACATAACAGTATCCCAGTGGAAGGGAGGACAGTAACAGGAGACACTATGAGCTGAACATAACAGTCAGTGGAAGAGAGGACAGTAACAGGAGACACTATGAGCTGAACATAACAGTATGTCAGTGGAAGAGAGGACAGTAGCAGGAGACACTATGAGCTGAACATAACAGTCAGTGGAAGGGAGGACAGTAACAGGAGACACTATGAGCTGAACATAACAGAATGTCAGTGGAAGGGAGGACAGTAACAGGAGACACTATGAGCTGAACATAACAGAATGTCAGTGGAAGAGAGGACAGTAACAGGAGACACTATGAGCTGAACATAAGTCAGTGGAAGAGAGGACAGTAACAGGAGACACTATGAGCTGAACATAACAGTACGTCAGTGGAAGAGAGGACAGTAACAGGAGACACTATGAGCTGAACATAACAGTCAGTGGAAGAGAGGACAGTAACAGGAGACACTATGAGCTGAACATAACAGTCAGTGGAAGAGAGGACAGTAACAGGAGACACTATGAGCTGAACATAACAGTACGTCAGTGGAAGAGAGGACAGTAACAGGAGACACTATGAGCTGAACATAAGTCAGTGGAAGAGAGGACAGTAACAGGAGACACTATGAGCTGAACATAACAGTACGTCAGTGGAAGAGAGGACAGTAACAGGAGACACTATGAGCTGAACATAACAGTCAGTGGAAGAGAGGACAGTAACAGGAGACACTATGAGCTGAACATAACAGTATGTCAGTGGTAGAGAGGACAGTAACAGGAGACACTATGAGCTGAACATAACAGTCAGTGGAAGGGAGGACAGTAACAGGAGACACTATGAGCTGAACATAACAGTATCCCAGTGGAAGAGAGGACAGTAACAGGAGACACTATGAGCTGAACATAACAGTCAGTGGAAGAGAGGACAGTAACAGGAGACACTATGAGCTGAACATAACAGTCAGTGGAAGAGAGGACAGTAACAGGAGACACTATGAGCTGAACATAACAGTATGTCAGTGGAAGGGAGGACAGTAACAGGAGACACTATGAGCTGAACATAACAGAATGTCAGTGGAAGGGAGGACAGTAACAGGAGACACTATGAGCTGAACATAAGTCAGTGGAAGGGAGGACACTACTATGGTTTGTAACTGTTATTTCACATTGTAGCAAATTCAGTTGCATTAAAATTCAGTTGCATTTTTTTCCTACAGTTTGAACCACTTAATAATTCATATACAAAATGTAAAATCAGTAAAAATCACTAGAACCAATTTGATAGGTCCATTACTTCCTGTGAACTTTTATAATCCAACCCTCCTTATGAGGGAGAAATGTGAAAATATCTTAAAGATATGTCTGTTTTTGAAAACAAGGCACAAGGGAATATTTCTTAAACTCACAGAAGGTAAACAATTTCTCCAAAACTAAATATAAAGTGTTGACATTAGTCGGCAGGGGCCTTTACGTCAAGATGTTAGTTTTGATCAATTTCTGATGCCTTTTAAGAATTTCTGGTAGATTTTTTCCTAAGACCCCCTTTTGCATCTGTTTATGTAGAAATCAAAGCCTTTAACTTATGCTTCATTTTTAAGATGGGGAAACGGTTGATTTCCACCCTCCCACCCCCCCCCAAAAAAAAGACTTCGTTTGACACCCAATTTAACATGCTCCTATGAACTTCTCATGTTGGTGCTGATTGGTCCTTTTCGATGGTATAGCTTAATGACATGAATAAAGAGGCAGGAAATAGCAGGTGCAGTCAGGGTGAGGGAAGCTTGAACATTGTTTTCTTCATTTGCTATTAAATCAGAGCGATTAAATCATAGTATGAAAGCGTACATAGAGCTTAGAGAGTTCACACAAATCATTTTCTAGATGGAGAGGTGCTAGTAGCCTATTAGCATGACCAAGTGATTGGTCAATTCAGGTCAAATGAGCCATGGCACCATGTGATTGGTCAATTCAGGTCATGGTCAAATGAGAGAGAGAGAGTGGCATTTCTCCGACCATGACACACGGTGGACGAACGGATAATATAAAATAACATTTCAGATTTTTTCGAAGGTGAAACATACCGCAGTTTCTTTGGAGAGGAGTTCCATGCCATCGTTCAAAAGCAGATGTGTGTGTGTGTGTGACATGACTCAGTCACGCCAATAAACTCTAGGTAAACTTGCCGCTTAAATTCATTGCGCAACCATGCACATTTTGTACAAGCGCGCGGAGGTGGCTGGGCTGGCAGACGAGGCTATCTGGCCGTCAGAGAGGGAACACATAGGAAAGTATGTGACTTTTACAATGGAAATCGGCACACACGTACAAAAGGATGAAACATTACTGTTTTATGGAACGGCTGCACGCCAGCCTGGAAATTTTAAACAGCTGAGACTTTTTCAAGGTTATTATAGCCCTACTTTTATAAAAATGTGGGGGGAAATATCAATAAAGCGAGCTGCAGTCTCATTTCAATTTTATTAAAATTTTTCACAAGTCAAAGCGATTCATAAGATGCTGACAATGGTAAATTCATTAAATATATTAATATTATTAGTCTATATATTATTAGACTAATATATTAAAATATTAGTCTTAAAATACAGTGAAATGGAACTGAAAGCCAGATTGTGAATAAACCTAGATAAAAGCTAGATAAAACAGTACAACACGATTGTTTCCTCCATGTTCGACACCAAGCTCAGAGCAGTGGGTCTGGACACAACCCTCTGCAGCTGGATCCTGGACTTCCTGACGGGCAGACCACAGGCTGTGACGATTGGCAACAATCTCTGTGCCCTCAGTCCTCTGCTGTACTCTCTGTTGGCTTTGCACGACACCAACTCCATCATCACGTTTGCCGACGACACCACGGTTGTAGTCCTGATAACCAACCAAGACGAGTCAGCCTATAGGGATGTGGTAAGTGAACTGGCATTGTGATGCCAGGACAAATGACCTCTCCCTCAACGTCAGCAAAACAAAGGAGTTTGTTGACTTCAGGAAGCAGGGGGAGAGGAGGGGGGGGGGGGGGGGGGCATGCCCCGATCCATAGGACTGCAGTAGAGAGAGTCAGCAGTTTTAAGTTCCACATCACCAAAGACGTAACATGGACCAACACCACTCGTCAAGAGGGCTCAACAGAGCGTCTCTACTTCCTAAGACAGCTGCAGAAATGCGGCATGCATCCCTGGGTCCTCTGCAAATACTACCGCCGCACGCCTGCATCGTCGAGAGCGCCCTGACCGGTTGCATCACGGCCTGGTACAGAAATTGCGCCGTCCGCAACAACCGTAAGGCCCTCCGGCAGTTGGTGAAGACAGAACAGTACATCACTTGGACCATGCTCCCCACCCATCCAGGACATCGACTAGAAAGGGTTCTCTGAGTCGCCGTACCATGACACACATCCCTATAGAGATACACTCATATCCACACATACGCCGCTACCAGATTTATTATTATTGCTAAATACTGCACAATTAACATTTTAAAAATCCTCCTCAATCCCCCCCTTCCACAAAAACACGTGTATATATTGGACTATAAATTGTGGCTTCATGCATTATACTGATGCTAAACTGTTTATTATATTCTACTAAGCCTTTTTACTTCATTGTTTTGGGATTTTTCAATTCTCCCTGACTATCTTGCATTTTATTTTGGTGATTGTTAGTTCTCAAAGATTATATTATTTAAAAATATATAGGTCCATTATCTTTTTTTTTAATCATCTGGTTTTAATCGTTTAAGTTTTTACACTGAAAGCATTTTTCCATCACAAATTTTTTTTAATAATTTTAGGCATCCCGAAAAAAACACTTAGGCAGCCCACCCAAGGATTTCAATGGTAGAAAAACCCCTGGATCCATATCCTGTACATATGACTAATAAAACTTGAAACTAAAAATAATGGAGACTCAAACTGTAAAACCAAACCTTAGGTCTACCATCCCACACACACACACACACAGAGGGAGACACACACACAGAGGGAGACACACACACAGAGGGAGACAGGGAGAGTGACAGAGGGAGACAGGGAGAGTGACAGAGGGAGACAGGGAGAGTGACAGAGGGAGACAGGGAGAGTGACAGAGGGAGACAGGGAGAGTGACAGAGGGAGACAGGGAGAGTGATAGAGGGAGACAGGGAGAGTGATAGAGGGAGACAGGGAGAGTGATAGAGGGAGACAGGGAGAGTGACAGAGGGAGACAGGGAGAGTGATAGAGGGAGACAGGGAGAGTGATAGAGGGAGACAGGGAGAGTGATAGAGGGAGACAGGGAGAGTGACAGAGGGAGACAGACACGCAGAGGGAGACAGGGAGAGTGACAGAGGGAGACAGGGAGAGTGATAGAGGGAGACAGACACGCAGAGGGAGACAGGGAGAGTGACAGAGGGAGACAGGGAGAGTGACAGAGGGAGACAGGGAGAGTGACAGAGGGAGACAGGGAGAGTGACAGAGGGAGACAGGGAGAGTGACAGAGGGAGACAGGGAGAGTGACAGAGGGAGACAGGGAGAGTGACAGAGGGAGACAGGGAGAGTGACAGAGGGAGACAGGGAGAGTGACAGAGGGAGACAGGGAGAGTGACAGAGGGAGACAGGGAGAGTGACAGAGGGAAAGACAGTGACAGAGACAGACAGAGATTAATAACTAAACTTGAAATGTGTCTTTGCACAAAAGGCCAACCAGGTTGATTTGCAATACTAAGACGCCCCCTTGTGTAAGGACATAGAACTGCAAGTGAATGTTAAGTGATCATATTCACAACAGAACAGCTTTGGACAACCTAGGGAGGCGAACTACAAAAGCAGAATTAATGAGTTAGCCAGTTAACTTTGATAAGCTACAGCTTGCATTAATTAGTAAGTGACAATACACATTTAAACCTACATTATATGATATAGCGTATACTGTCCTCAGTTGTAGTAATCACTTGATCAGTCTGATTAATGACTAGCTATGACCTTAGCACGGAGTCACACAAAGACCCTACCATTTCACGACCACCTCCTTTGAAAATCTTCCACACTGACACAGTGGGGGGGGGGGGGGGGTCCTGGTCTAAAGTAGTGCACTACCCTATGGGATCCTGGTCTAAAGTAGTGCACTACCCTATGGGATCCTGGTCTAAAGTAGTGCACTACCCTATGGGATCCTGGTCTAAAGTAGTGCACTACCCTATGGGGTCCTGGTCTAAAGTAGTGCACTACCCTATGGGACCCTGGTCTAAAGTAGTGCACTACCCTATGGGTCCTGGTCTAAAGTAGTGCACTATCCTATGGGGTCCTGGTCTAAAGTAGTGCACTACCCTATGGGGTCCTGGTCTAAAGTAGTGCACTACCCTATGGGGCCCTGGTCTAAAGTAGTGCACTACCCTATGGGGTCCTGGTCTAAAGTAGTGTCACTACCCTATGGGTCCTGGTCTAAAGTAGTGCACTACCCTATGGGGTCCTGGTCTAAAGTAGTGCACTACCCTATGGGTCCTGGTCTAAAGTAGTGCACTACCCTATGGGGCTCTGGTCTAAAGTAGTGCCCTACCCTATGGGTCCTGGTCAAAAGTAGTGCACTACCCTATGGGCTCTGGTCTAAAGTAGTGCACTACCCTATGGGGCTCTGGTCTAAAGTAGTGCCCTACCCTATGGGTCCTGGTCAAAAGTAGTGCACTACCCTATGGGGCCCTGGTCTAAAGTAGTGCACTACCCTATGGGGTCCTGGTCAAAAGTAGTGCACCACCCTATGGGGTCCTGGTCAAAAGTAGTGCACTACCCTATGGGGCCCTGGTCTAAAGTAGTGCACTACCCTATGGGGCCCTGGTCAAAAGTAGTGCCCTACCCTATGGGGCTCTGGTCTAAAGTAGTGCACTATATAGGGAATAAGGTGCCATTTGATCAATTCTACCCTGTATAGTCTGATAGGTGGCAGCAATTCACAGATGATATTGATTGAGCATTTACACCACTGTGGCCCGGACATAATTCAATTAGAATACAAGGCGTCCAGGGATGTAAGTGACACAAGCATTTACCGTCAACAACAACAACAAAATCAGTGGAGCAACTGGGAAGACGTCTTTACGAAGTGGGTGTTACGAATAACGCATTGACTTTTTTTGCCAAGCGTTAGGTCTTGTCAGTCAAGTTTCTAAAAACAGCCATGTGTCCAGATGTCCTGATGTCACTCAGGAAAGAAGCTCAGTAGACATCCTCGCCACGACCAACATCGGCAACATCCCCGCCACGACCAACATCGGCAACATCCCCGCCACGACCAACATCGGCAACATCCCCGCCACGACCAACATCGGCAACATCCCCGCCACGACCAACATCGGCACAGATGAAAAAAGTAATTGAAAAGCTTTGCCCTACCTACGCCCTAACCCCAAGGTAGATCAGAGAGGACCGGGTACCTACACCTTAATCACAAGGTAGATCAGAGAGGACCTGGTACCTACGCCCCAACCCCAAGGTAGATCAGAGAGGACCTGGTACCTACGCCCCAACCCCAAGGTAGATCAGAGAGGACCTGGTACCTACGCCCCAACCCCAAGGTAGATCAGAGAGGACCTGGTACCTACGCCCTAACCCCAAGGTAGGTCAGAGAGGACCTGGTACCTACGCCTTAACCCCAAGGTAGATCAGAGAGGACCGGGTACCTACACCTTAACCCCAAGGTAGATCAGAGAGGACCTGGTACCTACACCTTAACCCCAAGGTAGATCAGAGAGGACCTGGTACCTACGCCCTAACCACAAGGTAGATCAGAGAGGACCTGGTACCTACACCTTAACCCCAAGGTAGATCAGAGAGGACCTGGTACCTACGCCCTAACCACAAGGTAGATCAGAGAGGACCTGGTACCTACGCCCTAACCACAAGGTAGATCAGAGAGGACCTGGTACCTACACCCTAATCCCAAGGTAGATCAGAGAGGACCTGGTACCTACGCCCTAACCCCAAGGTAGATCAGAGAGGACCTGGTACCTACGCCCTAACCACAAGGTAGATCAGAGAGGACCTGGTACCTACACCTTAACCCCAAGGTAGATCAGAGAGGACCTGGTACCTACGCCCTAACCACAAGGTAGATCAGAGAGGACCTGGTACCTACACCTTAACCCCAAGGTAGATCAGAGAGGACCTGGTACCTACGCCCTAACCACAAGGTAGATCAGAGAGGACTGGAGGTAAGCAGTGCTACCTCTATATTGCACTCTGATACACCGTGTTGAATGTAATGTATTGCTTATACCTATCTAATCCTCTAAGACAGTGGTTATCCAACTACACCTCGAGGTCAGCTAGACGTTCCACCTCAGTGCCTTCATTCTGTAATTCAGTGGTTCTCAAACCTCACCTCGAGGTCCCCTAGACGTTCCATCTCAGTGCCTTCATTCTGTAATTCAGTGGTCCTCAAACCTCACCTCGAGGTCCCCTAGACGTTCCATCTCAGTGCCTTCATTCTGTAATTCAGTGGTTCTCAAACCTCACCTCGAGGTCACCTAGACCTTCCACCTCAGTGCCTTCATTCTGTAATTCAGTGGTCCTCAAACCTCACCTCGAGGTCCCCTAGACGTTCCACCTCAGTGCCTTCATTCTGTAATTCAGTGGTCCTCAAACCTCACCGTCCCCTAGACGTTCCATCTCAGTGCCTTCATTCTGTAATTCAGTGGTCCTCAAACCTCACCTCGAGGTCACCTAGACCTTCCACCTCAGTGCCTTCATTCTGTAATTCAGTGGTCCTCAAACCTCACCGTCCCCTAGACGTTCCATCTCAGTGCCTTCATTCTGTAATTCAGTGGTCCTCAAACCTCACCTCACCGTCACCTAGACCTTCCACCTCAGTGCCTTCATTCTGTAATTCAGTGGTCCTCAAACCTCACCTCGAGGTCCCCTAGACGTTCCATCTCAGTGCCTTCATTCTTTAATTCAGAGGTCCTCAGACATCTTGTAACATTAACCAGTAGAGGGCAGCATACCTATCTTTACTGGTTGTGGTCACGCACCACTGGAGCAAAAGGCTGAGATTGCAAACTGCCACGGTTTCTCTTCATTTGCTTTGCCCTACTTCTCTCCAGCAGCAAACAGAAGACTCTTAATATAACTTTAACCAGGGAAGCCCCACTGGCTGGCTGGTGTAGTGGTGGTCATCTGAGAGGAAGGAGGCACTTCTGCAGTAATGTTTCCACCTCCATAAGATGCATCAAGACGTTCTCCATCACTAATCTATGAAGGTGGGGTTGAGAGAGAGAGAGAGAGAGATGGGGGGGAGAGAGAGAGAGATGGGGGAGAGAGAGATGGGGGAGAGAGAGAGAGAGGGAAATGGGGGAGAGAGAGGGAGATGGGGAGAGAGAGGGAAATGGGGGAGAGAGAGGGAGAGGGAAATGGGGAGAGAGAGATGGGGGAGAGATAGCGCTACAGACATGCTCAGAGTGAGCTCCTGATTTATTTCTCTTTTTGGTTTTTAAAATGAGACGGATTCAAATCTAAAAAGAAATGAAATAATGAACAACAACTCTATTCAATGAGAATAGAAATGTTAAAAATGAAGTGGTTTTGACTCTTCCTAGCTAGCGACACAACAAAAACCTAGCCATCAAGCTAACCAGCGAGTCAGAAAAATTGAGCAAGAACAAAGCTAGCAAGGGGAGTAAATACAACTACATTAAATGACCAAATTGAGTGAGTAAACCAAAAATCAGCATTAACTCTAAACATATCTTCAGTCTTTTTGCTGGTTTCTTAGCTAAGTTAGAGATAGTTGTGGGGAGTCGACTCGCATTTCTGGGTGTCAAACTTCGATTTCGCTAGAAATAGACTCCCCGACTCCTAAGATTCAGTATTTTTTTCAACAGAGGAAACCATTAGCCTAGTCTACTTCGAGAACAGAAAGAGCGAGCTAGCGATGGGGAGAGAGAGAGCGAGCGAGATGGAAGGGGCACAGCCAGGCATGACAGTGTTGTGCTGAAAATCTCCGACTTGCTAGTTGAGATTTCTGCTCTTCACTCCGTTGTCAGTTTAGCCTACATTTCACTGATCTTAGTAGCAGAAAGCAATTTTTATTTGTGTCCTTCAAAGCAGCTGTCAATGATCACAATAGGCTTGTGCATGACACAAGTAATTTTTCCAACAATTGTTTACAGACAGATTATTTCACTGTATCACAATTCCAGTGGGTCAGAAGTTTACATACACTAAGTTGACTGTGCCTTTAAACAGCTTGGAAAATTCCAGAAAATGATGTCATGGCTTTAGAAGCTTCTGATAGGCTAATTGACATCATTTGAGTCAATGAGTCAATTGGAGGTGTACCTGTGGTGTACCTGTGGATGTAAACACTCACTTCCGGGTTGGAGCGAGTAGTCGCATTTCGCTTCGCTCCACAGGTAGTATTACATTTCATTTCATTACAGTACAACGGTTTGATTTGTTTGATCTTAGCAATTTTTTCTTAGCTAGCTACATAGCCGTCTTTGTATCAAAGATAATTGTGTAGTTTAGAGTAATTATCGAGGTTAGCTAGCCGCCTATTTTCGTCCTTCTAACGTAGTCAACACTGCTAGCTAGCCAGCTAGCTAACTTCTACCGAATAGCAGCACTGTAGGAACTATTACATTACAACGGAACGACTTGATTAGTGTAGTGTTAGCTAGCTACATAGTTGTCTTTGCTGTCTTTGTATCTAAGATAATTGTGTAGTTTAGAGTAATTATCGAGTAATTATCGAGGTTAGCTAGCGCCGCCGTTAGCTAGCGCCGCCGTTCTCCTACCTAGTCAACACTGCTAGCAACACTGCTAGCTAGCCAGCTAGCCAACTATCATTTTAGTCAATAAGATTTTTTGCAACGTAAGCTTAACTTTCTGAACATTTGAGACGTGTAGTCCACTTGTCATTCCAATCTCCTTTGCATTAGCGTAGCCTCTTCTGTAGCCTGTCAACTATGTCTGTCTATCCCTCTTCTCTCCTCTCTGCACAGACCATACAAACGCTTCACACCGCGTGGCCGCTGCCACTCTAACCTGGTGGTCCCAGCGCGCACGACCCACGTGGAGTTCCAGGTCTCCGGCAGCCTCTGGAACTGCCGATCTGCGGCCAACAAGGCAGAGTTCATCTCAGCCTATGCTTCCCTCCAGTCCCTCGACTTCTTGGCACTGACGGAAACATGGATTACCACAGATAACACTGCTACTCCTACTGCTCTCTCCTCGTCTGCCCACGTGTTCTCGCACACCCCGAGAGCTTCTGGTCAGCGGGGTGGTGGCACTGGGATCCTCATCTCTCCCAAGTGGACATTCTCTCTTTCTCCCCTGACCCATCTGTCTATCGCCTCCTTTGAATTCCATGCTGTCACAGTTACCAGCCCTTTCAAGCTTAACATCCTTATCATTTATCGCCCTCCAGGTTCCCTTGGAGAGTTCATCAATGAGCTTGACGCCTTGATAAGTTCCTTTCCTGAGGATGGCTCACCTCTCACAGTTCTGGGTGACTTTAACCTCCCCACGTCTACCTTTGACTCATTCCTCTCTGCCTCCTTCTTTCCACTCCTCTCCTCTTTTGACCTCACCCTCTCACCTCCCCCCCCTACTCACAAGGCAGGCAATACGCTTGACCTCATCTTTACTAGATGCTGTTCTTCCACTAATCTCATTGCAACTCCCCTCCAAGTCTCCGACCACTACCTTGCATCCTTCTCCCTCTCGCTCTCATCCAACACTTCCCACACTGCCCCCACTCGGATGGTATCGCGCCGTCCCAACCTTCGCTCTCTCTCCCCCGCTACTCTCTCCTCTTCCATCCTATCATCTCTTCCCTCTGCTCAAACCTTCTCCAACCTATCTCCTGATTCTGCCTCCTCAACCCTCCTCTCCTCCCTTTCTGCATCCTTTGACTCTCTATGTCCCCTATCCTCCAGGCCGGCTCGGTCCTCCCCTCCTGCTCCGTGGCTCGACGACTCATTGCGAGCTCACAGAACCGGGCTCCGGGCAGCCGAGCGGAAATGGAGGAAAACTCGCCTCCCTGCGGACCTGGCATCCTTTCACTCCCTCCTCTCTACATTCTCCTCTTCTGTCTCTGCTGCTAAAGCCACTTTCTACCACTCTAAATTCCAAGCATCTGCCTCTAACCCTAGGAAGCTCTTTGCCACCTTCTCCTCCCTCCTGAATCCTCCTCCTCCTCCCCCTCCCTCCCTCTCTGCGGATGACTTCGTCAACCATTTTGAAAAGAAGATCGACGACATCCGATCCTCGTTTGCTAAGTCAAACGACACCGCTGGTTCTGCTCACACTGCCCTACCCTGTGCTTTGACCTCTTTCTCCCCTCTCTCTCCAGATTAAATCTCGCGTCTTGTGACGGCCGGCCGCCCAACAACCTGCCCGCTTGACCCTATCCCCTCCTCTCTTCTCCAGACCATTTCCGGAGACCTTCTCCCTTACCTCACCTCGCTCATCAACTCATCCTTGACCGCTGGCTACGTCCCTTCCGTCTTCAAGAGAGCGAGAGTTGCACCCCTTCTGAAAAAACCTACACTCGATCCCTCCGATGTCAACAACTACAGACCAGTATCCCTTCTTTCTTTTCTCTCCAAAACTCTTGAACGTACCGTCCTTGGCCAGCTCTCCTGCTATCTCTCTCAGAATGACCTTCTTGATCCAAATCAGTCAGGTCAAGACTAGTCATTCAACTGAGACTGCTCTTCTCTGTGTCACGGAGGCGCTCCGCACTGCTAAAGCTAACTCTCTCTCCTCTGCTCTCATCCTTCTAGACATATCGGCTGCCTTTGATACTGTGAACCATCAGATCCTCCTCTCCACCCTCTCCGAGCTGGGCATCTCCGGCGCGGCCCACGCTTGGATTGCGTCCTACCTGACAGGTCGCTCCTACCAGGTGGCGTGGCGAGAATCTGTCTCCGCACCACGTGCTCTCACCACTGGTGTCCCCCAGGGCTCTGTTCTAGGCCCTCTCCTATTCTCGCTATACACCAAGTCACTTGGCTCTGTCATATCCTCACATGGTCTCTCCTATCATTGCTATGCAGACGACACACAATTAATCTTCTCCTTTCCCCCTTCTGATAACCAGGTGGCGAATCGCATCTCTGCATGTCTGGCAGACATATCGGTGTGGATGACGGATCACCACCTCAAGCTGAACCTCGGCAAGACAGAGCTGCTCTTCCTCCCGGGGAAGGACTGCCCGTTCCATGATCTCGCCATCACGGTTGACAACTCCATTGTGTCCTCCTCCCAGAGTGCTAAGAACCTTGGCGTGATCCTGGACAACACCCTGTCGTTCTCAACTAACATCAAGGCGGTGACCCGTTCCTGTAGGTTCATGCTCTACAACATTCGCAGAGTACGACCCTGCCTCACACAGGAAGCGGCGCAGGTCCTAATCCAGGCACTTGTCATCTCCCGTCTGGATTACTGCAACTCGCTGTTGGCTGGGCTCCCTGCCTGTGCCATTAAACCCCTACAACTCATCCAGAACGCCGCAGCCCGTCTGGTGTTCAACCTTCCCAAGTTCTCTCACGTCACCCCGCTCCTCCGCTCTCTCCACTGGCTTCCAGTTGAAGCTCGCATCCGCTACAAGACCATGGTGCTTGCCTACGGAGCTGTGAGGGGAACGGCACCTCCGTACCTTCAGGCTCTGATCAGGCCCTACACCCAAACAAGGGCACTGCATTCATCCACCTCTGGCCTGCTCGCCGCCTTCCTCTGAGGAAGTACAGTTCCCGCTCAGCCCAGTCAAAACTGTTCGCTGCTCTGGCACCCCAATGGTGGAACAAACTCCCTCACGACGCCAGGTCAGCGGAGTCAATCACCACCTTCCGGAGACACCTGAAACCCCACCTCTTTAAGGAATACCTAGGATAGGATAAAGTAATCCCTCTAATCCCCCCCCCCCCTTAAAAGAGTTAGATGCACTATTGTAAAGTGGTTGTTCCACTGGATATCATAAGGTGAATGCACCAATTTGTAAGTCGCTCTGGATAAGAGCGTCTGCTAAATGACTTAAATGTAAATGTAATGTATTTCAAGGCCTACCTTCAAACTCAGTGCCTCTGCTAATAGCATGGGAAAAATCAAAAGAAATCAGCCAAGACCTCCAAATTGGAGACCTCCACAAGTCTGGTTCATCCTTGGGAGCAATTTCCAAACGTCTGAAGGTACCACGTTCATCTGTACAAACAATAGTACGCAAGTATAAACACCATGGGACCACGCAGCCGTCATACCACTCAGGAAGGAGACGCGTTCTGTCTCCTAGAGATGAACGTACTTTGGGCGAAAAGTGCAAATCAATACCAGAACAGCAGCAAAGGACATGGTGAAGATGCTGGAGAAAACAGGTACAAAAGTATCTATATTCACAGTAAAACGAGTCCTATATTGACATTACCTGAAAGGCCGCTCAGCAAGGAAAAAGCCACTGCTCCAATACCAACATAAAAAAAGCCAGACTACGGTTTGCAACTGCACATGGGGACAAAGATTGTACTTTTTGGAGAAATGTCCTCTGGTCTGATGAAACAAAAATAGAACTGTTTGGCCATAATGACCATCGTTATGTTTGGAGGAAAAAGGGGAACGCTTGCAAGCTGAAGAACACCATCCAAAACGTGAAGCACAGGGGTGGCAGCATCATGTTGTGGGGGTGCTTTGCTGCAGGAGGGACTCGTGCACTTCACAAAACAGATGGCATCATGAGGGTGAAAAATTATGTGGTTATCTTGAAGCAACATCAAGACATCAGTCAGGAAGTTAAAGCTTGGTCGCAAATGGGTCTTTCAAAAGGACAATGGCAAAATGGCATAAGGAGAACAAAGTCAAGGTATTGGAGTGGCCATCACAAAGCCCTGACATCAATCATATAGAAAATTTGTGGGCAGAACTGAATAAGCGTGTGCGAGCAAGGAGGCCTACAAACCTGACTCAGTTACACCAGCTCTGTCAGGAGGAATGGGTCAAAATTCACCCAACTTATTGTGGGAAGCTTGTGGAAGGCTACCCAAAATGTTTGACCCAGGTTAAACAATTTAAAGGCAATGCTACAAAATACTAATTGAGTGTATGTAAACTTCTAACCCACTGGGAATGTGATGAAAGAAATAAAAGCTGAAATAAATCATTATTCTGACATTTCACATTCTTAAAATAAAGTGGTGATCCTAACTGACCTAAGACAGAGAATTTTTAAATGGCCTTGCCGAAATCCCCCCCCCCCCCCTTCTAATTTCCTTAATTTTGTCAGTCAAATACTTTCTATAGAACAAACTTCAGGATAGGCAACATAAATTAATTATTCATGTATGCGTGTTGTATTAAACATAGAGGGAGTAAAACGTAGGCAAGCAATAAACATTTCAGAACAACTACTAGTCGAATAAGACATGGGACAGATGACGAATTTTGTTGTTATTAGGAAGGACGTCTACCATGGATCACTAAAATAATGATTATTTTATCATCAATTTAAATAGTGTAACGACCCTGGGTTTATAAGCGCGGAAATCGACTCTGCCGCACGAGCATGCTTTTGCTGCACAGTCGATAGCGCGCCGGACTTCGGGCTAGAAGGTCGAGGGTTCGAGACCTGCTCCCTGCTGTTTCGTTACAATATTATGGGGAGACCAAAACATTTGGCAACCTAGCACGAGTTATGCGTGTAGCCTCTAATCGTCTAGACAGACATATATTCACGCCTACAATAAAAACCTCCACGCTTCGGTCATATGAGTCAATTCAATTTGAAAAAAAAAAATGTAATTACAGGGGGCAGTTTTGAAAAAACCAAGCACATGCTTGGATAATATTTACAAAACCAACGTCTCTAGCAATACCAGTCCGAATAGGGCTATGACATGACACATAATAGGCGTATCAGCGTGGAGTGCGCCGCATCACCCCATGGGATCCTTCAAGGCTGTACACAGCAGAAATATCACTGAAATATTATAGTTGCTGTACACCACCTTCTGTATTGAAACAAAAACAGGCCTTTTATAGGCTAAATGGATGAGCAAATGGCATCATGCAGCATCATGCTCGTGTCAGCCGTCTAGAACGCGAATGTAATCTTCCTAATAGGACTATACAATAACGGAGGTGGTGTGTACCGTGTGTGCGCGCATCCGTTTCAGTGTGTTTTGGGAGTCGAGCAAGAGTCGACTCCTACGACTCTAAGCACAGGAGTCGGGGTCGTGCACTACTAGTTAGAACTAACTAGCGGTATGCAAACAAAAATGGTTGCCATGGCAACGGTGCGGCAGAAGAACAGCGCAGCAGCAGAGCCCACCGGAACCATGCCCCCCCCCCCCCCCTTTGCGTCGAGTCCATCCTCTACCATCCACAGGCCAGAAATGACAACGAGGAAAGCTTTTTAAAACAGAAGCTACAAAAGGAGGCCAGAAACACTTTTAGCAGATCTCTACAAAATCAGTGATGTGAGTAATCTCATCTTTCTCATTGACCAGCCAAATGCATGGCGCTCAGCAGTCTGCTCTCACTACCCATCCATAAAGAATGAGGGAATCTGTAACACAGGATTCTCCAACTGGAAATATCACTTGTTTGAAACAGACTTTCAGACCATTAAGGAGAGAGCAGAGAGAGAGCGCGAGAGAGCGAGAGAGAGAGAGAGAGCGCGAGAGAGAGACCCTCCCCCAGAGAGACCCCCCCTCACCACCATGGCTGCCACGAGGGAGGAGTTCACCAAACTGGAAGGGGAGGTGGTCCTGCTCAGGGACAGCGTGAGCAAACAGCAACCAGACAACCACACCTTAAGAGGAGTTCCTAACCAAGGTGCGGACAGAGCAGGACAGCGGTCCAGCAAGAGAGAGCTGGCTAACAACGGAGGTGAGAGATCTACAAAGACAGGGAGAGCAGTAATAACAAGATGACCACACTAAGAGAGGAGCTGCAGGGGCGAGGGAACAGGCTGCAGGAGAGAGAGAGAGAGAGAGAGAGAGAGAGAACAGGCTGCAGGACCTCAACCCAGAGTCTCTCAGAACCTTCAATCAGCCCATTAACACCTCTCTCAGACCACAGTAAATCTGAGGAGGGCAGAACCAAACCATGAAGCATCGTAGAATTGGCAACAAGCCTTTCTAGGGGACGTGGCATGAAACAGAGCTGCCCAATAAGTCCAACACCATTTAACATCTACATTAATGAATTGGCCACAAACATTAGAAGAATCTGCAGCACCTGGTCTCACCTTACACAACACTGAAATCAATTGTCTGCTGTACGCAGATGACCTGGTACTGCTGTCTCCCACCAAAGAGGGTCTGCTGTAGACAGATGACCTGGTGCTGCTGTCTCCCACTAAGGAGGGTCTGCTGTAGACAGATGACCTGGTGCTGCTGTCTCCCTTTAAGGAGGGTCTGCTGTAGACAGATGACCTGGTGCTGCTGTCTCCCACTAAGGAGGGTCTGCTGTAGACAGATGACCTGGTGCTGCTGTCTCCCACTAAGGAGGGTCTGCTGTAGACAGATGACCTGGTGCTGCTGTCTCCCACTAAGGAGGGTCTGCTGTAGACAGATGACCTGGTGCTGCTGTCTCCCACTAAGGAGGGTCTGCTGTAGACAGATGACCTGGTGCTGCTGTCTCCCACTAAGGAGGGTCTGCTGTAGACAGATGACCTGGTGCTGCTGTCTCCCACTAAGGAGGGTCTGCTGTATGCAGATGACCTGGTGCTGCTGTCTCCCACTAAGGAGGGTCTGCTGTACGCAGATGACCTGGTGCTGCTGTCTCCCACTAAAGAGGGTCTGCTGTAGACAGATGACCTGGTGCTGCTGTCTCCCACTAAGGAGGGTCTGCTGTACGCAGATGACCTGGTGCTGCTGTCTCCCACTAAGGAGGGTCTGCTGTAGACAGATGACCTGGTGCTGCTGTCTCCCACTAAGGAGGGTCTGCTGTACGCAGATGACCTGGTGCTGCTGTCTCCCACTAAAGAGGGTCTGCTGTAGACAGATGACCTGGTGCTGCTGTCTCCCACTAAGGAGGGTCTGCTGTATGCAGATGACCTGGTGCTGCTGTCTCCCACTAAGGAGGGTCTGCTGTAGACAGATGACCTGGTGCTGCTGTCTCCCACCAAAGAGGGTCTGCTGTAGACAGATGACCTGGTGCTGCTGTCTCCCACTAAGGAGGGTCTGCTGTAGACAGATGACCTGGTGCTGCTGTCTCCCACTAAGGAGGGTCTGCTGTAGACAGATGACCTGGTGCTGCTGTCTCCCACTAAGGAGGGTCTGCTGTACGCAGATGACCTGGTGCTGCTGTCTCCCACTAAGGAGGGTCTGCTGTAGACAGATGACCTGGTGCTGCTGTCTCCCACTAAGGAGGGTCTGCTGTCTCCCACTAAGGAGGGTCTGCTGTAGACAGATGACCTGGTGCTGCTGTCTCCCACTAAGGAGGGTCTGCTGTACACAGATGACCTGGTGCTGCTGTCTCCCACTAAGGAGGGTCTGCTGTAGACAGATGACCTGGTGCTGCTGTCTCCCACTAAGGAGGGTCTGCTGTAGACAGATGACCTGGTGCTGCTGTCTCCCACTAAGGAGGGTCTGCTGTAGACAGATGACCTGGTGCTGCTGTCTCCCACTAAGGAGGGTCTGCTGTACGCAGATGACCTGGTGCTGCTGTCTCCCACTAAGGAGGGTCTGCTGTACGCAGATGACCTGGTGCTGCTGTCTCCCACTAAGGAGGGTCTACTATAGACAGATGACCTGGTGCTGCTGTCTCCCACTAAGGAGGGTCTGCTGTAGACAGATGACCTGGTGCTGCTGTCTCCCACTAAGGAGGGTCTGCTGTACGCAGATGACCTGGTGCTACTGTCTCCCACCAAAGAGGGTCTGCTGTACACAGATGACCTGGTGCTGCTGTCTCCCACTAAGGAGGGTCTGCTGTACGCAGATGACCTGGTGCTACCGTCTCCCACCAAAGAGGGTCTGCTGTACACAGATGACCTGGTGCTGCTGTCTCCCACCAAAGAGGGTCTGCTGTACGCAGATGACCTGGTGCTGCTGTCTCCCACTAAAGAGTTACAGCAGCACCTAGAACATCTGTACAGGTTCTGTCAGAACTGGGCTCTGACATTTAACCAAAAAAAAACAGAATATAGTGATATTCCTAAAAGAGGTCCGGAAAATCAGGGTCACAAATTACACAAAATAAATTCTATATGGACACTACACGTATCTAGGACTGAATATCAGCAACACAGGTAGCTTTCACATGGCTGTGAACGAGCTGAGCAACAAAGCAAGAAGAGCATTCTACGCCATTAAAAAGGAATTCCAATTAGAATCTGGCTCAAACATGTTCAATCAGTTATAGAACCAATTGCTTTATATGGCAGTGAAGTATGGGTTCCGCTCTCTAATCATGAATTTACCAAATGGGACAAACATCCAATCAAAATACAGTATGCAGAGTTTTGCAAGAGCGTATTGCATAAATTAATGAATTCAATTTTATTTTCATGTCAAATCACCAATTGGCAACCCAAGGAATTCATTTACACAAACATCACTATAGTAATTAAATGATCATTCTTCTGTCGACGTTGCAAGTGCAAAGAAACACAAAATAGAGCATGTAGAGCAGAATTGGGTCAACACCACCTCCTTATTCAAATTGAAAAAAAGAGAGACATAACATTCTACAACTATTTGAAAAACAAGCAACCTCAAAACATTAATCACACAGCCTTTCAATGTCAAGAGATGAAACAAGAGAAGAGTCCCCTCAGCCAGATGGTTCTGAGGCTCAGTTCACTAACCCAAACCAACCCCTAGAGCCTCAAGACAGCAGTCAGAAAATCTGGCCTAACCAAATTAATGAAGAAAAATGGAGAGAGTGCACGACGGGGAGATGGGGCGAGAGTGCACGACGGGGAGACGGGGCGAGAGTGCACGACGGGGAGATGGGGCGAGAGTGCACGACGGGGAGACGGGGCGAGAGTGCACGACGGGGAGACGGGGCGAGAGTGCACGACGGGGAGACGGGGCGAGAGTGCACGACGGGGAGACGGGGCGAGAGTGCACGACGGGGAGAGAGTGCGCGACGGGGAGACGGGGCGAGAGTGCGCGGACGGGGAGAGACGGGCAACGAGGAGAGCGCGCGCGACGGCGGGGAGAGCGCGCGACGGCGCACGACGCGCAGAGAAAGCGCACGACGCCGAGAAAGCGCACGACGGGGCGAGAAAGCGCACGACGGGGCGAGAAAGCGCACGACGGGGCGAGATGCGGAGAGCGCGAAGGGGAGAGAGAGCGAAGGGGAGACACACAGAGAGCTATGGGGAACCGAAGTGTTACTGTAGTACACTACCTACCTGAGAAATGTATCGAGATTTGGGTCTATACACTTCAGTAATATGTGTATACAGGTGTATCTCTGATAAGTGCGTAAATACAGTCTGACAGAACACAACACACACATTACAACGACTCCACACTTCACCACCAACCAGAACACATCCGATGTTGAACGTGCCTCAGCTTAACCAACCACACCTGTCAGAAACAACGGTGCTGAATGCTTCACCATTTTGTTGGGAGGCAGATCAGAAATCACTTGCGTCACAGCATAGCCCACATTAATTTCCCCCTCGTCACTGTTCACCCCCCCCTCAATAGCACAAACAGCTTTGGTAAGTCTGAGGAGTCTGAAGGGTTGTTTAAAGAGGGGGACAGGAGAGTAACATAATACTGCAGCTCTTGTCATAATCAGGTCTGAGGGGGGGGGGGGGGGGGTGGACCATCTGGGGGTGAGCGCCAAGTGTGAAAGCTATTGGAGGGGGTTGTCATGGCAATGCAGATCTTTTTTTTTTTGCCTCCCTTTCATCTGTTAGTCCAAAGTGCTAGTCTGAGTAGTTAGCAGAGAGCGAGAAATAGAGACCGACCATTTGTCTTGTGCATTACACGTCGTCTTGTGCATTACACAAGACAAATGGGTAAATAACCTGAGCGAAATAGAGGCTGGTGTTTCTTAGCAAAGGACCCAACGGTGCATATGGAACCGTAAGACACCATGACGTGTAGCCCAAACAACAACAACATTTAAAACAAACAATTTCAAAGATTTTACTGAGTTACAGTTCATGTAAGTAAATCAGTCAATTTGAATAAATTGATTAGGCCCTAATCTATGGATTTCACATGACTGGGAATACAGATATGCATCTGTTGATCACAAATACCTACAAATTTAAGTAGGGCCGTGGATCAGAAATCCAGTCAGTATCTGGTGTGACCAACATTTGCCTCATCCAGTGTGACATCTCCTTCACATAGAGTTGATCAGGCTGTTGATTGTGGAATGTTGTCCCACTCCTCTTCAAATGACTGTGCAAAGTTGCTGGATTTTGGCTTGAACTGGAACACGCCGTTGTACACGTCAATCCAGAGCATCCCAAACATGCTCAATGGGTGACATGTATGGTGAGTATGCAGACCATGGAAGAACTAGGACATTTTCAGATTCCAGGAATTGTGTACAAGTCCTTGCGACATGGGGCCGTGCATTATCATGCTGAAACACGAGGTGATGGTGGCAGATGAATGGCACGACAATGGGCCTCAGGATATAGTCACGGTATCTCTGTGCATTCAAATTGCCATCGATAAAATGCAATTGTGTTCGTTGTCCGTAGCTTATGCCTGCCCATACCATAACCCCACCTCCACCATGGGGCACTCTGTTCACGTCAGCAAACCGGTCACCCACAAGACGCCATACACGCCGTCTGCCCGGTACAGTTGAAACCATGATTCATCCTGGGAAGAGCAGTCGAATCAAAACCCTGTTGAGGACGACAAGCATGCAGATGCGCTTCCCTGAGATGGTTTCTGCAGAAATGTTGGTTGTGCAAACCCAGTTTCATCAGCTGTCCGGGTGGCTCGTCTCAGACCGCCCCGCAGGTAAAGAAGCAGGATGTGGAGGTCCTGGGCTGGCGTGATTAGATGTTTGAGAAAAAAAATTGATAGAAATAAGCTTTTTGTGTGTATGGAACATTTATGGGACCTTTTATTTCAGCTCATGAAACATTGGACCAACATTTTACATGTTGCGTTTAGATTTTTGTTCAGTGTTGTTAAGAGACTGAGGGGGAAGAGAGGATGGTAAGGTCATAAAAAAGTCAGATCAAATATTGATGCCACCAGCTTTCCCCAGTCGTATGACAAACCCTGCCACCTACTGTGTGTTGTTTTGTGTGTCTCACACACACACCACACACACACACACACACACACACGCGCGCGCAGGAAAGCAGACCGTCTGAGTCGTCACTGCGGGATACAGGAGGGCTAGAGCCCTTTGTGTGACGACAGTTTACGCACACACGTACAGACTAAGGTAGTGGTATTCAAAGTTGAGGTCGGGAGGGAACTGCAGTGGGGTCACCAAAATGTAATAATAAATAAATGGTGGGGGGGGGAACAAAAAATAAAAAGCACAGATTGTATGACACAAACATTTTTGAGAAAGATAATTTGAAATAATTTTATTGATATGCATTTATTGGCTTCTTCTCATGTTGATGAGATAAAAATTCAATAAATTTAAGATTATTTGATGTAAAAATAAAAATGTACCGATTTGAAGGTTGTGTCAGTAGATTCGGGTGGGGGGGGGGGGGTGGGGGGTCCCTGCTGAAAAGGTTTAAATACCCCTGGTCTGGTATAAGGGGTCACACAGACACACTAAAAAATATAGTATATTGATCTGTGGAGCAACCAAGGCGGCTTGTTGATGTCCAAACACCCTTGTGGATCTGGTCATAACCTGGACCTCCCACACACTGGTCCCATATAGCCCGCATACAGTACAAAGGTCAGTGTGGATCCTCTATACAAGCCTACTCGGAAACAATGAGACTCACAGCGAGGCCTATAAAATACACACAACTCATGAAATATTAGTGATGTTGATGAAACACAGAGACATAAAAGCAGACATGCTAATTAAATCCTTCAGACGTCCCTGCCCTCGAGAGGATAGCCGTGTGTGTCGTTACGGTGACGGGTAACCGTGGAAACACTGATGACGTCACGAGGAGGGTGAAATGAAAGGGTCCCCTTTCTGGTAATGAAGCTCGGCATAGTGAGTGTGAGTGTGTGTGTGTGTGTGTGATTGTGTGCCAAATGGCACCTTATTCCCTTTATAGTGCACTACTTTCGACCAGGTTGACCAAACGTAGTCCTCTATAAAGGAATAGGGAGCCATTTGGGACTAGGTTACACCCCTCTCGGTCTTCCACAGGGGGGCACCCATATGAGCGAGAGTGAGTGAAGGCAATGTCTGCGACATCAAAGGGCCTACATTCATGTTGTATTACCAAAGGGCCTACGTTCATGTTGTATTACCAAAGGGCCTACATTCATGTTGTATTACCAAAGGGCCTCCATTCATGTTGTATTACCAAAGGGCCTACATTCATGTTGTATTACCAAAGGGCCTACATTCATGTTGTATTACCAAAGGGCCTACGTTCATGTTGTATTACCAAAGGGCCTACATTCATGTTGTATTACCAAAGGGCCTACATTCATGTTGTATTACCAAAGGGCCTACGTTCATGTTGTATTACCAAAGGGCCTACGTTCATGTTGTATTACCAAAGGGCCTACATTCATGTTGTATTACCAAAGGGTCTACATTCATGTTGTATTACCAAAGGCCTGTTTTACAACATGTTATACAATACATTTAACAGAGTCTGGCATTCAGTATGAAACATGTCTAATTGTAACAGTATAACTTTAAACTGTCCCCTCGCCCCGACCCGGGCGCGAACCAGGGACCCTCTGCACACATCAACAACGGTCGCCCACAAAGCATCGTTACCCATCACTCCACAAAGGCCACGGCCCTTGCAGAGCAAGGGGAAACCCTACTTCAAGTCTCATAGCAAGTGACGTAACCGATTGAAACGCTATTAGCGCGTACCCGCTAACTAGCTAGCCATTTCACATCTGTTACATAATCAGAATGGATAATTAGAAGTATCAATGAGTCAACTTATTCAAATGAATGAACGATTACAACAGTATTGTTACCATGTAGACCTGTGTATGTTAAAGGTACGAATCAGGACTCCCACAGTTGCTAGTAAAGCCTTGTGTATGTTTCTATAAGGTCAGAATCAGGACTTAAGCCCTCAACACAGAGGCTCTCGAACCATGAAGATGCTATTGTTCAACTGAAATAAAAACCTTAGAGCCATGTTCTCATATCTCTCCCCACCCATTGGTTCCTAAATGATGGCGTGTGTGGCAGGAGAGTCTTGTGTTTCCATGAGGCTGGCACAAACAGGGCCCGAGCTCAGAGGCCATGATTGTACACCTCCTCCAGCTGCACTGCAATTAGTGTCTCCACAGGAGCTAATAAGCGAGGGAGGAAAAAAAGATGGCTGGGGAAATCAGAGAGAGAAGACCGAAAGAAAGACATAAGAGCGAAAGTGAAAGCGAGTGGGGGGAAAAGAAAGAGCAAAATGTCTGAGTGGAGGATCGAAAGAGAGAAGTGAGAGCGTGAGAGAGCGTGACAGCGCTCTGCGAGAGAGCAGGGTGGAAAGAGTGATGGCTAGGGAAAGACCCGAGAGATGTCTGAAAGAGCAAGAAAGACACCGAGATAAGATCGAAAAGAGAGAAGTGAGAAAGAAAGCATATCAAAATGATAAAATTATTCTAGGACACTGACACAGAGTAGAGGTGTAAAGGATGTCAGCGGAGTGATCGAGAGATCGGGGGAGTAGGTTTTCAGACACCAAGCCATCATTTCAAATCCCCAGATCAGCCATTCTCAACAGGCCGGGGTCAAAAAGTTAAAATTGGGTTTTTCAACTTACTGTTGAGAGCTGTAATAGTAGAATGCACAAGGTGCAATTTCAAAATGTTCTAGCTAGTGTTTCAGCAGTTTTCCTTTTGTTAGGTCAGTCGCAATTACTATTGGGCAAAACGTAACCCAAAACAAAAACAAAACAAGCTGCAAGTGCATCACATGAACTTTGTAGTCACAAACTAGACGTCGTCATTGGCTGTTAGGAACATGAGACCAAACACTGAACTTTTATACCTTATGAATGTGAATGTCCAAATAAATGATGACTTTTGACATGGGGGGACTTCATCTTCCAAGATGGCATAGCAGTTCAGACGTTCTTTTTTTGTCCTCGTCTTGTCGTGTCCTGTATATATATATATTTACACCTTTCTTCGCATATCTTTATATATTTTATTATCCAAGAACTCAACTACAAAAGCTTTCCTGCAACCCGCCTCACAAATTACAAAAAAAAAGTATTATTTACCTCAAATCTGAAAATCCACAGTGGAAGCTAGCCAGAGGCTAGCCAGAGGCTAACCAGAAGCTAACTAGAAGCTAGCCAGTAGCTGATCTGAAGCTGCCTAGAAGTTAGCCGGTTTGCTGGCTAGCGTTGGTGTTTCAGCTGCCCACGTTTGTGGTCTTCAGCTATTCCTTTAGCTCGATAATCTATCGGCACTTTTGTGCAACGCGACTCGGACCGGAGCATACCGGGACTATTTTTCTCAGTGTCCCCGGATTTCAGCCGCAGGCTCTGGACGTTTGCACCTTGATTTCACAGCTAGCTAGCTGCAAACCGTGTGACTATTGGCTTACGTCGATCCCGGAGCAAACTTAAATTATTCCGGAGCTAGCCAGCTGAGGAGTTCCATCAGCCACTCCTGGGATACAGTCACCTATCCGGACCCTTTTTTTTTTTTTTTTTTTGCTGCAGATGCGGAGCCCCATCGGGCCTTCACGACTGACTGCCGACATTATCTGCCCGAGGGAGTTATCCAACTGGCACCTCCGTCGCAACGTTACCTGAACGCTCATCTGGGGCCCGCTAATCGTTAGCTGTCTTATCGGCTGCTATCTGAATAAGTATATCGGACAATTTTTCTTGGGTCACTATAACTATTTTGCCAATTGGATTGATCCCCTCTACCACACGGAACCCCACTAATCTACCGACGGAAACGCACGAGGTGTCTAAAAATAGACTTCCATCCTATGCTATCTTGCTACTGATAGCCATCTACCAGGCCAGCTGTCTGGATCGCCGTGACCCCAACCAACCTCTACTCACTGGACCCTTATGATCACTCGATTAAGCATGCCTCTCCTTAATGTAAATATGCCTTGTCCATTGCTGTTCTGGTTAGTGTTTATTGGCTTATTTCACTGTAGAGCCTCTAGCCCTGTTCACTATACCATATCCAACCTCTCAGTTCCACCACCCACATATGCGATGACATCACCTGGTTTCAATGATGTTTCTAGAGACAATATCTCTCTCATCATCACTCAATACCTAGGTTTACCTCCACTTTATTCACATCCTGCCATACCTTTGTCTGTACATTATTCCTTGAAGCTATTTTATCGCCCCCAGAAACTTCCTTTTACTCTCTGTTCTAGTCGTTCTAGACGACCAATTCTCATAGCTTTTAGCCGTACCCTTATCCTACTCCTCCTCTGTTCCTCTGGTGATGTAGAGGTGAACCCAGGCCCTGCAGTACCTAGCTCCACTCCTATTCCCCAGGCGCTCTCTTTTGATGACTTCTGTAACCGTAATAGCCTTGGTTTCATGCATGTTAACATTAGAAGCCTCCTCCCTAAGTTTGTTTTGTTCACTGCTTTAGCACACTCTGCCAACCCGGATGTTTTAGCCGTGTCTGAATCCTGGCTTAGGAAGACCACCAAAAATTCTGACATTTTCATCCCTAATTACAATATTTTCAGACAAGATAGAACGGCCAAAGGGGGCGGTGTTGCAATCTACTGCAAAGATTGCCTGCAGAGTTCTGTTTTACTATCCAGGTCTGTTCCCAAACAATTTGAACTTCTACTTTTAAAAATCCACCTCTCTAAAAACAAGTCTCTCACCGTTGCCGCCTGCTATAGACCACCCTCTGCCCCCAGCTGTGCTCTGGACACCATATGTGAACTGATTGCCCCCCATCTATCTTCAGAGCTCGTGCTGCTAGGCGACCTAAATTGGAACATGCTTAACACCCCAGCCATCCTACAATCTAAGCTTGATGCCCTCAATCTCACACAAATTATCAATGAACCTACCAGGTACCACCCCAATTCCGTAAACACGGGTACCCTCATAGATATCATCCTAACCAACTTGCCCTCCAAATACACCTCTGCTGTTTTCAACCAAGATCTCAGCGATCACTGCCTCATTGCCTGCATCCGTAATGGGTCAGCGGTCAAACGACCTCCACTCATCACTGTCAAACGCTCCCTGAAACACTTCAGCGAGCAGGCCTTTCTAATCGACCTGGCCGAGGTATCCTGGAAGGATATTGATCTTATCCCGTCAGTAGAGGATGCCTGGATATTTTTTAAAAATGCCTTCCTCACCATCTTGAATAAGCATGCCCCATTCAAGAAATTTAGAACCAGGAACAGATATAGCCCTTGGTTCTCTCCTGACCTGACTGCCCTTAACCAACAGAAAAATATCCTATGGCGTTCTGCATTAGCATCGAACAGCCCCCGTGATATGCAACTTTTCAGGGAAGCTAGGAACCAATATACACAGGCAGTTAGAAAAGCCAAGAAATTTGCTTCCTGCAACACAAACTCCAAAAAGTTCTGGGACACTGTAAAGTCCATGGAGAATAAGAACACCTCCTCCCAGCTTCCAACTGCACTGAAGATAGGAAACACTGTCACCACCGACAAATCCACTATAATTGAGAATTTCAATAAGCATTTTTCTACGGCTGGTCATGCTTTCCACCTGGCTACCCCTTCCCCGGTCAACAGCACTGCACCCCCCACAGCAACTCGCCCAAGCCTTTCCCATTTCTCTTTCTCCCAAATACAGTCAGCTGATGTTCTGAAAGAGCTGCAAAATCTGGACCCTTACAAATCAGCCGGGCTAGATAATCTGGACCCTTTCTTTCTAAAACTATCTGCTGAAATTGTTGCCACCCCTATTACTAGCCTCTTCAACCTCTCTTTCGTGTCGTCTGAGATTCCCAAAGATTGGAAAGCAGCTGCGGTTATCCCCCTCTTCAAAGGGGGGGACACTCTTGACCCAAACAGCTACAGACCCATATCTATCCTACCCTGCCTTTCTAAGGTCTTCGAAAGCCAAGTTAACAAACAGATTACCGACCATTTCGAATCCCACCATACCTTCTCCGCTATGCAATCTGGTTTCAGAGCTGGTCATGGGTGCACCTCAGCCACGCTCAAGGTCATAAACGATATCGTAACCGCCATCGATAGGAAACAATACTGTGCAGCTGTATTCATTGACCTGGCCAAGGCTTTTGACTCTGTCAATCACCGTATTCTTATCGGCAGACTCGACAGCCTTGGTTTCTCTAATGATTGCCTCGCCTGGTTCACCAACTACTTCTCTGATAGAGTTCAGTGTGTCAAATCGGAGGGTCTGTTGTCCGGGCCTCTGGCAGTCTATGGGGGTGCCACAGGGTTCAATTCTTGGACCGACTCTCTTCTCTGTATACATCAATGATGTCGCTCTTGCTGCTGGTGAGTCTCTGATCCACCTCTACGCAGATGACACTATTCTGTATACTTCTGGCCCTTCTTTTGACACTGTGTTAACAACCCTCCAGGCGAGCTTCAATGCCATACAACTCTCCTTCCGTGGCCTCCAATTGCTCTTAAATACAAGTAAAACTAAATGCATGCTCTTCAACCGATCGCTGCCTGCACCTGCCCGCCTGTCCAACATCACTACTCTAGACGGCTTTGACTTAGAATATGTGGACAACTACAAATACCTAGGTGTCTGGTTAGACTGTAAACTCTCCTTCCAGACTCACATCAAACATCTCCAATCCAAAGTTAAATCTAGAATTAGCTTCCTATTCCGCAACAAAGCATCCTTCACTCATGCTGCCAAACATACCCTTGTAAAACTGACCATCCTACCAATCCTCGACTTCGGTGATGTCATTTACAAAATAGCCTCCAATACCCTACTCAATAAATTGGATGCAGTCTACCACAGTGCCATCCGTTTTGTCACCAAAGCCCCTTACACTACCCACCACTGCGACCTGTACACTCTCGTTGGCTGGCCCTCGCTTCATACTCGTCGCCAAACCCACTGGCTCCAGGTCATCTACAAGACCCTGCTAGGTAAAGTCCCCCCTTATCTCAGCACGCTGGTCACCATAGCAGCACCTACCTGTAGCACGCGCTCCAGCAGGTATATCTCTCTGGTCACCCCCAAAACCAATTCCTCCTTTGGCCGCCTCTCCTTCCAGTTCTCTGCTGCCAATGACTGGAACAAACTACAAAAATCTCTGAAACTGGAAACACTTATCTCCCTCACTAGCTTTAAGCACCAGCTGTCAGAGCAGCTCATAGATTACTGCACCTGTACATAGCCCATCTATAATTTAGCCCAAACAACTACCTCTTTACCTACTGTATTCATTTATTTATTTTTGCTCCTTTGCACCCCATTATCTCTATCTCTACTTTGCACTTTCTTCCACTGCAAACCAACCATTCCAGTGTTTTTTTTACTTGCTATATTGTATTTACTTCGCCACCATGGCCTTTTTATATTTTTATTTATTTTTATATATATTTTGTTTGCCTTCACCTCCCTTATCTCACCTCACTTGCTCACATTGTATATAGACTTATTTTTCACTGTATTATTGACTGTATGTTTGTTTTACTCCATGTGTAACTATGTGTTGTTGTATGTATCGAACTGCTTTGCTTTATCTTGGCCAGGTCGCAATTGTAAATGAGAACGTGTTCTCAATTTGCCTATCTGGTTAAATAAAGGTGAAATAAATAAATAAATAAAAAATAGATAGTGCTTTAATTTCTAAACGGTGAAACAGTTACAGCGGCAAGAAAAAGTATGTGAACCCTTTGGATTTACCTGGATTTCTGCATAAATTAGTCATACAAATTTGATCTGATCATCTTAGCTTAAACTAATAACATAGAAATTGTATTTTTCTGGTCTATATTGAATGCATCATTTAAACATTCACAGTGTAGGTTGGAAAAAGTATGTGAACCCCTAGGCTAATGACTTCTCCAAAAGCTAATTGGAGTCAGGAGTCAGATAACCTGGAGTCCAATCAATGAGACGATATTGAAGATGTTGGTTACAGCTGCCTTGCCTTATAAAAATAAAATAAAAACTCACAAAATGTGAGTTTGCTATTCACAAGAAGCATTGCCTGATGTGAACCATGCCTCAAACAAAGATCTCAGAAGACCTAAGATTAAGAATTGTTGATTTGCATAAAGATGGAAAGGGTTACAAAAGTATCTCTAAAAGCCTTGATGTTTATCAGTCCACGGTAAGACAAAGTGTCTATAAATGGAGAAAGTTCAGCACTATTGCTACTCTCCCTAGGAGTGGCCGACCTGCAAAGATGACTGCAAGAGCACAGCGTAGAACGCTGAGGTTAAGAAGAATCCTAGAGTGTCAGCTAAAGACTTACAGAAATCTCTGGAACATGCTAACATCTCTGTTGACGAGTCTACGATACGTAAAACACTGAACAAGAAAGGTGTTCATGGGAGGACACCGCGGAAGAAGACACTGATGTCCAAAAAAGTTTGCAAAAAGAGCACCTGGATGTTCCACAGCGCTTCTGGCAAAATATTCTGTGGACAGATTAAACTAAAGTTGAGTTGTTTGGAAGAAGCACACAACACTATGTGTGGAGAAGAAAAGGCACAGCACACCAACATCCAAACCTCATCCCAACTGTAAAGTATGGTGGAGGGAGCATCATGGTTTGGTGCTGCTTTGCTGCCTCTGGGCCTGGACAGCTTGCGATCATCGACGGAAAAATGAATTCCCAAGTTTATCAAGACATTTTGCAGGAGAATGTAAGGCCATCTGTCTGCCAACTCAACAGGACAATGACCCAAAACACAGAAGTAAAAAAAAAATGGCTTCAACAGAAGAAAATACGCCTCTGGAGTGGCACAGTCAGAGTCCTGACCTCAACCCGATTTAAAAAGCTGTGGCATGACCTCGAGAGCGGTTCAACCAGACATCCTAAGAATATTGCTGAACTGAAACGGTTTTGTAAAGATGAATGGTCTACATGAAAATGTATAATTGTTTGTGTGTAATTAGTTTAAGCAGACTGTGTTTGTCTATTGTTGTGACTTAGATAAAAATCAGATTTAAACAAAATGGACCAATTTATGCAGAAATCCAGGTATTTCCAAAGGGTTCACATATTTTTTCCTTGCCACTGTAGGCATGAAAACACCCTCAAATAAAAAAGGTGACATTCTGTACTGTCGCCTCATATGAAACATTCGATCTCAAATCCAAAATGGTGTATAGAACCAAATTAGACGTTTTTTTGCTCTCTTGAGTTTGTAGTCACAAACTACATGTAGTCATTGCATGCTAGGAATATGTCACCAAATAATTTTAATACACTTAAAATGAAGATACACGGTGGATCTAATTTTTGAATGACAGTGGATCTAATTCTTGGATGGAAGCACCTTTACGTATTTATCACTTATTTTACCAGGTAAGTTAACTGATAACACATTCTCATTTACAGAAACGACCTTGGGAATAGTTACAGGGGAGAGGAGGGGGGGGGGGGGGGGGGGGTGAATGAGTCAATTGGAAACTGGGGATGATTCGCTGGCCATGATGATACGGGGGCCAGATTGGGAATTTAACCAGGACACCGGGGTCAACACCACTACTCTTACGATAAGTGCCATTGGATCATTAGTGACCACAGAGAGTCACGACGACCCGTTTAACGTCCCATCCAAAAGACGGCACCCTACGCAGGTCAATGTCCCCTTCACTGCCCTAGGGCATTGGACTCTCCTTAGACCAGAGGAAAGAGGGCCCCTACTGGCCCTCCAACAACACTTCCAGCAGCATCTCGTCTCCCGTCCAGGGATCGACCTTGCTTAGCTTCAGAAGCAAGCCAGCAGTGGGATGGATGGTATACTGCTGGCACATTTCACCAGAGGGGAAGAGAGATGATACGCAAGCATCTGGCATCCAGGTTTTATTACCTCTGAGTGAAAAGCTGTGCAAAGCTCAATTACCAGAGTGATCATAAATCCAACAGGCCATTGCAGTTTGGCATATCTGTTCACTAACATGATATAGCCCCTTCTTCCACCTTTAACACTACCACGGAGGACCAAAGAGAAACTTGTATTTGGGTTTAATTTAACACGCCAGCTGTTAACTAAAAAGTCCCGGCAGCTATCAGCAAAAATAGCTTCTTATGCTGAAGCTGTGACATCACAGTTTGATAAGAGCACAGGAAGTCAAGTCAGAACCAGGAAGTAGATGTTAGTGCCTGCAATGACATTGTAACACAGGAAAGAGCAGATGGGAATCTTCTGGTGTGACAGGCGAGGTCACAGTGACCGTCATAAGCTGGAGGCCAAGCCAGGGCTTTAGATCGGCTTAGAGGGGGACACCCCGGGTGCACGTGTAGTCTGTGGACGTAGCCGGCAAGCGCACGGCCTCCCTCTTTGTTTTGACGTGGCCTCGCTCGGGAGCAGCTTCCAAAAGGCTGTCTTTGTGCTCGACGAGACCCAGCAAGAAGGGTGTGTCCAGGAGGCAGAAAGGCACAGCTACACCAACCCACCTCCCGCTCTACCACCACCACCACCCCTCCAGGGGGTGACCCCCTTCCCCAACCCTCCAGGGGGTGAGGGAGAGATGAATGCAGTGGTTGGGGTAGATAGTTTAGAGGGAGGAGAAGGGTTAGAGAATGGCCTGTGCCGCTCATTAGCACAAAGTCAAGGCTGAGAGCCCAGCCTGAGGGCATGCTCGCCCTCTCGTCTAGCCACGGCCGGCGCTGTGCATTGTGGGTGTTTAAACAAAGCCGTGGGGACAAGCAGAGGAGTGGCAGATGGAAAGGCCAGCGACAGAGGAGAGGGGACGGACAGTAAGAGAGAGATGAGAGAGGAAGTAGGACAGACTAAGGCGGGAAGAAAACACGTAGAGAAAGAAATAGGAAGTGAGAGACAAAAAGGATGAGATGGAAGGACAGACTGTTGGGGCGGAAAGTGCTTTCAATCTGTATCCATTCATGATCCAATTAAAATCAAATCGAGCCACAACAGAAACGGAAGGTGAACCAATTCACACTGTTTATAAAAAGGAGGGTGACAGTCAGAATATGCATCAGATATTGGGATAATTTGCTGCTCTGAGCCACAAAACATTCCCAGAGGCCTAGCCACTAGCACTGTACAGACGACATCAATATTCATGACAATCATGAACACAGAGCAATAACAAAGAGACGGAGCATTTCAAATGTGTTGCCTTATCAAAGATGTGATCATGTCTCATGATACGCAATTTTCTTAAAACGCATTCGTATTATTATCAACCCTATAATAAAAAAAGGTTAGAATTATGCTGCTTAAGACTCTTACACACAAGATGTAAACAACACATATTACACACACACACACAATTCTTGTGCATCTACTTACACAATACCTCCCTTGCAAATCTTTGCCAACATCAATATATATTCAATCACGTTGCGTCATTCTATTGTTTCCTATGGCGTTACAATACTTGCCCTCAATATGGTCATAATAAAATAAACTACGTTCAAATCGTTTGTAAAAAAAAATGGGTCCTATTCCATAAAAACGAACCAGGTTTCACCTCCCTTGTTTTTTGTTGTTGTAAACAATTAAGCATATGATGTGGCATCATAGACATTTGGTTCAGATTTGTCTTTAAACTTTCATCCAAAAAAAGCAAAAGGAGAAACATCTGAACAGCATTTAAAAACACAAAATCTCTTTAAATCTGGAAATAAAAATGTTTTGACATCAACAAACATTGTTCTCTAGCACCTGTATTCATCTAAGCTACCCCGACAAAAACAAAAATGTTTACAGTGTGAAACGAAACTGACAGCTCAATAAGACTGCCTTCTCTGCATGCCTGCTAGTTTCTATTGAAAAGTGCCTGAAGTCTTTCACCTGAAGCACAAGACAGGATCAGGACGATGTTCAGCTACATGGCCCTTCTATTAACAAGGTATGCGATCATAGTCAACCGAGCCTTAGCAAACCAGCAACGACAAAGAATATAAAATCTAGCTAGATATGGTAATTTAAATACCGTTTTCACAGTCTACTTCATATCCGGCCTGATGGCATAGCGCTGAATCTTTTCCTTGTAAATGTACGGCTTTCCCCCCGAAAGAGAGAGAAGGAAAAAAAAGGCTGAGGGACCCGTTTCTTATCTGTCATGACTCCTTACTCAATACAGCTCTGTGGAAACCGGATCAGACAACATGGATTATATTGAGAGATTCAAAAGACGCACAAATGCTGCATTGTCTCAGAAACCCTTGCTCTGTCTCACACACACACACACACTGCTAGCCACATACACACAGTCACCCAAAAAGCCACACGCGCATCCAAACAGAAACAGTCACACACTTGGGATTCTGTGCACCCTGGCCTTAGGCACCCAGCAACACACGACCGCCCAGTTAGACAGAGCGCCCAGTTAGACAGAAACAGAGAGCAGATGACCAGCAGCACTCACATGACTGCCTTTAAAACACTATTTGATATATGTCAGGGGTGTTTGTGGAATGGCGGGGAGAGCAGGGAGGGATTACTACTAAAGCAGAGGGAGAGCGAGCGAGACAGAGAGAGCAAGGCTGGGCCTGACTGAAATGCTCCTCTCTGGATCAATTGGAAGTCTGCCAGGACCTTCAAACAGCCCCTAGAGGAAAACAGGAGTGGCTGAGAGGAAGAGGGGTTGAAGAGAGGAGAGGATGAAGAGAGAAGAGGGAGAAGAGGGGTTGAAGAGAGGAGAGGATGAAGAGAGAAGAGGGAGAAGAGGGGTTGAAGAGAGGAGAGGATGAAGAGAGAAGAGGGAGAAGAGGGGTTGAAGAGAGGAGAGGATGAAGAGAGAAGAGGGAGAAGAGGGGTTGAAGAGAGGAGAGGATGAAGAGAGAAGAGGGAGAAGAGGGGTTGAAGAGAGGAGAGGATGAAGAGAGAAGAGGGAGAAGAGGGGTTGAAGAGAGGAGAGGATGAAGAGAGAAGAGGGAGAAGAGGGGTTGAAGAGAGGAGAGGATGAAGAGAGAAGAGGGAGAAGAGGGGTTGAAGTGAGGAGAGGATGAAGAGAGAAGAGGGAGAAGAGGGGTTGAAGAGAGGAGAGGATGAAGAGAGAAGAGGGAGTGCCAAGCACACAGTGAATGTGTGATGAGATGGAGGAGGGCGTGATTGCTAGACAGCCAGGAGGATGTGCTAGACAGAGCAGGGGTCAGACTGCCATGTACAAAGACAATGGAGCAAGGAGACAGCAGCAGCTTTACTAGAGAAGGAGAAGAAGAAGAGGGGGAGGAAGGACATACAGGGCAGAGGAGATTAAACTAGGAGAGGAATAACACATGGGTTGAATAGAGAGGAGTGAAAGTGTGCCAGAATGTTACGGGACGAGGGATTTGCACTTATTGCCCTCCTGTAATCGTAAATCATCCAGGAAAAATTGATGTTTATTCTTAAAAATGGACCTGCCTGGTAAAATAAATACATGTTCTGAAACAATTAAAACTCCAATGTCAGTGCAGTATCTGTTGATAATCTTCACCAAAAGACTCTGCCGAATCACCCCCGCCAAATCTCCACATACACTGTATTCCACTATCCCCGATGACCTTTAAGTGATGAGAACACTTGAAAGATTTGCATGGTCAATCCGACATCTGCAGTGGCTGTACAGCGTTTACTGTGAAACGGCCCTCCGCAGAAGTCAGGGCATTCATAATTATTGTGCTTTGCGGAGCAGAGCTGTCATCAAGGAAGTTGTCAAGGAAGTGTGTTTGTGTACAGTACCTCCCGCCCCCACCTACCCGGCAACCAATCATGTCAATGCGGAGCCCTCCGCATTGTTAAAACATTCGGGAGGCTCACGGCAATGTGCTACAGAGCATCGGTTTGGACCCCGCAAGCCTCCGGAGGCTCTGCAATAGCGTCACACCCTCCGTACGGAGCCTCTGGATCGTATTGCCCTGCTTTTAGACTACATTACTACTACACACACACACACGTTGTAGCCTGGAGAGAGAACGAGGCTCAAACTGCTCGCCGTTAGTTCCGAATCAATAGCTCTGCTGTTGGAAGTCTCGCTCTACGGCCCGAGGTGAAATGTCCACTAAGTACAGATCTAGGATCAGCTTACCCCCGCCCCAAATTCAAACCTTAACCGTTAGATTGGAACCGGTGTTTTGGCCATGCATACCGGTGGTGGGTTTGGTGTCAAAATGAGAATGCATGAGCAGAAAATAACCCCATACCTACTGTAAAATATGGTGGTGGATCTGATGTTATCAAACAATTTTGCTTCCACTGGTCCTGGGGCCCATTAATGGCATCATGAACTTTACCCAATAACAGGATATTTTTGCCAAAAACCTGGTTGCCTCTGCCAGGAGGATGAAACTTGGCCGTGAGGGAATCTTCCAAGACAACAACCCCAAACACACATCAAAATCGACAAAGAAATGGCCATCTCAGTCACCGGACTTGAACCCCATTCAAAACCTGTGGTTTGAATTGAAGAGGGCAGTCCAAATCAAATCAAATTTTATTTGTCACATACACATGGTTAGCAGATGTTAATGCGAGTGTAGCGAAATGCTTGTGCTTCTAGTTACGACTATGCAGTAATATCTAACAAGTAATCTAACAATTTCACAACAACTACCTTATACACACACAAGTGTAAAGGAATAAGAATATGTACATACAAATATATGAATGAGTGATGGCCGAATGGCATAGGCAAGATGCAGTAGATGGTATAGATTCGAGTATATACATATGAGAAGAGTAATGTAGGGTATGTAAACATTATATAAAGTGGCATTGTTTAAAGTGGCTAGAGTTGAGTCAGTATGTTGGCAGCAGCCACTCAATGTTAGTGATGGCTGTTTAACAGTCTGATGGCCTTGAGAGAGAAGCTGTTTTTCAGTCTCTCAGTCCCCGCTTTGATGCACCTGTACTGACCTCGCCTTCTGGATGATAGCGGGGTGAACAGGCAGTGGCTTGGGTGGTTGTTGTCCTTGATGATCTTTTTGGCCTTCCTGTGACATCGGGTTGTGTAGGTGTCCTGGAGGGCAGGTAGTTTGCCCCCGGTGATGCATTGTGCAGACCTCACTACCCTCTGGAGAGCCTTACGGTTGTGGGCCGAGCAGTTGTCGAACCAGGCGGTGATACAGCCCGACAGGATGCTCTCGGTTGTGCATCTGTAAAAGTTTGTGAGTGTTTCTGGTTTCTTCTTCACCACGCTGTCTGTGTGGGTGGACCAATTCAGTTTGTCCGTGATGTGTACGCCGAGGAACTTAAAACTTTCTACCCTCTCCACTTCTATCCCGTCGATGTGGATAGGGGGGCTGCTCCCTCTGCTGTTTCCTGAAGTCCACGATCATCTCCTTTGTTTTGTTGACACCACACTCCGAGGGCCCTCACCTCCTCCCTGTAGGCCGTCTCATCGTTGTTGGTAATCAAGCCTACCACTGTAGTGTCGTTTGCAAACTTGATGATTGAGTTGGAGGCGTGCATGGCCACGCAGTCGTGGGTGAACAGGGAGTACAGGAGAGGGCTGAGAACGCACCCTTGTGGGGCCCCAGTGTTGAGGATCAGCGGGGTGGAGATATTGTTACCTACCCTCACCACCTGGGCGCGGCCCGTGAGGAAGTCCAGGACCCAGTTGCACAGGGCGGGGTCGAGACCCAGGGTCTCAAGCTTAATGACGAGTTTGGAGGGTACTATGGTGTTAAATGTTGAGCTGTAGTCGATGAACAGCATTCTTACATAGGTATTCCTCTTGTCCAGATGGGTTAGGGCAGTGTGATTGCGTCGTCTGTGTTTCTGCCGACAGAAACAAGCATCTCTCTGGTAAGAAGGGCGGGGGTGTATGCCTTATGATTAACGAGACATGTGTGTGATCATAACAACATACAGGAACTCAAGTCCTTCTTCACCTGACTTAGAATTCCTCACAATCAAATGCTGACCGCATTATCTACCAAGAGAATTCTCTTCGATCATAATTCAGCGCAGACAAAGAATATCAAGGATTCGGAGAGATTCTGTATGGATGAATGTGTTCTACAACTCAAAATACATTTTAGAAAAAGGCTCAGTGCCGATATCCTTGCAAGGCATTGAAAACAGGAGAAAAAAAAATACTCGTTAAAAATAAAAATAAAACTTTGAGCAATTGTATTAGTATGAAAGAACATGCATATATGGTATGCAAAAAAAAGGGGAATTTATTTTATACAGTCGTTTTTGCTCATCTTTATCAAGGGTGTCAATTTCAGACCCCACTGTAAATCAGTCTATTGACAGTCTGCCAGTATGTTGTCAGGTTGGATGTTTAGATTATTCAGAGTACTATGTAGTCTGGAAAAGGAGGACCAAGGCACTCTTCATATAATTAATTAAAATGCCCTTATTTGTTATGGCATGTTCAATAGAAACAAAGTTTTTTAAATCCGACGCGTTTCGGCTGCATGGCCTTCGTCAGGGAGTACAAAGAAATAATACAATGTCCTCTTTTGAACAGCTTTTCCAATTAGCCCTAATTGGAAGAGGGAGTGGTTACAAAATTGATTGGACACACCTAGTAAGCAATACTATACACATTAAAAAGTGAAATACTGTAGATATGTTATCAAAAAATGAAGTCTACTATGAAAGTCTGGCTTGACAATAATTTCAGTCAACAATTTAATCAGCAAGGTAATACATTATACACGCTGTCCATCTTAATTGAGACTGATTTGGTAGCTGCTGTAGTGAGACTGATTTGGTAGCTGCTGTAGTGAGACTGACTTGGTAGCTGCTGTAGTGAGACTGACTTGGTAGCTGCTGTAGTGAGACTGACTTGGTAGCTGCTGTAGTGAGACTGACTTGGTAGCTGCTGTAGTGAGACTGACTTGGTAGCTGCTGTAGTGAGACTGACTTGGTAGCTGCTGTAGTGAGACTGACTTGGTAGCTGCTGTAGTGAGACTGACTTGGTAGCTGCTGTAGTGAGACTGACTTGGTAGCTGCTGTAGTGAGACTGACTTGGTAGCTGCTGTAGTGAGACTGACTTGGTAGCTGCTGTAGTGAGACTGACTTGGTAGCTGCTGTAGTGAGACTGACTTGGTAGCTGCTGTAGTGAGACTGACTTGGTAGCTGCTGTAGTGAGACTGACTTGGTAGCTGCTGTAGTGAGACTGACTTGGTAGCTGCTGTAGTGAGACTGATTTGGTAGCTGCTGTAGTGAGACTGACTTGGTAGCTGCTGTAGTGAGACTGACTTGGTAGCTGCTGCTGCTGCTACTACTGCTGCTACTACTACTGCTACTGCTGCTGCTGTTAGCACATTTGTAGAGTGACTGAGTTAGCATACTGCAACCTGAATTGACAATGTTCCCATTGGTGGCAGAAATGGGATCACAGATTATAAATGTGGAGTTGTTCATTGAATTGTTATTGTGGGTAAAGATTTAAGATGAATGTGGAACCAGAAAACTGTTGTGGGGTGAAAGAATATAGATGACCGTGTGATACTAAAAAAAAATGAGAAACTTGAGGCAAACAATTGTTTTCAGCTAACACAAGTAGAACAAAGTGAAGATGTACCCGAAAAGGCAGTCACAGGTAAACAATCAAGTCAAAACCCCATTCCTTGCTGGAAGACAACTGGGGCAGATGTTACTGCTCGCCCCCCACCCCCCCACCCCACTGCTCACAAACACACCCCTTGGCTCTGCAGGCGTTGTTATGGCAACAGCTCGCAGCTCAGAATTTCAGGCAGGCTGGCCTCTGCGTGGATTACAGAGTGGCGTTTGATGGTTGCCCGGAGAAACAGCATTCACTAAATAAAACGCCAGGGAAGAGTGGCCGACCCTGGTCCTAGGGAGGGGACATTGAGTGCACTGGATTTTTACTAATACGTGTCGGGATCAAACAAGATGTTAAAGCAAATGGAATATTAAAGGCTTTGGAGTGCATCTAAATGGTTGAAAGTCAGTTCCTATCAGGGGTTGGAACCAGTTCAGGGAACAGAACCCCAAAAACATCAAATGAACAACGTTTTTTTTTTTCAAGGAACAGAATCAGAACGAAAGTCATCTATACTGTTCCGGAACAGAACTGTTATTTTAAAAGCATGGGAACCGGTTAATAATGTTATTTTATGTTCCCCCCAGTCCCACAAAAAAAAGTGCTTATGCAAAGCCCTCACTCTGTCACTCAAACTTATTCCAGCGTCTGCCTGCCTGCCAGCCAGCTGAACATCTTTGCCAGTGTGTGCATGTGTAGGCAATCTCTCTCCCCCTCCCAAGCCCAGTGGCGCTACTAGCAGCCTAGTGACGCTACTAGCAGCCTAGTGACGCTACTAGCAGCCTAGTGACGCTACTAGCAGCCTAGTGACGCTACTAGCAGCCTAGTGACGCTACTAGCAGCCTAGTGGCGCTACTAGCAGCCTAGTGACGCTACTAGCAGCCTAGTGGCGCTACTAGCAGCCTAGTGACGCTACTAGCAGCCTAGTGGCGCTACTAGCAGCCTAGTGACGCTACTAGCAGCCTAGTGGCGCTACTAGCAGCCTAGTGGCGCTACTAGCAGCCTAGTGACGCTACTAGCAGCCTAGTGACGCTACTAGCAGCCTAGTGACGCTACTAGCAGCCTAGTGGCGCTACTAGCAGCCTAGTGACGCTACTAGCAGCCTAGTGACGCTACTAGCAGCCTAGTGGCGCTACTAGCAGCCTAGTGGCGCTACTAGCAGCCTAGTGACGCTACTAGCAGCCTAGTGGCGCTACTAGCAGCCTAGTGACGCGACCAGCAGCCTAGTGGCGCTACCAGCAGCCTAGTGACGCTACCAGCAGCCTAGTGACGCTACTAGCAGCCTAGTGACGCTACCAGCAGCCTAGTGACGCTACCAGCAGCCTAGTGACGCTACCAGCAGCCTAGTGACATTACAAACGTGATCCAGAAATTAGGGAGAGAGATTTTTCATTGGAGAAGAATGGATGAACCTTTTCAATACTAGTCGAGGAAACTGTAGTTATCACGTTTCACATTGGACTTATTCATTACAAATGAAGTTTGCCTCAGTTCCAACCCCTGGTTCCTATGGTAATTTCATCATCATCCATCGATATTACTGACATTCCACATTGCCAGTAGCCAAAGAACTAACAGGAACTGGGATTAACCTTTTCCATTCAGTCATCCAATTGGATTCTTCCAGGAATGAGTCAGTGTAGGACTCGCAATTTGTTCTGAGCCTGCATGATGCAGGAATATCCAAGAGCAAGTAAAAAAAAAAATGGGGGTGGGGTCAAACAGACTTTTCCCCTAAAGCTTCTCTGATGTCATATATCCATTTGATCAGGTGGAGAGAGGGTGCAGCCATCACTCTTGTCAGACCCAAGACAGGAAGCATTTCCTGAACCTTAAGTAAACTTTAGCATTAATATGAACACAAACACCAGCTAAACGGCTGGCAACGGTGTGGTGTAGTCCAAACGGCAACAAAAGAACTAGCCAGTACCACTTAACACACAGTTGGAGGCCGTTAGCAGCAGGGAATAAGTGGGGGGGGGGAAGGGGGCTTCTACTGATCCAGTATGCCTTGGAGGTGACGACTGTCCCTGCTAATAGACTAGTCAGTCTTCACCTATCAATGCAAACCCCAGAGAGAAACCACTGTAAAGAGCCTCAGAGGCACAGCCAACTTGTCTAGGATGAGGATGTGCGTTGTTTATCTTGTAGGCTACGTACGCACCATTGTTAGTTGTTTAAACATGCTATGCTCCACCCAGCCAATGTCCAGCTCTAAACACCAGACAAAAATAAATCCCTCTCCATTCACGTTCTCCTTTTGTGACGCTATCTTCAGAGCAAGACCTTTTGTATTGACCGATTCTGCATCATTCGTCATTTGATCTTTGACCTTCCAAGTCTACCTGGGGGAAAAGAAAAGAAGAAGTTGTCCTCTGGCCACCTCGGCAGCACGATGATACGTTTTAGCCTCACCGTTCAATATGAAAACAAAATAACATTGTAAAGGAGCTAATATATGCACAGACTGCAGAGTCAAATCCCTTGACTACATGTGCAGACCTGTGATGAAAATAATTTCTGGGTTTTCAGATGGTTCATTTTGCTTGCTGTTTTACCTCTGGAGGAACCATAAGCAGCTGCAGCTCTTTGTGTGATGCACACCAAGGCAATCACTGTTAACATTCTCTGGGATTTAACCCTAACCCTGTACTGAAGACAGATAAAATAGAGGACAAATCTAATTTTATTGGTCACACAAACATCTGCTAACCATGTGTGTAGCGAAACACTTGTGCTTCTAGTTCCCGGCAATGCAGTAATATCTAACAAGTAATCTAACAGTTCCCCAACAACTACCTAATACACACAAACCTAAAAAGGGGTGAATGAGAATATGTACAGGTAAATATATGGATGAGTGATGGCCGAGCAGCATAGGCAAGATGCAATAGATGGTATAAAATACAGTATACACATACGATATAGGTAAACATTATAAAAGTGGCATTATTTAAAGTGGCATTATTTAAAGTGACTAGTGATCCATTTATTCAAGTGGCCAGTGATTGGGTCTCAATGTAGGCAGCAGCCTCTGAGTTAGTGATTGCTGTTTAGCAGTCTGATGGCCTTGAGATAGCTTGAAAAACAGCTTCTCTCAGTCCCAACTTTGATGAACCCGTACTGACCTCGCCTTCTGGATGGTAGCGGTGTGAACAGGCAGTGGCTCGGGTGGTTGTTGTCCTTGATGATCTTTTTGGCCTTCCTGTGACATCGGGTGCTGTGGGTGTCATGGGAGGGCAGGTAGTTTGCCCCCAGTGATGCATTGTGCAGACCACACCACCCTCTGGAGAGCCTTGTGGTTGAGGGCGGTGCAGTTGCCGTACCAGGCTGGGATACAGCACCACAGGATGCTCTCGGTTGTGCATCTGTAAAAAGTTTGTCAGGGTTTTGGGTGACAAGCCTAATTTCTTCAGCCTCCTGAGGTTGAAGAGGCGCTGTTGCGCCTTTATCACCCCACTGTCTGTGTGGGTGGACCATTTCAGATGATGTCCGTTTGCAACACATTTGTCCTCTACTCAGTCAGCTGTCCCCTAAGAGGAACACTGCTCTGTCATGGCACACTCTACAAAGTCACCTGTCCCCAAGAGGAACACTGCTCTGTCATGGCACACTCTACAAAGTCACCTGTCCCCAAGAGGAACTCGCTCTGGATGTCAGACACAAGCACCACGTCACTGCCGAGATTTGGGAAACATCACGTCCTATCACAGTGTAGACAGGAAGTCGAGGAAGAAGGACAAGCCCATTGAGTTTCAAAGCCGGCCTTCTTTTAGCTCTGATAAAAAGGTCAAAGGTAGTTTTGGAAGAGGTCAAAGGTGAAGCCCCACGGGCTCCGATTGTAAATATGGTGGATTTCAAACACGGGCAAGTTCGAAACAGGTGTTTTAGGCAGTGATTCGCAAGGGATCTGCAGCAAGAGAGTAATGTCTGACAGGGGTACCAAACATTCAAAAGGCTATGGCCTGCTGTACACATGTTTTTTTTAAAAAGCAAGGTTTACGTCAGCCTGTGTGAGAAACTTGAAAGTTGCAAGGGCATCGACACTGAAAATGTCATTGCAGATCACCCATTCAGACCAGCGCTCAGTATAACCTCAGACAACTACTAGAACAAAACTTATCCATTATCCCAAAGCTTTTTCAGACATTAAAATCGGTGCAAAAATGTTAAGCGTTCATCAAAATCAGTCATTCTCTAAGCTTCTGAAGGATCTCCAAAATGAAAACTGGAGTGCAGAATAGTAAGTAGGGCTGGGCGGTATACTGTATTTTACCACACACACACACCGGTATTGATGCACAGACCGGTTCAGGTTTTTACTTTACCTATAACGGTATTTGAATGTTTAGGTTTATTAAATGTGTTACGCCGTGTGTAATGACCATTTTTATAGTTTACTTCCCTACTTGAGTCATCTCTCTCAGCTCTCTCTCTCTATGCTGCCTTCAACACAGAACTAGCCCCGCCCCCTGACACTCAAGGAGCGTATTAGTTGTTCCCCGACTACGAGCCACTTGCGTTCAGTCTGCACGGTCAATGCAGCACATGCAACAATGTTGATAACAACGATGCTGTTTTCACTTACCTGCGTTCAGTCTGCACGGTCAACATAATTTCTCAGCTGTCAGGTTTACATCGAAATATTGTGAAACGTATGTGATTAAACATGAAGCTATTTGTGAAAAGATGTAATGTTAACCTAAATGAGAGTATGGATTTTCATATAAAGATTAACTAGTCAGTGGCCACACCCCCATGAGCCCAGACATCACATTAGGCGTCATAGAACCTCCCCTTCTTCCACGAGTATAAAACACCATCCTACAAAATATACATTAAGTCAGAGAACCCCAGGACGGAGTTCCCACGTTGGAATGGCTGGAAAGGGTTAAACTCAGACTATCGATCACTACAGAATAAGAGCAAATCTTAGACATATAATTAATTACTAGTCTGCAGCTAGAGCTAGAAGTTACGTAAGTCTAGAACGAGAATACCGACAACTGCCGAAGCATCTATTCTATGAGAACATTTCTGAATGGTACTCTGAAGTATGCATTCTAACCACGAATTCTAACCTACATTGTGACTTCTGGGAAAGCTAACCAGAGACTCTGATGAACTCCACAGGACGATCAAGGATTCCAATAGAGAAGACAACGACATACGGGCGTAAATATGTACATTGCAATTATTCTCGAATGAGCGGCAGTTTATGTGCAAAGGATTAGCATTTCAATGAATATAATTACAGACTGTGTGTAGTGAATCCATTTTGTCTTTCCCGCGCTCTCTGTCCCCATCCCTTTCCTTTGTCTACCAAGCCATCATATCGGCTTAGCCCACTAGGGACTTTTCTATCATTGTTAGTAACCAATATCTGTTTGTTACGTAATTGTGTGTGATTATTAGTTAGTAAATAAATGATTAAACCAATTTGGATATCTGCACTAACCCTAGTTTCCATAATGAATCAGCAATATACAAGGGTTTGCGACGTTCAGTAATGAGGACGTAATAATTCATTAATAGAAGACTAATTGATCAGATATTGAGAAGAAAAAAAATCACTGAAGAGTTATATTTTCCGAAAATTATAAAATTTGTAATCTCACCATTTTCCATGGTGCCCCGACTTCCTAGTTAATTAATGTTTACATTATTAGTTTAATCACATAATTAAACCAAGAACTGAGTTGATATAAATAAGTCTTCACATTTAATGAGTCCAGACACGACACCAGCTAGCCAGCTGAGTCAGAGCAAAGTAGCTAGCTATACAGCCTGATACCAGTGATGTTGTAGCCTAAATTAGCATGTTTGTGCAACAGTATCATCTAAATCAAAGAGTAATAGGCGTAGCATGAATGTTGGATACATTAATAAACATTTAATCCAGCCAAAGATTATAGGGTCCCCTAGGAAACACTAACCAACACTGTGGTTCCTACCCTGTCACAATAACTCCTCCCTGGCATTTTCATGTCAAAACACTGTATTCAAAGAACCCACTATTATATAGAATTCGATTAATCATTTTATTTCAATGATACTAACAGTTCACCCAAGTGTTATGATCTATTTTATCTAAAATCACAATTGCAACATTAGGTTAAAAAAATGTAATAAATAAGGCTTCGATTGTTTTGCCCATATCATGCAGGCCTGTGTGGCAGTGTGGAAATTCTCAAGTGAGTGCAGTAAATGCAGAAATGGATTAAAATGCATGAAATTATTTTTGGTTATAGTTGAATTGAAGTTTAAAACAAATCAGAATGGGGAAAAAGACCCATTGAAATCACTTATAATGTATGTGTTGCCACCCTAGGGTCATACACTAATAAAGAACATGTATTATTCAAAAACCGTCATACCTTCTGAAATTCTAAAACTACCGTGATCTGATATTTTGGCCATATCACCCAGCTTTAATAGTAAGTATACCCTTAGTTTTTACCTTAAATTGGTGATTGTCAGAATAATTTATTGAGGAAAGCCAACTGGCGTCGTCAGGGGAAACTTAAGGAGACATAAAAAGGGAGGGTCGTGACGAGAGGCATGGCTCTTTTAGAGAAATGCGTCGGCTCTCACTCTGGCCCTTTTCCAGCAGACCTGCCTCACTACTGAGGGTGTGAATGGACTCTCGTTGGCCTTTCAGACGAGAGTACTCCTGGCACATTCAGGGTCCAGGAGAGAGAGTGAAAGGGAGGTGCCCAGAGAGGGAGACGGAGGAGTTGGAAAGAGAGAGAAGAGCTGAAATCAGGTTTCATTAGCCTCTGTCAGAGCTCTTTCGTACTTCTGCCTCTCTCGTTCAGAGCCAGGGCCACTGGGCGAAGTGGAGTGAGGACGGACAGAAATCGTGACATGATTGGGTCTTTGGAAATGGAGGAGCTTTTGGCCAATTACAACTCCTCCCAAAAAGTCATGTCTAAGAGTGTAATTGCACTGCAATACATCAATGCAATTTGAATACCACTTGAGAATCAAGAAGCTAGAAAATCATAACAATTGTAATTACAGTTGAACTGTACTGGTATAAATGAATAAAACACTATGAACTACAAGAGGTTCAGTGAAAATGAGGTCATCGTTTAGGAATATCACCCGTACTCCAAAAACTGTTAACTGTGGCAAAGACAGACAGAGGAGTAGACACTGACTTAAGGTTAATTTGACATATAGTACCAGTCAAAAGTTTGGACACACCTACTCATTCAAATGGTTCTTTATTTTTTACTATTTTCTACTTTGTAGAATAATAGAAGACATCAAAACTATTAAATAACACATGGAATCATGTAAAAATATATATTAGATTGTTCAAAGCAGCCACCCTTTGCCTTGCCTTGATGACAGCTTTGCATACTCTTGGCATTCTCTCAACCAGCTTCATGAGGAATGCTTTTCCAACATATGCTGAGCACTCGTTGGCTGCTTTTCCTTCACTCTGCGGTCCAACTCATTCCAAACCATCTCAATTGGGTTGAGGTCATCTGATGCAGCACTCCATCACTCTCCTTCTCGGTCAAATAGCCCTTACACAGCCTGGAGGTGTTTTGTGGGTCATTGTCCTGTTGAAAAACAAATGATAGTCCCACTAAGCGCAAACCAGATGGGATGGTGTATCGCTGCAGAATGCTGTGGTAGCCATGCTGGTTAAGTGTGCCTTGAATTCCAAATAAATCACTGACAACATCACATTCCCTCCATTCTTCACGATGGGAACAACACACGCGGAGATGATCCGTTCACCTACTCTGCATCTCACAAAGACACGGCGCCTGGAACCAAAAATCTCACATTTGGACTCATTAGACCAAAGGACAGATTTCCACCGGTCTAATGTCCATTGCTCGTGTTTCTTGGCCCAAGCAAGATCTCTTCTTATTATTATTGGTGTCCTTTAGTAGTGGTTTCTTTGCAGAAATTCAACCATGAAGGCCTGATTCACACAGTCTTCTCTGAACAGTTGATGTTGAGATGTGTCTCTTGAACTCTAATGTACTTATCCTCTGCAGCAGAGGTAACTCTGGGTCTTCCTTTCCTGTGGCGGTCCTCATGAGAGCCACTTTCATCATAGCGCTTGACGTTTTTTGTGACTGCACTTTGAAGAAACTTTCAAAGTACTTGACATTTTCCAGATTGACTGACCTTCATGTCTTAAAGTAATGATGGACTGTCGTTTCTCTTTGCTTATTTGAACTGTTCTTGCCATAATATGGACTTTTACCAAATAGGGATATCTTCTGGACACCATCCCTACCTTGTCACAACACAACTGATTGGCTCAAATGCATTAAGAAGGAAATAAATTCCACAAATTATATAAAATATATTTTGATTTGATTAACACTTTTTTGGTTACTACATGATTTCATAGTTTTGATGTCTTCACTATTATTCTACAATGTAGAAAAATCATAAAAACAAAGAAAAACCCTAGAATGAGGAGGTGTGTCCAAACGTTTGACTTGTACTGCATGTCCTGTGATGATTAGGTTAGGAGTGAGGGAGGCAAAGCTGATCCCAAATCTGTGGTTAGGGTTAAACTTCTAGCAGGAGCCTTACTAAGTGACCTTTCAACTTTGCTTCCATACACACCCTCATCCAGTGTGTCAGCAGGGGCGTAGTCAATGAAGATATAAGATACGCCTAATCGCATGTTTAGTTACACATGCTTTTCTCCTTATTAGCATGAAGACGATCTATACAAGGTTAACAATGAGAAAAATGCATTGCGTAATGTTTGGAGACATGATATGCAGTTATATCACCACACATTTGTAAAAAGTATGATGTGCTGTGTGTGTGTGTGTATTAATATCATGTACGGTTTGGGACGTGTCAGATAAACCAGAGCTCTAGTTAGCCTGCAAACTGATAGCTTGCACATTTAAAAGTTGGCAAGCGAAGCTGCCTCTTGCCACGCCAGATATGGAAACAGCTGCCACTGGGGCAGACACTCTTACATGACATTAATGGTTGTCGTGGGGATTTAAGTTAACGTCAATCAAAATACAAAAGACTGGCATAATACTGTAGTGATGCAAAACACACACATTTACATTTTAGTCATTAAGCAGACAGCCTTATCCAGAGTGATTTATAGTTAGTGCATTCATCTTCAGATAGCTAGGTGGGAGAACCACATATATCGCAGTCATAGTAAGTACATTGTTTCTCAAAGTAGCCATCAGCAAAGTCAGAGCAAGTAAAGGGAAAATAATATATATTCAAGTGGGATTATTTAAGATACCCTTTGAAGGAGGTCGGGTTTCAGATGTTTTCTGAAGATGGGCAGGGAGTTCATTGGGAAGCTTGTTGGGGCGGCAGGTAGCCTAGTGGTTAGAGCGTTGGGCCAGTAACCGAAAGGTTGCTGGATCAAATCCCCGAGCTGACAAGGTAAAAATCTGTAGTTCTGCCCCTGAACAAGGCAACCCACTGTTCCCCGGTAGGCCATCATTGTAAATAAGAATTTGTTCTTAACTGACTTGCCTAGTTAAATAAAGGTTCAATTTTTTTTTAAATACAAAAATTGTTCCACCATTAGTGTGCCAGGACAGAGAAGAGCTTGGACCTGGCTGAGAGGGAGCTGCCCTCCTGTAGGGGTGGGAGCTGCCCTCCTGTAGGGGTGGGAGCTGCCCTCCTGTAGGGGTGGGAGCTGCCCTCCTGTAGGGGTGGGAGCTGCCCTCCTGTAGGGGTGGGAGCTGCCCTCCTGTAGGGGTGGGAGCTGCCCTCCTGTAGGGGTGGGAGCTGCCCTCCTGTAGGGGTGGGAGCTGCCCTCCTGTAGGGGTGGGAGCTGCCCTCCTGTAGGGTGGGAGGGCCAAGAGAGCAGAAGTGGCAGAACAGAGTTCTCGGGTTGGGGTGTAGGGTTTGAGCAGAGCCTGAAGGTAGGGAGGTGCAGCTCCTCTTGCTGCTCTGTAGGCACATTGTCTTGTAGTGGATGAGAACTTCGACTGGAAGCCAGTGGAGTGTGAGGAGGATCTGGGTGACATGTAACTTGGGAAAGTTGAACACCAGGCGGGCTGCAGCGCTCTGGATAAATTGTAAGGGTTTGCAGGGCGGCAGGTAGCCTAGTGGTTAAGAGTGTTGGGCCAGTCATTGAAAGGTTGCTGGCTCGAATCCCAGAGCCGACATAAAATGTTTGATGGCACAAGCGGGGAGCCCAGCCAACAGCGAGTTACAGTAGTCTAGACAGGAGAGGACAAGTTCCTGGATTAGGACTAGCGCCACGTCCTGTGTGAGGTAGGGTCGTACTCTACGGATGTTGCAGTACATGAACCTGCAGGAGCGAGTCACTGTTTTGATGTTTGCAAAACACCACATTGCCTTACTAATTACGTGTCCAGTCTCCACTGGACTGGCAGAAATGGGTCATAAGGGTGACAGGCAAAGGGGGGTAATGGGGGGGGGGGCTGCATAGCCTGCAGCCTCTCACTGACACAGCATAGGTGCCAGTCAGTGGAGTGGCTGCAGCACTAAACTCTGACCAAATAATGCCTACTGAGAGTCCCACATCACAGATGCCCTCATCATCCGTTGAGGGCGAAAACAGGCCATGCCATAGGGGGGGTGCATCTCAATAGTCTTCAGTGATTTCCTCCGCTCGTCTCCTTTCCTCCATCTGCAGGACATTAACATTTAAAAAGTCAGGCCAAAGCAATTCCCTGGGAAGCATCCTCCATCTGCAGTGTTTCCCCCTGTAGTCCCTTAGCAGTGGCGTACCCCTCCCCAAGGAGAGCAGCTTAACACAGGACACACTTGGTGTGCGTTTCTGTGCAACCTGGGAACTGTAACAGTAGATGACAGTGTGACATTCCATTGGAGGCTTCCCAAAATGATCCTAATTTAGAGCCAGCTTCATTAGTAAGGGATAAAACGCCAACGCTATGTACATTATCTGGAAATAATGGATAGTGTGGTGGGGACGTCCAAGATAATGTAGAGAAGAGCCTTACTCTATCGTAGCAATGAAACAAAAAAAGAACTTATTTAGGAAAACAGCCCTAAATGTTGGAAACAAACATTGTCTTATCATCCAGAGGCACATTTATTTTCCAAGCTATGGCACACCATATTTTACAAATAGCAGGTTTTTAAAGGGCTAATGAGTTGCCTGCTTCATGTTTTCATTTTTGACGTGGAAAAAAAAGAAATAGTGATAATGGTATCGCCCCGGGCCTAGTAGAGAGTGGAACTGTTTATCCCGCTTATACCAGTAGCCAAAGAAAACAATTCTAAAGTGCTCTAGCCAGTAGGAATTTGTTCGATTGCCATGTAAATTGGCAACATTCTAATCCCTTGCTTGCCAGCTAGCCAACTATGGCTAACGAAGTCTTGTCCAACTCCGCAAAATAACAGCAAAGCATCTCCATTTGCATTTGATTAAGCTGTTTTCTATTTAAAATTTGGATACATCCATAACAATGCATCATTTTGCCTGGCACAGAAAAATTGCTGTCTCGTTAGGACATAAGCTGTCCATTACAATACTTGAGGACATCGCATTGCAAATAAAACACTAGGCTAGAAGCTTGCTAAATACAGTAGTTTGTTCCTCGCAAATCTACCACTGACAACCGAATTCAACAATACCAGTTGCTAAAAACAGCCGGTCGAACAAGAAACATGTGGGAGGATTTGACAGCACTAGTCTAACTCCACCTGCGTCATGGAGAATTTCATGTTCATCACTCACCACCCTAGGTCATCAGATGCTACAAAAATATATACAAGTCTCAGTAAAAACAAAAACGTTATTCCTCATTGGACATGCATCCAATTTCAGTATGTGTAGTTGTTGGTTTGGCTTTTTGTAACTTGTGTTATTGACTGTACGTTTGTTTGTGTAACTCTGTTGTTGTCACACTGCTTTGCTCTATCTTGGCCAGGTCGCAGTTGTAAATGAGAACTTGTTCTCAACTGGCCTACCTGGTTAAATAAAAGGTGAAAAAAAAAAAATCTTTATAGCTGCTTGGTGCAGTGATTTACAACGGTAATAAGGCACCTATTGTTGGAACTACTTCAGGAGGTGTTAAATAACTGTCCGTATAGATCTGAAAATAATGCCCACTCTAGAACGCCCTTCTTGACAGTCAGAATCCACTATTCAACAATGCCGTGGTATAACTCCTATTATAAACCAGGTGGTTTGAGCCATGAATGCTGATTGGCTGAAAACAAATTGTATTGGTCACAGACACATATTTAGCAGATGTTATTGCGGGTGTAGCGAAATGCTTGTGTTCTAGCTCCAACAGTGCAGTAGAATCTAAAAACGATTCACAACAATACAAAGTAAAAGAATGGAATTTAGAAATACATAAATATTAGATTGAGCAATGTCGGCGTGTCATTGACTAAAATACAGTAGAATATAATACAGTATATACATATATGAGTAAAGCGGTATGTAAACATTAAAGTGACTAGTGTCCATTATTAAAGTGGTCAGTCATTCCATGTCTATAGGGCAACAGCTTCTAAGGCGCAGGGTTGCGTAACCGGGTGGATGCCGGCTAGTGATAGCTATTTAGCAGTCTGACAGCCTTGAGATGGGACCGAGAAGCTGTTTTGTCAGTCTCAGCTTTGATGCACCTGTACTGACCTCGCCTTCTGGATGATAGCGGGATGAACAGGCCGTGGCTCGCGTGGTTGACTTTCTTCATTATCTTTTTGTCCTTCCTGTGACATGGTTTGATGTAGGTGTCCTGGAGGGCAGGCAGTTTGCACCCGGTGATGCGTTGGGCAGCTGCCGTAACAGGGGCCCGACTGGATGCTCTGTAAAGGTTTGTGAGGGTTTTAGGTGACAAGACAAATTTCTTCAGCCTCCTGAGGTTGAAGAGGCGCTGTTGCGCCCTCTTCGCCACACTGTCTGTGTCGGTGGAACATTTCAGATCGTCAGTGATGTGTACGCCGAGGAACTTGAAGCTTTCCACCTTCTCCACCGCGGTCCTGTCGATGTGGATAGGGGAGTGCTCCCTCTGCTGTTTCCTGAAGTCCGCGATCAGCTCCTTTGTTTTGTTGACGTTGAGTGAAAAGCTATTTACTCTACTAAGGCCCTCACCTCTTCCCTGTAGGTTGTCTCGTCATTGTTGGTAATCAGGCCTACTACTGTTTTGTCATCTGCAAACTTGATGATTGAGTTGGAGGTGTGCGTGGCCACAGCTCAGCATTCAACACCATAGTACCCTTCAAGGTCATTAAGCTCGGTGTCCTGGGTCTGAACTAGAGGTCGACCGATTAATCGGAATGGCCGATTAAGTAGGGCCGATTTCAAGTTTTCATAACAATCGGTAATCAGCATTTTTGGACACCGATTATGGCCGATTACATTCGACTCCACGAGGAGACTGTGTGGCAGGCTGACTACCTGTTATGCGAGTGCAGCAAGGAGCCAAGGTAAGGTGCTAGCTAGCATTATTAATTAAGTCTATGATTTGATAGAGCATTCTGAGCGGTGGTAGGCACCAGCAGGCTCGTAAGCATTCATTCAAACAGCACTTTCCTGCATTTGCCAGCAGCTCTTCACTGTGCTTCAAGCATTGCGCTGTTTATGACTTCAAGCCTATCAACTCCCGAAATTAGGCTGGCAATACTAAAGTACCTATTAGATCATCCAATAGTCAAAGGTATATGAAATACAAATGGTATAGAGAGAAATAGTCCTATAATTCCTGTAATAACTACAACCTAAAACTTCTTACCTGGGAATATTGAAGACTCATGTTAAAAAGGGACCACCAGCTTGCATATGTTCTGAGCAAGGAACTTAAACGTTAAACCTTTTTACATGGCACATATTGCACTTTTACTTTCTTCTCCAACACTTTGTTTTTGCATTATTTAAACCAAATTGAACATGTTTCATTATTTATTTGAGACTAAATTGATTTTATTGATGTATTATATTAAAGTTAAAATAAGTGTTCATTCAGTATTGTTGTAATTGTCATTCTTACAAATATATATATAAATAAATAGGCCGATTAATCGGTATCGGCTTTTTTTGGTCCTCCAATAATCGGTGTTGTAAAATCATGATCGGTCGACCTCTAGTCTGAACCCCCTTCACCACCTGGAGGCGGCTCGTCAGGAAGTCCAGGACCCCGAGCTTAATGACCTTGGAGGGTACTATGGTGTTGAATGCTGAGCTGTGGTCATTGAACAGCATTCTTACATAGGTATTCCTCTTGTCCAGATGGGATATGGTGTGTAGTGCGATGGCATCGTCTGTGGATCTATTGGGGCGGTAAGCAAATTGAAGTGGGCCTAGGGTGACAGGTATGGTGGAGGTGATATGATCCTTGACTAGTCTCAAAGAACTTCATGATGACAGAAGTGACTGCTACGGGGCGATAGTCATTTAGTTCAGTTACCTTAGCTTTCTTGGGTACAGGAACAATGGTGGACATCTTGAAGAGAGATAATGAATTGTGACTCCACTTTGTCTCTGTATTGACATTTTGCCTATTTGATTGCCTTTACAAAAGGATTAACTGCACTGTTCGTATTCAGCCATATTAACCAGAATCCTTGTCATGGTTATATGCGGTGGTTCGCGGTTTCAGTTTCTGGTGAGTTACCGGCAATAAAAAACACCACCTCGTGCCTTAATCACTTAAATATAAGCCGGTTTATGTGATAACATTTGCACCGGGAGATGTACTATGCCAGTATATTGCCAAAACTGCCTGACAGTCACAGTCATGTATATTAGGGGAAGCATGCCACGGATGAGTGATTAAATCAAAACGACCCACTGTTGCCTCTCAAACTAGACAGATGCAATGAGAGTTATGCTTGTAACATAATTCCTCGTTAAAATATGATCATATCCCATTGTCTCCAGATTAGGCCCATTGCCTACACACGCTGTACCATCTGCTGCAAGGTGATCAAGGTCAACCACTAGATGAGCAATTCAGAAACTGCACAAATGTTAAAACAGAAAGTACTACCAGTGTAGGTAACCACAGAGGATATAGCCAACAGTCTGGATACGTCTAATAACAGAGCACATGGCCAACATTCTGGATATGTCCACTGACAAATCTGAAAGGATTTGATTGGTGAAAGCAGCTCTGCCAGTGGCTGTGGAGGAGTAGTTGGAAGATCCTCACTTCAGAGAACTGGGACATGAGCCAGAGATGATAGGATGTACGCCAGGTTTGACATGTTATACACTGATTGCTGAGCAGGTTCAATAGAATATGTCTATAGCACTGCAATGAGAAGGATCAATAGTGGCGCCGAAGGAAATATCCTTTGCAGTAAGCAACAATAATTGACAAACCCCTAGTGGTATGTGCACACAGTCAATTAAATCTATAAATGATGACCAAGACATTTAGAAGACAACAGACTTGGACTTGCTTAGAAACTACTAAATTCACCTTTACATTTTTGGGGGACAGACTGTCCCACCATTCAGTATTAAAAATTAATCAAAGTAACCAAATGTAGAAATAAAATGTAAAAAAAACCAGACTAAACTGTTTAAATAATAAGCCAAATTTAAAAAAACCAGGAAGTACTCTGTGTAGTTCAGGTGACTTGAGAAACCTCGTTTATGAGAAACGCTCTTTCCTGTGTCACTAGTTTCTCTGGTTTCACTTTCTCCCCCATGCACCACAATAGTTTATATAAAAACACTACATGACCATGGCAACCGTTTCAGCTCAACACAACTTGTTAGTTATAGGGACAAGTGGACGGAGGGACCAAATTACACAAATCATAAAAAATAAAAAAAACACTCAAAACAATCCGTGACATCGCACTGGATTACTATGGAAAAAGTCATGTGTAGAGCTGTCAACTGGGCTTTCCTTAGGAATGTTGACTGGAATAACAAATTATGCAAAGTGTCAGTGTAAGACTACAATGGCACTCTTCTCAGCTGCAAACCAGTCAAGGAATGCACCAAACAGTGACGAGATTTAATGAGGGGAGAAACCATTAGAGGATGTTATATCAACATCACAGGACATTAAGGCATGGGCAGATCACTATAGTACTCTAGTGGAACACAATTAGTAAATCATACAAACATATCCTGCCAGGTTCCATGGTTGATCGACATTCATACTGACAAGATATCACAACAGGTAGCCTGGCGGTTAAGAGCGTTCGGCCAGTAACTGAAAAGGTCACTGGTTCGTATCCCGAGCCGGCAAGGTAGAAAAATCTGCCGATCTACTGTTGAGCAAAACAGTTAACCCACAACAACAACCTGTTCCCCGGGCGTCGAAGACGTGGACGTGGATTAACGCAGCCCCCCTACACCTCTCTGATTCAGAGGGGTTGGGTTAAAATGTGGAAGACACATTTCAGTTGAATGCATTCAATTGTGCAACTGACTAGGTATCCCCCTTTCCCTTTCTAATAGCACAATACATGCAAAGGCAGACCATACTTGGCATGGTCTTATCTCATAGAACCTCATCCATTAACTGGCACGATCTCCTTAATGCCATTATGCAGCAGTGTTCAGGCTTGTGTGATACAAATAAGCTCTTTCACGGTGGTGGGAGTCCAAACGCAAATCACATTACTTCATCATTCAAAGCATGTACAATTCGACCATGAAGAGTCGTGGTCAGAGCAACATTATTCAGTCATTTCCCAGGAAAAACATGTTGGCTTGGTTGCTTTGAGTTGCTGTCAAATACACTGAAAAAAATTATAAAAACATTGGTCCCATGTTTCATGAGCTGAAATAATAAACTTAATCTCTCTCAAATGTTGTGCACAAATTTGTTTACATCCCTGTTAGTGAGCATTTCTCCTTTGCCAAGATAATCCATCCACCTGACAGGTGTGGCATATCAAGAAGCTGATTAAACAGCATGATCATTATACAGGTGCACCTTGTGCTGGGGACAATAAAAGGCCACTAAAATGTGCAGTTTTGTCACACAACACAATGCCACAGATGTCTCAAGTTGAGGGAGCGTGCAATCGGTATGCTGACTGCAGGAATGTCCACCAGAGATGTTACCAGAGAATTTTATGTTAATTTCTCTACCATATGCTGCCTCCAATGTCGTTTTAGAGAATTTGGCAGTACGTCCAACCGGCCACACAACTGCAGACCACGTGTATGGCGTCGTGTGGGCGAGCGGTTTGCTGATGTCAACGTTGTGAACACTGCGCCCCATGTTGGCGTTATAGTATTGACAGGCATAAGCTATTGACAACAAAACAACTGCATTTTATAACTGGCAATTTGAATGCACAGAGATCCCCGTCACGAGATCCTGAGGCCCATTGTTGTGCCATTCATCCCATCATGTTTCAGCATGATAATGCACAGCCCCATGTCGCAAGGATCTGTACACACTTCCTGGACTGAAAATGTCCAGTTCTTCCACGGCCTGCATATTCACCAGACATGTCAACAGATGCATATGTGAAATCAATAGATTTAGGGCCTAATGAATGTATTTAAAATTGACTGATTTCCTTATATGAACTGTAACGCAGTAAAATCTTTGACATTGTTGCATGTTATGTTTATATTTTTGCTCAGTTTAAATGCAACAAATGTGAGAGTTGAGATGAGTAGGGTTACTAGGGGCTATTCCACTAGTGGTGAGTAGGGTTACTAGGGGCTATTCCACTAGTGGTGAGTAGGGTTACTAGGGGGTATTCCACTAGTGGTGAGTAGGGTTACTAGGGGCTATTCCACTAGTGGTGAGGTGAGTAGGGGTACTAGAGGCTATTCCACTAGTGGTGAGGTGAGTAGGGGTACTAGGGGCTATTCCACTAGTGGTGAGTAGGGTTACTAGAGGCTATTCCACTAGTGGTGAGTGGGGTTACTAGGGGCTATTCCACTAGTGGTGAGGTGAGTAGGGGTACTAGAGGCTATTCCACTAGTGGTGAGGTGAGTAGGGGTACTAGGGGCTATTCCACTAGTGGTGAGTAGGGGTACTAGAGGCTATTCCACTAGTGGTGAGGTGAGTAGGGGTACTAAGGGCTATTCCACTAGTGGTGAGGTGAGTAGGGGTACTAAGGGCTATTCCACTAGTGGTGAGTAGGGGTACTAAGGGCTATTCCACTAGTGATGAGGTGAGTAGGGGTACTAGGGGCTATTCCACTAGTGGTGAGTAGGGTTACTAGAGGCTATTCCACTAGTGGTGAGGTGAGTAGGGGTACTAAGGGCTATTCCACTAGTGATGAGGTGAGTAGGGGTACTAAGGGCTATTCCACTAGTGGTGAGGTGAGTAGGGGTACTAAGGGCTATTCCACTAGTGGTGAGTAGGGGTACTAAGGGCTATTCCACTAGTGGTGAGTAGGGTTACTAGAGGCTATTCAAGTAGTGGTGAGTAGGGGTACTAGAGGCTATTCCACTAGTGGTGAGGTGAGAGGGGTACTAGGGGCTATTCCACTAGTGGTGAGTAGGGTTACTAGAGGCTATTCCACTAGTGATGAGGTGAGTAGGGGTACTAAGGGCTATTCCACTAGTGGTGAGTAGGGTTACTAGAGGCTATTCCACTAGTGGTGAGTAGGGTTACTAGAGGCTATTCCACTAGTGGTGAGTAGGGTTACTAGAGGCTATTCCACTAGTGGTGAGGTGAGTAGGGGTACTAAGGGCTATTCCACTAGTGGTGAGTAGGGTTACTAGAGGCTATTCCACTAGTGGTGAGTAGGGTTACTAGAGGCTATTCCACTAGTGGTGAGGTGAGTAGGGGTACTAGAGGCTATTCCACTAGTGGTGAGGTGAGTAGGGGTACTAGAGGCTATTCCACTAGTGGTGAGTAGGGTTACTAGAGGCTATTCCACTAGTGGTGAGGTGAGAGGGGTACTAGAGGCTATTTCACTAGTGGTGAGGTGAGTAGGGGTACTAGAGGCTATTCCACTAGTGGTGAGTAGGGTTACTAGAGGCTATTCAAGTAGTGGTGAGTAGGGGTACTAGGAGCTATTCCACTAGTGGTGAGTAGGGTTACTAGGGGCTATTCCACTAGTGGTGAGTAGGGTTACTAGGGGCTATTCCACTAGTGGTGAGTAGGGGTACTAGAGGCTATTTCACTAGTGGTGAGGTGAGTAGGGGTACTAGAGGCTATTCCACTAGTGGTGAGTAGGGTTACTAGGGGCTATTCCACTAGTGGTGAGTAGGGGTACTAGAGGCTATTTCACTAGTGGTGAGGTGAGTAGGGGTACTAGAGGCTATTCCACTAGTGGTGAGTGGGGTTACTAGGGGCTATTCCACTAGTGGTGAGTAGGGGTACTAGGGGCTATTTCACTAGTGGTGAGGTGAGTAGGGGTACTAGAGACTATTCCACTAGTGGTGAGGTGAGAGGGGTACTAGAGGCTATTCCACTAGTGGTGAGGTGAGAGGGGTACTAGGGGCTATTCCACTAGTGGTGAGTAGGGGTACTAGGGGCTATTCCAGTAGTGGTGAGTAGGGGTACTAGGGGCTATTCCAGTAGTGGTGAGTAGGGGTACTAGGGGCTATTCCAGTAGTGGTGAGTAGGGGTACTAGGGGCTATTCCAGTAGTGGTGAGTGGGGGTACTAGGGGCTATTCCAGTAGTGGTGAGTAGGGGTACTAGGGGCTATTCCAGTAGTGGTGAGTAGGGGTACTAGGGGCTATTCCAGTAGTGGTGAGTAGGGGTACTAGGGGCTATTCCAGTAGTGGTGAGTAGGGGTACTAGGGGCTATTCCAGTAGTGGTGAGTAGGGGTACTAGGGGCTATTCCAGTAGTGGTGAGTAGGGGTACTAGGGGCTATTCCAGTAGTGGTGAGTAGGGGTACTAGGGGCTATTCCAGTAGTGGTGAGTAGGGGTACTAGGGGCTATTCCAGTAGTGGTGAGTAGGGGTACTAGGGGCTATTCCAGTAGTGGTGAGTAGGGGTACTAGGGGCTATTCCAGTAGTGGTGAGTAGGGGTACTAGGGGCTATTCCAGTAGTGGTGAGTAGGGGTACTAGGGGCTATTCCAGTAGTGGTGAGTAGGGGTACTAGGGGCTATTCCACTAGTGGTGAGGTGAGTAGGGGTACTAGGGGCTATTCCAGTAGTGGTGAGTAGGGGTACTAGGGGCTATTCCAGTAGTGGTGAGTAGGGGTACTAGGGGCTATTCCAGTAGTGGTGAGTAGGGGTACTAGGGGCTATTCCAGTAGTGGTGAGTAGGGGTACTAGGGGCTATTCCAGTAGTGGTGAGTAGGGGTACTAGGGGCTATTCCAGTAGTGGTGAGTAGGGGTACTAGGGGCTATTCCAGTAGTGGTGAGTAGGGGTACTAGGGGCTATTCCACTAGGGGTGAGTAGGGGTACTAGGGGCTATTCCAGTAGTGGTGAGTAGGGGTACTAGGGGCTATTCCAGTAGTGGTGAGTAGGGGTACTAGGGGCTATTCCAGTAGTGGTGAGTAGGGGTACTAGGGGCTATTCCAGTAGTGGTGAGTAGGGGTACTAGGGGCTATTCCAGTAGTGGTGAGTAGGGGTACTAGGGGCTATTCCAGTAGTGGTGAGTAGGGGTACTAGGGGCTATTCCACTAGTGGTGAGTAGGGGTACTAGGGGCTATTCCAGTAGTGGTGAGTAGGGGTACTAGGGGCTATTCCACTAGTGGTGAGTAGGGGTACTAGGGGCTATTCCAGTAGTGGTGAGTAGGGGTACTAGGGGCTATTCCACTAGTGGTGAGTAGGGGTAGCCAGGCTATGGTCCAGCAGAAGGCTCCAGAAACAACGTTCAATATGGACCCATAAAACTCAGCTGCCAACAACTTGATCAACATGTTCTAAAGATTTGCTGCATGATAATGAATTGAGAACAGATTGCGCACTTTGCCTCTTAGAATAACAGGGGCATCAAAATGTTGCCTAGGTAGGGTAGTTTAGTATAAAATGTAATTAGAAAATGGCTGTTAGTTATATATTTTTGTAATAATTACTGCTTAATTAAAAAGGGCCAATCAGAGGTTGAATAAGCAGCCTACTCCCAACCACTTCCTGTAAAAATCAGATGGAGGGGGCTGGAGAAATGTAATTACTCAAATGCATAGACAGAGCTATGGATGCAAGGACTGATCATCCATGATATCTAAATTATAGTTTCAATGTTTTGAGGTTATATAGTGTTTGTAAACAAACACTGTTGTAAAACAAGCTAACATGTTGGGTTCTGATGGGGTACAACAGTTTAAATTCATGAGGCATAAAGTAATATTCTTCAATAGTCAATGGGTAGATATAATACATTTATAAGTCAAATTATATGTTGTAACTGCTGATGTAGCAACCCTCTGACAAGGCTGCCGGGAAAGTGCAGAAAAGGTTACAGAATTACTGGTTTGTAAATGAATACACTTGATAAATTAGTAGCCTGAACAGATTAATCTTTGCGCTGCATTGTCAATTGTAGCCTACATGCTAGACAGTAGAGACACGGTTGACACATTCAATGTTTATCAAAATTGGCCAAATAAATCTCGTTAACAAAAGTCACGAGGACAGTGCAGAAAGTGTCGCATAGACCTAGCCCAGATTTGTATGCGTACAAGACCGCCAAATGTACACCCACTTTCTCGTTCAGATCACCTTTACCCTGTACAAGTACTCGTCATGACGCAAACATTCTATGCCACCGCGTTCATGATAGTCGATAGAGCACAGAATACATTTTTTGTTTTTATTATAGGATACACGCTCGAAATAAAATGAAAACCAAAAATGCAGTAGCCTAGGTGTTGCTTACCTCTACAAATACGAGGGTCAGTCCCTCGCTGTTGCGTCTCACTGCTGTATCAACTGGGTAACATAAACGAAAATAAAAACTCAAATCACAATCCAATCTTTGTAGTAGACCTATCGTATGCAGGCTAAACTACACCGCAACCAATATTCCTCCAAATGTGAGTAAATACCCAAGGTCGCAGCGCTTCAGCCGGAGGACGTGGAAATTCTAATTGAATACATCTGATGAAGGCATACAAACATGGCAGTGATATATATGTGAGAAACGTCATCCACGCGCATGAAAGGAAAAACCCATAACGACGACAGCAGGAAGTGTCAGGTAGGTGCACTTAACCTGACGGCTAAGACTAGTTTTTCTGCCAGCAGCACAAAGGATGAACCCACTGTATATGGTAATGAGAAAACCTTCAAAATAAAAGCCTGTATTTCAAAACATTGCAATGTGGATAACTCATTCAAAAGATATATATTCAATGGCTACTTTTATTGTGCCAACAAGAAAAGGCAATAAGTCATTTCTGAAAACAAATACAAAATATGGTTTTAAAAACATGAAAAACTTTTCTAGCTCTTAGCTAAAGTGGGGTGGGAAATACTAAGTAGGGTCTTTACTAACCAAGTATGGTTCGTTTTGGAGGGGGACTGGATCACAAGGCCTGCTGCTGGCTTTTCATTCTGCCCCCACATACTCTGTAATAGACTGTACATGGAATACATATCGGCTTGTAGAGAGAACAAAACATCGTAACACTTGTTTTTATTGCTTCCAATGTGAAATAAAATGCTATTCCATACTAGTCTTCCATGCACTCTTGCCTTGCCTTGATGAAAGACCCAATTACCAATTGATTAGTTGAGAAGCCAACTGCTTTAAAGAAACAATGATGTACTGGCATACCTGTTTAACGACCTAATGGTGTTGTGATGGGGAACCTTTACACATTGAAATCAGCCCAAGGCCAGCCTTGACATGTGCCAAAATGCATCAGGTCAATTGATTGGCCTGGCAAATAAAAACATTTTGAGGCAGTATCCTAGTAAAATCCTGTTGCTATAAGTTTATATCAACCCAATTATACATAACTTTCCAACGGTTTTCATAAACCCACCTTGATCGCAATTAATCCAAAGGACTGATTCATGGATCATATAGCCCATCTCTCCAAAATGTCATTTTGTGAGGAAATACAAGTGATTATTACTTGGCCTTTATCTTATTAAATCAAATCAAACTTTATTAGTCACATGTGCCGAATACAACAGGTGTAGTAGACCTTACAGTGAAATGCTTACTTTACAAGCCCTTAACCAACAATGCAGTTTTAAGAAAAATACCAAAAAAATACCAATAAAGAAATAAAAGTGACAAATAATTAAAGAGCAGCAGTAAAATAACAATAGCATTTACATTACATTTAAGTCATTTAGCAGACGCTCTTATCCAGAGCGACTTACAAATTGGTGCATTCACCTTATGATATCCAGTGGAACAACCACTTTACAATAGTGCATCTAACTCTTTTAAGGGGGGGGGGGGTTAGAAGGATTACTTTATCCTATCCTAGGTATTCCTTAAAGAGGTGGGGTTTCAGGTGTCTCCGGAAGGTGGTGATTGACTCCGCTGACCTGGCGTCGTGAGGGAGTTTGTTCCACCATTGGGGTGCCAGAGCAGCGAACAGTTTTGACTGGGCTGAGCGGGAACTGTACTTCCTCAGAGGTAGGGAGGCGAGCAGGCCAGAGGTGGATGAACGCAGTGCCCTTGTTTGGGTGTAGGGCCTGATCAGAGCCTGAAGGTACGGAGGTGCCGTTCCCCTCACAGCTCCGTAGGCAAGCACCATGGTCTTGTAGCGGATGCGAGCTTCAACTGGAAGCCAGTGGAGAGAGCGGAGGAGCGGGGTGACGTGAGAGAACTTGGGAAAGTTGAACACCAGACGGGCTGCGGCGTTCTGGATGAGTTGTAGGGGTTTAATGGCACAGGCAGGGAGCCCAGCCAACAGCGAGTTGCAGTAATCCAGACGGGAGATGACAAGTGCCTGGATTAGGACCTGCGCCGCTTCCTGCGTGAGGCAGGGTCGTACTCTGCGAATGTTGTAGAGCATGAACCTACAGGAACGGGTCACCGCCTTGATGTTAGTTGAGAACGACAGGGTGTTGTCCAGGATCACGCCAAGGTTCTTAGCACTCTGGGAGGAGGACACAATGGAGTTGTCAACCGTGATGGCGAGATCATGGAACGGGCAGTCCTTCCCCGGGAGGAAGAGCAGCTCCGTCTTGCCGAGGTTCAGCTTGAGGTGGTGATCCGTCATCCACACTGATATGTCTGCCAGACATGCAGAGATGCGATTCACCACCTGGTTATCAGAGGGGGGAAAGGAGAAGATTAATTGTGTGTCGTCTGCATAGCAATGATAGGAGAGACCATGTGAGGATATGACAGAGCCAAGTGACTTGGTGTATAGCGAGAATAGGAGAGGGCCTAGAACAGAGCCCTGGGGGACACCAGTGGTGAGAGCACGTGGTGCGGAGACAGATTCTCGCCACGCCACCTGGTAGGAGCGACCTGTCAGGTAGGACGCAATCCAAGCGTGGGCCGCGCCGGAGATGCCCAGCTCGGAGAGGGTGGAGAGGAGGATCTGATGGTTCACAGTATCAAAGGCAGCCGATAGGTCTAGAAGGATGAGAGCAGAGGAGAGAGAGTTAGCTTTAGCAGTGCGGAGCGCCTCCGTGACACAGAGAAGAGCAGTCTCAGTTGAATGACTAGTCTTGAAACCTGACTGATTTGGATCAAGAAGGTCATTCTGAGAGAGATAGCAGGAGAGCTGGCCAAGGACGGCACGTTCAAGAGTTTTGGAGAGAAAAGAAAGAAGGGATACTGGTCTGTAGTTGTTGACATCGGAGGGATCGAGTGTAGGTTTTTTCAGAAGGGGTGCAACTCTCGCTCTCTTGAAGACGGAAGGGACGTAGCCAGCGGTCAAGGATGAGTTGATGAGCGAGGTGAGGTAAGGGAGAAGGTCTCCGGAAATGGTCTGGAGAAGAGAGGAGGGGATAGGGTCAAGCGGGCAGGTTGTTGGGCGGCCGGCCGTCACAAGACGCGAGATTTCATCTGGAGAGAGAGGGGAGAAAGAGGTCAAAGCACAGGGTAGGGCAGTGTGAGCAGAACCAGCGGTGTCGTTTGACTTAGCAAACGAGGATCGGATGTCGTCGACCTTCTTTTCAAAATGGTTGACGAAGTCATCAGCAGAGAGGGAGGAGGGGGGAGGATGGGGAGGAGGATTCAGGAGGGAGGAGAAGGTGGCAAAGAGCTTCCTAGGGTTAGAGGCAGATGCTTGGAATTTAGAGTGGTAGAAATTGGCTTTAGCAGCAGAGACAGAAGAGGAGAATGTAGAGAGGAGGGAGTGAAAAGATGCCAGGTCCGCAGGGAGGCGAGTTTTCCTCCATTTCCGCTCGGCTGCCCGGAGCCCTGTTCTGTGAGCTCGCAATGAGTCGTCGAGCCACGGAGCAGGAGGGGAGGACCGAGCCGGCCTGGAGGATAGGGGACATAGAGAGTCAAAGGATGCAGAAAGGGAGGAGAGGAGGGTTGAGGAGGCAGAATCAGGAGATAGGTTGGAGAAGGTTTGAGCAGAGGGAAGAGATGATAGGATGGAAGAGGAGAGAGTAGCGGGGGAGAGAGAGCGAAGGTTGGGACGGCGCGATACCATCCGAGTAGGGGCAGTGTGGGAAGTGTATAAATAGCGAGGCTATATACAGGGTATACAGAGTCAATGTGGAGGCTATATACAGGTGGGATACCGGTACAGAGTCAATGTGGAGGCTATATACAGGGGGGATACCGGTACAGAGTCAATGTGGAGGCTATATACAGGTGGGATACCGGTACAGAGTCAATGTGGAGGCTATATACAGGGGATACCGGTACAGAGTCAATGTGGAGGCTATATACAGGGGGAATACCGGTACAGAGTCAATGTGCAGGGGGACACCGGTTAGTCGAGTTAATTGAGGTAATTTAGACATGTGGGTAGAGTTGTTAAAGTAACTTATTCTTAGATAATATTAGAAGTTCTCATTGACTTACTCTCTCACGTAGTATTATAAGAAGGGAATTGGGAATACTTTATCACAAATCACAGGTGAAAGTATGTTTTATATGAGTTATCAGAGAGAAAATTACTACCTAATACATTTTTAAACTCTACAGAAAATGCCTTTGTAAGCAAAGATTATACTGTGTCCTAATAGCCTGGTTAATATTCATTACGTTTAACTTGTAAATAAATTCCATTTTAGTTTTGATAAAAAAGTTTTGCTTCATGTTTTTTTAGTTGAGTGTGTATTGATTTCAGGCCCATGGATAGTACCAGGGCATTATTTTTAATTTGAGTTGGGTGTGTATTGATTTCAGGACCACGGATAGTACCAGGTCATTTAAAGCTACGTTGCTGGATATGTACGACACTGTCCCCATCCAAAACTAACTATATCTGGTTAGTAGAGACTGAGTATTTACCACCAGTATTTAGCTGAGACAGGTAGAAAAGTTCCCTCCCTACAAGCCAATAAGAATCCCATATACCGTGTATTGCATTCCAGTGAATGGGGGGGGTGGGGTAAAGAGTCACCAGCATTCTATATTAAACCCATTGCTCAGCACAAGAGACCAATTTAAGTTTTGCAGACTCTATTGAGTAATTCCAATAACATGTATTAGTATTTTTTTTTTGTATTTCTTTCAATAAAGCCTACACAATAGCTTTCAACATACCAAACATCAAATTATTATTATTATTTTTTTTTTTAAAGGTGGGAAAAACAGTAGTACAGCACTAAAGTGCTGAGAAAAAAAAAACAATATTCCCAAAGTGTATCCTTTTTTTGCAGGGGGACTCTTATTTTTAAGAAAATAAATATGCGATCATGCTGCCAGCATCCTGGTCTCCTGGTATCCTGCTGCTAGGAGAACGGTGATGATACGGCTAGGTGCATTGCCTAATCAGCGGTTCGAATCCACATGAAGCCCCGCCTTCATGTAATGACAAACCAATCAGTAGGTTAACAGACCGGGTCTTATGCAAATAGCCTGTAGATGCGCAGGTGCATTCGGTCATTTCATCATCTTCGTTTCAGATAACGCGCCAGTGTCACAGAGATTGAGCCTTATCCGACAATTACTTTGTGTAGTCAAGTAGTTTGAAAATCTGTGGCTCCTGCAATAACAGCATTAACATATACACTATGGCCATACATGAGAAGCACATCATTCCACCATCAGTGTCATATAGCCAACATTCTAGAATGTATAGCCAACATTCTAGAATGTATAGCCAACATTCTAGAATGTAATTTACAGACCATTCAAATACTATTTAGGGTATTTCTATTTCTTTTAAAATTTGAAGTAACTATTTTTTATTTGAAAATACAAGTATTTGAATATTGGAATGTATTTGGAAATAGACTTGGAGAAAAAAAATATTTAAAAAAATATTTAAATGATCCATGCATTTGAACCCAGGTCTGTTTGGTCCTTGGGGTATTTGAACCCAGGTCTGTTTGGTCCTTGGGGTATTTGAACCCAGGTCTGTTTGGTCCTTGGGGTATTTGAACCCAGGTCTGTTTGGTCCTTGGGGTATTTGAACCCAGGTCTGTTTGGTCCTGGGGGTATTTGAGCCCAGGTCTGTTTGGTCCTGGGGGTATTTGAGCCCAGCTCTGTTTGGTCCTGGGGGTATTTGAACTCAGGTCTGTTTGGTCCTGGGGGTATTTGAGCTCAGGTCTGTTTGGTCCTTGGGGTATTTGAACCCAGGTCTGTTTGGTCCTTGGGGTATTTGAACCCAGGTCTGTTTGGTCCTAGGGGTATTTGAACCCAGGTCTGTTTGGTCCTTGGGGTATTTGAACCCAGGTCTGTTTGGTCCTTGGGGTATTTGAACCCAGGTCTGTTTGGTCCTTGGGGTATTTGAACCAGGTCTGTTTGGTCCTAGGGGTATTTGAATCCAGGTCTGTTTGGTCCTTGGGGTATTTGAACCCAGGTCTGTTTGGTCCTTGGGGTATTTGAACCCAGGTCTGTTTGGTCCTTGGGGTATTTGAGATGTATTTGAATCCAGGTCTTTTTGGTCCTGGGGGTATTTGAACCCAGGTCTGTTTGGTCCTTGGGGTATTTGAACCCAGGTCTGTTTGGTTCTTGGGGTATTTGAACCCAGGTCTGTTTGGTCCTGGGGGTATTTGAATCCAGGTCTGTTTGGTTCTAGGGGTATTTGAGATGTATTTGAATCCAGGTCTGTTTGGTTAGGGGTATTTTAAATAATTTATTTGAAAATAAGTATTAGAAAATACTCAAATACACAGAAAATAAGTATTTAAAATAACAAATATTTAAATACGCATGTACTGTATTAGAACCCAGGAAAATATGCATGTATTAGAACCCAATGAAATAGGCATGTACTAGAACCCAGTTAAATAGGCATGTACTAGAACCCAATGAAATATTAATGTAACGGAACCCAATGAAATAGGCATGTATTAGAACCCAATGAAATAGGCATGTATATGAACCCAGTTAAATACGCATGTATTAGAACCCAGTTAAATTTAAATACGCATGTATTAGAACCCAGTTAAATATGCATGTACTAGAACCCAGTTAAATATGCATGTACTAGAACCTAGTTAAATAGGCATGTATTAGAACCCAGTTTATCATGCATGATTTAGAACCCAGTTAAATAGGCTTGTATTTCAACCAAGGTATGGTCATTTAAAGGTAATAATTAGTGGACTTTTGTAAGTGATGATAATGACAATGTCCTCATCAAAGGACATTTATTTAATCTCTATGGTACCCATAATATTTATTGTTTTTACATTATCCAAAATCCTGATGTATCTTCTGCTTATATTTATAACAAATACTTGTATGCCGTCTTTAACATGTTGACCATAGAAGATAACCATCCCTACGTTAGACATTTTGTTGACCAATTACCTTGACTGATTATTACAGGCCGCTGTCCACAAGCTATCACTACTCTTGTGTATTAGCAGCGTAACTATGGTAGTTCTGTTAGCGTACCGGTAAAGTCCACATTTCTACCTGCCGTCGGGCCAGTAACCGAAAGGTTGCTAGTTCGAATCCCCGAGCTGACGAGGTAAAAATCTGTCGTTATGCCCCTGAACAAGGCAGTTAACCCACTGTTCCTTGGCCGTCATTGATAATAAGAATTTGTTCTTAACTGACCTGCCTAGTAAACTTTTTTTTTTTTTAAATCCATCAGGTTCCCGTCAGATCAGACAGCAGGAATCAAGAGTGTCTCAAGATAGGGGCTGTGGTATGACTTTCAGCATAGGTGATTTGATAGATGACATGAACGTTGTGGGAGGAAAAAACATGTTTTGGGTCACTTCAAAGAATGGCGAGTGTATCTAATGTAATTGGACAAGGGCCAAGGCCTACAGCACATCCAATCAGGATTAAGACTTCTACACATCTATCTAACGACAGCCTCCCCCATCTGGACTGGACCTGAGAAATGTCTACGGATAGTCTCAGCTGTTGGCTGCTGGACATAGTTGTTTGTAGTTGGTCCCGATTCAACACACAGAATCGGTCACAGACAGTTGGATAGATGCGTAGAAACCTTGACTGCTTTGAAGCCCGTGCCATACCATAGCCTACCATGCATTGGACTAGTTGTGCCCTCTGCTGGTAAAATGCGGGAATCTTCTGTTCAGCCTTCTACCCTTCTCTACCTCGCTTTACCCATGATCCTCTAGTTGGGATTTAAATGCTATGTAAATTACTAAAATATAAACAGGATCTGGCTGGTGTTGGATGCACTGCAATGAAGAGACATACACACAAAGAGCTGGAGATGGGCACAATGGCCAGGGGACACACAGTACCAGTCAAAAGTTTGGACCCACCTACTCACTCCATGGTTTTTCTACATTGTAGAATAATAGTGAAGACATCAAAACTATGAAATAACACATATGGAATCATGTAGGAACCAAAATGTGTTAAAACCAATCAAGATATATTTTATATTTGAGATTCTTCAAAGTAGCCACCCTTTGCCTTGATGACAGCTTTGCACATTCTTGGCATTCTCTCAACCAGCTTTATGAGGTAGTCACTTGGAATGCATTTCAATTTACAGGTGTGCCTTGTTAAAGGTTAATTTGTGGAATTTCTTTCCTTCTTAATGCGTTTGAGCCAATCAATTGTGTTGTGACAAGGTAGGGATGGTATACAGAAGATAGCCCTAATTGGTAAAAGACCAAGTCCATATTATGGCAAGAACAGCTCAAATAAGCAAAGAGAAACAACAGTCCATCATTACTTTAAGACATGAATGTCAATCAATCCGGAAAATTTCAAGAACTTTGAAAGTTTCTTCAAATGCAGTTGCAAAAACCATCAAGCGCTATGATGAAAGTGGCTCTCGTGAGGACCGCCACAGGAAAGGAAGACCCAGAGTTACCTCTGCTGCAGAGGATAGGTTCATTAGAGTTACCAGCCTCATAAATTGTAGCCCAAATAAATGCTTCAGAGAGTTCAAGTAACAGACACATCTCAACATCAACTGTTCAGAGGAGACTGCGTGAATCAGGCCTTCATGGTTGACTTGCTGCAAAGAAACCACTACTAAAAGACACCAATAAGAAGATGAGACTTGCTTGGGCCAGAAATACGAGCAATGGACATTAGACAGGTGGAAATCTGTCCTTTGGTCTGATGAGTCCAAATGTTGAGATTTTTGGTTCCAGGCGCAGTGTCTTTGTGAGACGCAGAGTAGATGAACGGATGATCTCCGCATATGTGGTTCCCACCGTGAAGCATGGAGGAGGAGGTGTGATGGTGTGGGTGTGCTTGCTGGTGACACTGACAGTGATTTATTTAGAATTCAAGGCACACTTAACCAGCATGGCTACCACAGCATTCTGCAGTGATACGCCATCCCATCTGGTTTGCTCTTAGTGGGACTATCATTTGTTTTTCAACAGGACAATGACCCAAAACACACCTCCGGGCTGTGTAAGGGCTATTTGACCAAGCAGGAGAGTGATGTAGTGCTGCATCAGATGACCTGGCCTTCACAATCACCCGACCTCAACTCAGTTGAGATGGTTTGGGATGAGTTGGATCGCAGGGTGAAGGAAAATCAGCCAACAAGTGCTCAGCATATGTGGGAACTCCTTCAAGACTGTTGGAAAAGCATTCCAGGTGTAGCTGGTTGAGAGAATGCCAAAAGTGTGCAAAGTTGTCATCAAGGCAAAGGACGGCTACTTTGAAGAATCTCAACTATAAAATATATTTTGATTTGTTTAACACTATTTTGGTTACTACTTGATTACATATGTGTTATTTCATAGTTTTGATGTCTCACTATTATTTTACAATGTAGAAAATAGTAAAAATAAAGAAAACCCCTTGAATGAGTAGGTGTGTCCAAACTTTTGACTGGTACTGTATGTATTAAGTATCTCAGGATAGGAGCGCTGATCTATGATCAGGTCTAGTCCAGTTCATCTTATTGATTGTGATCTAATGGGCGAAACATGTATTCTGGCACTTCTGCCATTGACTCCCTGATTCAGAGCCGTCCTTGAGGGCGTAAAGGTACATGGCTTCTTCTAGTGGTCAATATATGGAACCTGAGCACACAGTGATATGAGAAGTGAAAGAGAGTCATCCGTTACATTACTTAGTGATCCGTTACAATAGTTAGTGATTCATTAGACTGCTTAGTGATCCGTTACATTAGACTTGTTACATTAGTTAGTGATTTGTTACATTACTTAGTGATCTGTTACATTAGACTTGTTACATTAGTTAGTGGTTCATTAGACTGCTTAGTGATCTGTTACATTAGACTTGTTACATTAGTTAGTGGTTTGTTACATTAGTTAGTGATTTGTTACATTAGTTAGTGATCCGTTACATTAGACTTGTTACAATAGTTAGTGATTCGTTTCATTCGTTAGTGATTCTTTACATTAGTTAATGATTCTTTACATTACTTAGTGATCCGTTACATTAGACTTGTTACATTAGTTAGTGATTTGTTACATTAGTTAGTGATTTGTTACATTAGTTAGTGATCCGTTACATTAGACTTGTTACAATAGTTAGTGATTCGTTACATTAGAGTTTTGTTACAATAGTTAGTGATCCGTTACATTAGTTAGTGATCTGTTACATTACTCAGTGATTTGTTACATTAGTTAGTGATTCGTTACATTACTTAGTGATTCGTTACATTACTTAGTGATTCGTTACATTACTTAGTGATTCGTTACATTACTCAGTGATCTGTTACATTAGTTAGTGATTCGTTACATTACTTAGTGATTCGTTACATTACTTAGTGATCCGTTACATTACTCAGTGATCTGTTACATTAGTTAGTGATTCGTTACATTACTTAGTGATTCGTTACATTACTTAGTGATTCGTTACATTACTTAGTGATTCGTTACATTACTTAGTGATTCGTTACATTAGTTAGTGATCCGTTACATTACTTAGTGATCCGTTACATTAGACTTGTTACATTAGTTAGTGATTCGTTACATTACTTAGTGATCCGTTACATTAGACTTGTTACATTAGTTAGTGATTTGTTACATTAGTTAGTCATTCTTTACATTAGTTAGTGATCCGTTACATTACTCAGTGATTTGTTACACTAGTTAGTGATTCTTTACATTACTTAGTGATCCGTTACATTAGACTTGTTACATTAGTTAGTGATTCGTTACATTACTTAGTGATCCGTTACATTAGTTAGTGATCTGTTACATTAGTTAGTGATCCGTCACATTAGTTAGTGACCCGTCACAGTAGTTAGTGATCCGTTACATTACTTAGTGATCCGTTACATTAGACTTGTTACATTAGTTAGTGATTTGTTACATTAGTTAGTGATCCGTTACATTAGTTAGTGATCCGTCACATTAGTTAGTGATCCGTTACATTAGACTTGTTACATTAGTTAGTGATATGTTACATTAGTTAGTGATCCGTTACAATAGTTAGTGATTCTTTACATTACTTAGTGATCCGTTACATTAGTTAGTGATCCGTCACAATAGTTAGTGATTCTTTACAATAGTTAGTGATTCTTTACATTACTTAGTGATCCGTTACATTAGTTAGTGATCAGTTACATTAGTTAGTGATCCGTCACATTAGTTAGTGATTCTTTACATTGCTTAGTGATTCGTTTCATTCGTTAGTGATTCTTTACAATAGTTAGTGATCCGTTACATTACTTCGTGATCCGTTACATTAGTTAGTGATCCGTTACATTAGTTAATGATCCGTTACATTAGTTAATGATCCGTTACATTAGTTAGTGATCAGTTACATTAGTTAGTGATCCCTTACATTAGTTAGTGATGTGTTTCATAACTTAGCAGTAAAGCACCATACTGTCACAATGATGACATAATCAGTATGATGATGATGTCATGTGGGTCAACCACTCGGTCATAGTAGTAGTAACAGGAATGGGTCACGGTAACAGAGTGATGACGAGACTCAGATTCTTCACTTTTTCAAAATGTTACCAAACTTTGCGTCTGCACTGTTCTGCAGTATTTTGGAATTGCCCAAATACTTACGTTCTACAGTTGTCATGATACCAGTAACATGAAGCAAACCTAATTTCTTGAGAATAATTTTTTCTAAATGTCGCAAACACACAGCCATCAGTTGTCACCAAGAGTCACATGTTTATTCCCAAACTATATCACACAAGATTTTTACATACAGACGGGTTTTTAAAAAGGACCATAGAGTTCAGTTCGCTTCAGGTTCTCTTTTTTTTTTGCCATGGAAAGTCAGGTATGGCGGTATTGTGATTCTGTTATTGCGACAACCCTGCTACGTGATGCTTTAGATCCTAGCCAAGATGTGCCATTTTCTAACGTCTCAAAATACCCCACCCTGTGGTAAGCTGTCACACTGTAGGTAGGTAGTTCAATGTACAAAAGCATAAGAGAAATAGCCCGCAGGCAATATCACTGGAATAATTAAATGTAACCTGGGGAAGTAGAGGCTTCCAAACAAAAATCACCAATGAAATGTTACACGGGGGGGAGAAAAACAACGTTTATTGTTGAAAACACTTATTTTTGTACAAAACATTCACAAAGTTCTTCTATAAGAAGAAAATCTCAAAATGGTGACAAAGCAAGGGTTAGGAAATGGTTCTGGAAAACTATGAGCAACTATCGTTAGATAGTAAAATAAATATGCTAATTTCCGTGAGGTAGTTTTATTTTAATCACTAATATAGGGACGCATCCCAAACAAACTCAATTGGTACTATTGTCCAATCCTTATGTTTTTTTTAATCCTCAAAATGAAGAGTTGGATTTTCATTTTTCCAGTAATATAGTTGTAATCTGGTTCGCTTTGCCAGGAGGCTGAAACTTGGCCGCAAGTGGGTCTTCCAGCAAGACAATAACCCAAAGCATCAAAATCCACAAAGAAGTTGTTAATAGACCATAAAAAGCAACATTTTGCAATAGCCATCTTAGTCTCCAAACTTGAACCCCATTGTAAACCTGTGGTTTCAATTGAAGAGGACAGTCCATAAGTACAGACAAAGGATATCAAGGATCTGGAAAGATTATGTATTGAGTTCACTCCCAATGTGTTCTGCAACTCATAAGACATTTTTGGAAAAAGGCTCAGTGCCGTTATCTATGTTTTTGAGAAAAACGTATTACTTGTTAAAACAGCAGGTGGTTAGAGTGTGGGGCCAGTAACCGAAAAGGTTGCAAGATCAAATCCCAGAGCTGACAAGGTAAAAATCTATTGTTCTGCCCCTGAACAAGGCAGTTAACCCACTATTCCCCGGTAGGCCGTCATTGAAAATAAGAATTTGTTCTTAACTGACTTGCCTAGTTAAATAAAGGTTACATTGGTTTTTTTAAATCTCTTTCTCTGAGCAATTGTATTGGTATAATATAAATTTCCGATTTTTTTTTTGCATACAATATAGCTCAAAATGTGTTTTATTTTTGCTCATCTTTACCAATATTTGGAACTGACTTCACATCTTCCTGAAAGTAGCTTCTATCGCAGAATCTCACTGTCCACTTTCATTAACGACACACAAGCCTATCATTCTAAGATATTCATTTTCAATTGATAATTCTATTTCCCCAGATGACCCCCCAAAAAAACTACAGAACTTCTGATAAAAGTCAAACGTAAGCAAATAGCATAGTTTCTAATTCCATATGCATATAGTTCAGACTTTGCAGTAATTGCACCAAAGTTAGCTTTCACATGATAAAGACTAACAACTGTTACTCTAAAATGATTCTATTTTGTTATCGTTAGCAGCCGATACAAAAATACCATTGTATAACAGTAATAAAAAAATGCTGCAAAGTAATGAGAAATGACGTGTTCCAGACATTTGCAATACCTTTGTTGGTCCAGGTTCATTTAAAAACATTTCTAACAAAAAACATTCCTATTATAAAGCAGTACAAACAGAGGTCAATCAATTCTGCCAAACTGACAGGTCCCCAAAAAATGACGTGAAGCATGAATAACATTTCAACCTAAAACCACACAAGTTATTGGTTGGACAGATTGTGGCAAATTCCTTGTTGTGGTATAAGTACCAATATTCCTTTTTTTTTTTTTTTTTACAATTTCACCTTCATTCTTCAAGGATCATCTTAAAATCGGGAACCCACGCTCATTCAAAAATTAAGTTATAAGTAACAATATAGCAACAATGTCAAAACAGTCATAAATTATCTAAAATCAATCATTAGTATATCAGTAGTAAGAAACCATATAAACTATATTCAATATGTTGATTAGCAGATTTTGTGTAACTACAAACTACAGGTACAGTTATCTTACATTTATTTATACCTACTTCCCAAAAATATAGTTAAACACTTGATGATAAATATGCTGAAGTTTTAGTATACAGTACCAGTCAAAAGTTTGGACACACCTACTCATTCAAGGGTTTTTCTTTATTTTTTTACTATTTTCTACATTGTAGAATAATAGTAAAGACATCAAAACTATGAAAATAGCACATATGGAATAATGTAGTAACCAACAAAACAAAATATATTTTATGCTGAGCACTCGTTAGCTGCTTTTCCTTCACTCTGTGGTTCAACTCATCCCAAACCATCTCAATTAGGTTGAGGTCGGGTCATTGTGGAGGCCAGGTCATCTGATGCAGCACTCCATCACTCTCCTGTTTGGTCAAATAGCCCTTACACAGCCTGGAGGTGTTTTTTGGGTCATTGTCCTGTTGAAAAACAAATGATAGTCCCACTAAGAGCAAACCAGATGGGAGGCATATCGCTGCAGAATGCTGTGGTAGCCATGCTGGTTAAGTGTGCACTGAATTCTAAATAAATCACTGACAGGTATTTGGTATTTTATTAGGATCAGTGTCAGTGTCACCAGCAAAGCACCCCCACACCATCACACCTCCTCCTCCATGCTTCATGGTGGGAACCACACATGCAGAGATCATCCGTTCGCCTACTCTGCGTCTCACAAAGAATCGGCAGCTGGAACCAAAAATCTCAAATTTGGACTCATTAGACCAAAGGACAGATTTCCACGGTCTAATGTCCATTGGTCATGTTTCTTGACCCAAGCAAGTCTATTTTTCTTATTGGTGTCCTTTAGTAGTGTTTCTATGAAGCAATTCAACCATGAAGGCCTGATTCACACAGTCTCCTCTGAACAGTTGATGTTGAGATGTGTCTGCTACTTGAACTCTGTGAAGAATTTATTTGGGCTGCAATTTCTGAGGCTGGTAACTCTAATGAACTTATCCTCTACAGCAGAGGTAACTCTGGGTCTTCCTTTCCAGTGGCGGTCCTCATGAGAGCCAGTTTCATCATAGCGCTTGATGGTTTTAGCGACTGCACTTGAAGAAACTTTCAAAGTTCTTGAAATTTTCCATATTGACTGACCTTCATGTCTTAAAGTAATGATGGACTGTCGTTTCTCTTTGCTTATTTGAGCTGTTCTTGCCATAATATGGACTTGGTCTTTTACCAATTAGGGATATCTTCTGGACACCATCCCTACCTTGTCACAACACAACTGATTGGCTCAAATGCATTAAGAAGGAAATAAATTCCACAAATTAACTTTTAACAAAGCACACCTGTTAATTGAAATGCCTTCTAGGTGACATGAAGCTGGTTGAGAGAATACCAAGAGTGTGCAAAGCTGTCATCAAGGCAAAGGGTGGCTACTAATCTCAAATATAAAATATATTTTGATTTGTTTAACACTTTTTTGGTTACTACATGATTCCATGTGTTATTTCATAGTTTACAATGTAGAAAATAGTAAAAAATAAAGAAAAACCCTTGAATGAGTAGGTGTTTGCAAACTTTTGTCTGGTACTATATGTCATTGAGGTTTCCGGTTAAATATATCACAAACCTAGCGAGCATAAAACAGCAGACTTGAAACGCATAAGTCTTATGACTTATGCCAGGCATCATTTAAAAAGAGGTATACAAGCTTTGTTGTATTATGTTACACACAATCTTTATGTGGCTGACTGTACGAACATGTAGGCTAGCTAACAAGTAGACTACTGGCAAAAAGTCACTAGAAAGTCATGCTCTAGTTCAAACTAGGTTTGAGTGCCTCATATATATACAGTGCCTTCAGAAAGTATTCACACCCCTTGACTTTATCCACATTTTGTTGTGTTACAGCCTGAATTTAGTTCAGGAGTAAAAATTGGTTTAACAAGTCACATAATAAGTTGATGATTTTTTTAATGACCACCTCATCTTTGTACCCCACACATACAATTATTTGTAAGGTCACTCAGTTGAGCAGTGAATTTCAAACCCAGATTCAACCACAAAATACAGGGAGGTTTTCCAATGCCTCAAAGAAGGGCACCTATTGGTAGATGGGTAAAAAATAAAAAAGCAGACATTGAATATCCCTTTGAGCATGGTGAAGTTATTAATTACACTTTGGATGGTGTATCAATACACCCAGTCACTACAAAGATACAGGTGTCCTTCCTAACTCAGTTGCCATAGAGGAAGGAAACCGCTCAGGGATTTCACCATGAGGCCAATGGTGACTTTAAAACAGTTACAGAGTTTAACGGCTGTGATAGGGGAGAACTGAGGATGGATCAACAACGTTGTAATTACTCCACAATACGAACCTAAATGACAGATGGAAAAGAAGGAAGCCTGTACAGAATAAAAATATTCCAAAATATGCATCCTATTTGCAACAAGGCACTAAAGTAATACTGCAAAAAAATGTGGTAAAGCAATTCACTTTTTGTCCTGAATACAAAGTGTTATGTTTGGGGAAAATCCAATACAACACATTACTGAGTACCACTCCATATTTTCAAGCACAGTGTTGGTTGTATCATGTTATGGGTATGCTTGTAATCGTTAAGGGCTGGGGAGTTTTTCAGGATGAAAATAAACAGAATGGAGCTAAGCACAGGCAACATCCTAGAGTAGAACCTGGTTGTCTGCTTTCCACCAGACACTGGGAGATGAATTCACCTTTCAGCAGGACAATAAGCTAAAACACAAGGCCAAATCTACACTGGAGTTGCTTGACAAGAAGAGAGTGAATGATCCTAAGTGGACGAGTTACAGTTTTGACTTAAATCTAGTTGAAAATCTATGGCAAGACCTGAAAATGGTTGTCAAGCAATGATCAACAACCAATTTGACTGAGCTTGAAGAATTTTGAATTATAATAAATGGGCAAATGTTGCACAATCCAGGCGTGAACAGCTCTTAGAAACTTACCCGGAAAGACTCACAGCTATAATCGCTGCCAAAAGGTGCTTCTACAAAGTATTGACTCAGGGGTGTGAATACTTATGTAAATGAGATATTTCTGTATTTCATTTGCAATAAACGTGCAATTTTTTTTCTTCCAAAAAACATGTTTTCACTTTGTTATTATGGGGTGTTGTGTGTAGATGGGTGAGAAAATATCTATGTAATCCATTTTGAATTCACAACTGAACGTGGAATTAGTCAGGAGGTAGGAATACTTTCTGAAGCCACTGTACATATTTGGAGTGCCTCAAATAATGCTAATTCCAAAATGTAAATGTATATCTCATTAAGAAAGGGGCAATCTGCAATTGCTACATCCATTTTTGGACTTGAAGAATATAACTTATAAATGCCTCTGAGCTTAGTTCAACTGTCGTACCCCCATCAGAACCCAACATATACGCTTGTTTTACTCCAATGTTTACAAACAATGTAAACCAACACTATATATATCCTCAAACCATGGTTAAAACTATCATTTTCTCCCGGGTGGCGCAGTGGTCTAGGGCACTGCATCGCTAGCTGCGCCACCAGAGACTCTGGGTTCGCGCCCAGGCTCTGTCGCAGCCTGCCGCGACCGGGAGGTCCGTGGGGCGACGCACAATTGGCCTAGCGTCGTCCGGGTTAGGGAGGGTTTGGCCGGTAGGGATATCCTTGTCTCATCGCGCACCAGCGACTCCTGTGGCGGGCCGGGCGCAGTGCTTGCTAATCAAGGGAGCCAGGTGCACGGTGTTTCCTCCGACACATTGGTGCGGCTGGCTTCCGGGTTGGAGGCGCGCTGTGCTAAGAAGCAGTGCGGCTTGGTTGGGTTGTGTTTCGGAGGACGCATGGCTTTCGACCTTCGTCTCTCCCGAGCCCGTACGGGAGTTGTAGCGATGAGACAAGATAGTAATTACTAACAATTGGATACCACGAAATTGGGGAGAAAAGGGGGTAAAAAAAGAAGAAAAAAACTATCATTTTGATATCATGGATGGTCAGTCCTAGCATCCATAGCTCCGTCTACGAATTTGAGAGTGGTTACATTTCTCCGGCGCCGTCCCTCAACTTTTAACAGAAACAGGGGGCGGAGAGAACGCTTTGTTATCGTTTCAACTACTGATCGCCCCTTTAAACTAAAATATGTTCAAAATGGCAAATAAATGCACAAATCAATATCATAAGCACTATTCCATAGCTCAGTAGCCTCATGTTTTATTGACCTAACTACAGTACATTGGCACACCTCAACAAACACTACTCACCATCATGTAACCTACCATCATTTCCTACAACTGTACAAGTATGTCCAAGATACATCGTCTCATTTACATGATTCGTCCCCCCCCCAAAAAATGAATAAATAAGATATTTATACACAATTATTTTTGAAGTGATAGATATGATAAGTCATTGGATGGCAAACAACAAGTGAGGTTTCAAAATGAAGACTCATCGGGGGAATCGCTGGCTAATTGATATGATGACCAGCACTGCTCTCCCAACATCCAGACACCTGAGGAAAGGGACACTTTCTTAATGAGGGGGACTGAAAAAAATAAAAAATAATCCTCATCCACATAGTTAACAAAAGAAAGGCCCATATATGATTTTTTTTAAAAATGGTTGTGTCTATGTGAGAACATTGAGGTAACGTAGACCCCACATTGGATGTGTGACCAAACCCATTCTTGCTCCAAAGTCAATTTACATACACGCCACATCTCTCCTGTTAAGTAGCTGCAGTGCATTCGGGGAATTATTCAGAGCCCTTGACTTTTTCCACATTTTGTTACGTTACAGCCTTATTCTAAATAGATTAAATAAATAAAAAATCCTTATAAATCTACACACAATACCCCCATAAAGATCATCCTTGAGATGTTTCTACAACTTGATTGGAGTCCACCTGTGCAGCACTCCACCAATCAGGCCTTTATGGTAGAGTGGCCAGACGGAAGCCACTCCTCAGTAAAAGGCACATGATAGCCCACTTGGAGTTTGCCAAAAGGCACCTATAGGACTCTCAACCATGAGAAACAAGATTCTCTGGTCTGATGAAACCAAGATTGAACTCTTTGGCCTGAATGCCAAGCGTCACGTCTGGAGGAAACCTGGCAACATCCCTACGGTGAAGCATGGTGGTGGCAGCATCATGCTGTGGATATGTTTTACAGCGTCAGGGACTGGGAGACTACTCAGGATCGAGGGAAAGATGAACGGAGCAAAGTACAGAGAGATCCTTGATGAAAACCTGCTGCAGAGTGCTCAGGACCTCACACTGGGGCGAAGGTTCACTTTCCAACAGGACAAAGACCCTGAGCACACAGCCAAGACAGCGCAGGAGTGGCTTCGGGACAAGTTGTTGAATGTCCTTGAATGGCCCAGCCAGAGCCCGGACTTGAACCCGATCGAACATCTTTGGAGAGACCTGAAAATAGCTGTGCAGAGTTTGAGAGGATCTACAGAGAAGAATGGGAGAAACTCCCTAAATACAGGTGTGCCAAGCTTGTAGCATCATACCCAAAAAACTGTTTTTGCTTTGTCATTATGGGGTCTTGTGTGTAAATTGATGAGGAATAAAACTATTTAATACATTTTAGAATAAGGCTGAAACGTAACAAGTCAAGGGGTCTGAATTATTTCGGAATGCAGTGTATAGCCGTCCACACACCGCAAAACCTAAGGTTCTGATTCCACACAATCAGATCTGACTAGACTACAAAGCTTTCCAGGATTCTGATCTTGGATAAGTTATATGTAATGCGTCGGTGGCTCAGGCCGCTGTTCGGAAATATAATTCTAAATCCAGCTAAACTGATTGGAAGGTGGTCATCCAAGCAGCACTGTCTTTATCTGATCTCGGGACAGGCACATCTGAGCAGCCTGTTCAGTGAAACTGATATGGGATAGTGGTGGGGGGAGATGAGGTGAATGGTGGTTTGGAAATAACATCTGGGATCAGCAGATCTGGGCGGCCTGCTCGTTGACGGCGCACCGGGCCTGATGGACCCTGGTGCAGGAGGACGTGTGACGGTTGAAGCTGTCCCGCCACATGAAACGTTTGGCGCACAGGCTGCACTCGTAGGGCTTGACGCCCGTGTGAATCTTCATGTGGCCGACCAGGTGATGCTTCATCTTGAAACTTTTGCCACACACGGCGCAGCCGTACGGCCGCAAGCCCAGGTGCATGCTCATGTGCCGGTCCCGCTGGCTCTTGTGGGTGAAGCTCTTGCCACACTGGCAGGGGTACAGCTTGTAGACCACTGAGGCGAAGCCCGAGTGGGAGGTCTCTTCCTGGAGACCACCAGGGGTTCTTTCTCCCCCACCACCACTCTCCTCAACCCCGGTTGCCCTTTCTAGCAGGTCATCTTTCAGTCCAAGCGGTGTCCCGTCGGCCTTGTCGGTGGAGAAGCCCTCTATGGAGGTACCGTAGAAGTCCAGAGGGTCCTCCTCCAGGCTCTCCTCCAGCTGAACCACCGGTTTCTCATCAATGCTGTGGTCCAGGGAGCTCCTGCTGGCCGAGGCCTGGGAGTGGGTAAGTTTCAGCTGCTCAGAGTCAGTGACCACAGGGTCCCCGCTAAAGAGGGACCCGTCGCCCCTGCAATCTGCGCGCCTTTCCGACTTTACGTGGACCCATTTCCTGTGGCCCATGATGCTGGGCGGGACATAGGCCGGTCTGGAGTACTGATAGTCCCCCTCGCCACCCTCCTCAACATCCCCATCCTGGCTGGCGACCTCGCTACCTGAGCCGTCGTGGTCGACCGGTGGCGAGCAGCTTCCGCTGGGCTGGGTGCTGTTGTTCTCCAGAGTGGGTGGGGAGAAGCTGTTCTCCAGGAGCTGGTCCATCTCCATTTTGGCAAAGCCCTCTACTGCTCCTCCTCCTCCGCCGTCCTGCAGGCCCATGGAGCCGTCCCCAGGGCTGTGGTAACTGCTGTCCCCAGGGAAAGACCTGTCCCTCAGCCCACCAGAAGACTTGTGCACTAATGTGCTAGCGCCGCTTCCTACCACCTCTAAGAGCTCAGTGCATTTGTCCACCACGTGCCACATCTGGAGGAAGCTAGCTGCCGTGAGGAAAGCTACCACCTCGCCGGCAGGTAGGTGCAGGGTGCCCGTGTAGCAAGAGAGGAGGAGACGTTCGAACACGCACGGGTGCATGACGTCAGGTAAAACGCAGCGGGCACTGTTTTTAAGGAGCACTTGGTCGCAGAAGTAGGGCGAACTGGCGGCCAAAATGGCCCGGTGAGCACGGTACTGGTGTCCCTGGATGACTACGATGATGTCACAGAGCTGGCCCCTCTGCCGCTGCTGGTTGAGCTTCTGCAGCAGGGTTCCGGAGAAGTTTGGGAAGTCCACGCGGAGCACATTCCCCTCGGACTCCATGGCAGCCAGGGGTCTAGATCTAGAGTATGTAGAACATGAACAGGTCATTAATTGTGTTGATGTTAACTATGTGGGTTATAGATTTACACTGAGTATACCAAACATTAGGCCCACCTTCCTAATATTGAGTTGCACCTCCCCCCTTTTGCCCTCAGGACACTCTCAATTCGTTGGGGAACGGATTCTACAAGGTGTCGAAAGCATTCCACAGGGATGCTGACCCATGTTGACTCCAATGCTTCCCACAGTTATGTCAAGTTGGCTGGATGTCCTTTGGGTGGTGGACCATTCTTGATACACACGGGAAACTGTTGAGTGTAAAAAAAACTGCAACGTTGCAGTTCTTGACACAGACCGGTGCGCCTGGCACCTACTACCATACCCCCCTGTTCAAAGGCACTTAAATATTTTGTCTTGCCCATTCACCCTCTGAATGGCACACATACACAATCCTTGTCTCAATTGTCTCAAGGCTTAAAAATCCTTCTTTAACCCCGTCTCCTCCCCTTCATCTACACTGACTGAAGTGGATTTAACAATAAGCTGTCACCTGGATTCACCTGGTCAGTCTATGTCATGGAAAGAGCAGGAGTTCTTAATATTTTGTACAGTCAGTGTAGATTAAAACAAATAGAACATGAATAGGTTATTAAAAAGGATAGTTCATGCAAAATCTATATGTGGGTCTGAATGCCTTACCTTGAGTTGTGTCTGAATGCCCATGGTGACAGAATCCACAATAATCCATGATTTACTTCTGGCTAACAGTTTGGAGTTAGCATATGAGTGGAAACAGCCGAACCGATGTTATCAAGTGGTGTTGGAGGGCCAGTAGGAGGCACTCTTTCATCTGGTCTAAAAAATATCCCAATGGTCCAGGGCAGTGATTGGGGATACTGCCCTGTGTAGGGTGCCGTCTTTCGGATGGGACGTTAAATGGGTGTCCTGACTCCCTGAGGTCATTAAAGATCCCATGGCACTTATCGTAAGAGTAGGGGTGTTAACCCTGGTGTCCTGGCTAAATTCCCAATCGGGCCCTCAAACCATCACAGTCACCTAATAATCCCCAGTTTACAATTGGCTCATTCATCCCCCTCCTCTCCCCTGTAACTATTCCCCAGGTCGTTGCTGTAAATGAGAACGTGTTCTCAGTCAACTTACCTGGTAAAATAACAGATATATTCAAATTATTCTTTTTTTTAATCAAAGCTGCACTGCAAGCCACAACTTCCTGTATGTCAATACTTGCAAAGCACCTGTCCACGTTTTCTTCGCCGTGAGACTTGTTGTTATTTTTTTCACTAGATATATGTGATAACTAACCTGTTCCTGGCAAAACTTTCTTCGTTCTCGATTCAGTGAAAAAAGTATCTTAGAAATGTCAGTGTCCAGTTGCAGGTGTTTCTGCCAGCGAAAACTCTGAAAGATATTAAATCCATGTTTTGTACCAAGTGAGAAATGCCTCTTGAATGTGTGTAGATCTTTGTTTTGGTAGCACTGTGTGACTCTTCTGCATGTGGCCGAGTCACATAGAAACAACTAGTTTCTGCAAAGACGCTGGGAAATGCAAGATGCCTGGCAGCTAAAATGGCGAGGGAACTCCTCACTTGGTGCAAAATGTGTATTTTATATCTTTCTGAGTTTTTGCGGGTTTTTTGTAGAACCACCTGCAACTCGACATGGACATTTCGAACATACTTTTTCCCCCGAATCGAGAACAAAGAAAGTTTTGCCAAGAACAGGTTAGTTGAACAATCTATGGCGTCGTTTTAGATAGGGCTTCCCTGTATCGACCACCATGGAAACGTAGTTATCACATATCTGGTGTACAAACTGGTAGCGCCAGCTTTGATAACATCGGTTTGGCTGTTTCCACTCATGGAAAACTGATGATGCTAATATGCTAACTCCAAGCTGTTAGCCAGAAGTAAATCATGGATTATTGTGGATTCTGTCACCATGGGCCTTCAGACACAACTCAAGGTAAGGGTAATTTGACCCAAATATAGATTTTGCATGAACTATCCTTTTAATTGTGTTGAAGTTAACTACGTGTTTTCTAGATGTATTTCCTGTATTGTTTAAGATCAAGTTTTATTTGACACATCCACTTATACAGGGAAAATGCATCACTGGCAAGCCCTACCCAACAGTGCAGTATTCAATATAAACAAGTAGAACTAATAAGAAAATAAGTATTTAAAAAAAACACAATAAATAAGAGAGGAAGATATATACAGGGTCAGCTACATATAGGGTCAGATATATACAAGGCCAGCTACATATAGGGTCAGCTATATACAAGGCCAGCTACATATAGGGTCAGCTATATACAAGGCCAGCTACATATAGGGTCAGCTATATACAAGGCCAGCTACATATAGGGTCAGCTATATACAAGGCCAGCTACATATAAGGTCAGCTATATACAAGGCCAGCTACATATAGGGTCAGCTATATACAAGGCCAGCTACATATAGGGTCAGCTATATACAAGGCCAGCTACATATAGGGTCAGCTATATACAAGGCCAGCTACATATAGGGTCAGCTATATACAAGGCCAGCTACATATAGGGTCAGCTATATACAAGGCCAGCTACATATAGGGTCAGCTATATACAAGGCCAGCTACATATAGGGTCAGCTATATACAAGGCCAGCTACATATAGGGTCAGCTATATACAAGGCCAGCTACATATAGGGTCAGCTATATACAAGGCCAGCTACATATAGGGTCAGCTATATACAGGGCCAGCTACATATAGGGTCAGATATATACAAGGCCAGCTACATATAGGGTCAGCTATATACAGGGCCAGCTACATATAGGGTCAGCTATATACAAGGCCAGCTACATATAGGGTCAGCTATATACAAGGCCAGCTACATATAGGGTCAGCTATATACAAGGCCAGCTACATATAGGGTCAGCTATATACAAGGCCAGCTACATATAGGGTCAGATATATACAAGGCCAGCTACATATAGGGTCAGATATATACAAGGCCAGCTACATATAGGGTCAGCTATATACAAGGCCAGCTACATATAGGGTCAGATATATACAAGGCCAGCTACATATAGGGTCAGCTATATACAAGGCCAGCTACATATAGGGTCAGCTATATACAAGGCCAGCTACATATAGGGTCAGCTATATACAAGGCCAGCTACATATAGGGTCAGATATATACAAGGCCAGCTACATATAGGGTCAGATATATACAAGGCCAGCTACATATAGGGTCAGCTATATACAAGGCCAGCTACATATAGGGTCAGCTATATACAAGGCCAGCTACATATAGGGTCAGCTATATACAAGGCCAGCTACATATAGGGTCAGCTATATACAAGGCCAGCTACATATAGGGTCAGCTATATACAAGGCCAGCTACATATAGGGTCAGCTATATACAAGGCCAGCTACATATAGGGTCAGCTATATACAAGGCCAGCTACATATAGGGTCAGCTATATACAAGGCCAGCTACATATAGGGTCAGCTATATACAAGGCCAGCTACATATAGGGTCAGCTATATACAAGGCCAGCTACATATAGGGTCAGCTATATACAAGGCCAGCTACATATAGGGTCAGCTATATACAAGGCCAGCTACATATAGGGTCAGCTATATACAAGGCCAGCTACATATAGGGTCAGCTATATACAAGGCCAGCTACATATAGGGTCAGCTATATACAAGGCCAGCTACAAATAGGGTCAGCTATATACAAGGCCAGCTACATATAGGGTCAGCTATATACAAGGCCAGCTACATATAGGGTCAGCTATATACAAGGCCAGCTACATATAGGGTCAGCTATATACAAGGCCAGCTACATATAGGGTCAGCTATATACAAGGCCAGCTACATATAGGGTCAGCTATATACAAGGCCAGCTACATATAGGGTCAGCTATATACAGGGCCAGCTACATATAGGGTCAGCTATATACAAGGCCAGCTACATATAGGGTCAGCTATATACAAGGCCAGCTACATATAGGGTCAGCTATATACAAGGCCAGCTACATATAGGGTCAGCTATATACAGGGCCAGCTACATATAGGGTCAGATATATACAAGGCCAGCTACATATAGGGTCAGCTATATACAGGGCCAGCTACATATAGGGTCAGCTATATACAAGGCCAGCTACATATAGGGTCAGCTATATACAAGGCCAGCTACATATAGGGTCAGCTATATACAAGGCCAGCTACATATAGGGTCAGCTATATACAAGGCCAGCTACATATAGGGTCAGCTATATACAAGGCCAGCTACATATAGGGTCAGCTATATACAAGGCCAGCTACATATAGGGTCAGCTATATACAAGGCCAGCTACATATAGGGTCAGCTATATACAAGGCCAGCTACATATAGGGTCAGCTATATACAAGGCCAGCTACATATAGGGTCAGCTATATACAAGGCCAGCTACATATAGGGTCAGCTATATACAAGGCCAGCTACATATAGGGTCAGCTATATACAAGGCCAGCTACATATAGGGTCAGCTATATACAAGGCCAGCTACATATAGGGTCAGCTATATACAAGGCCAGCTACATATAGGGTCAGCTATATACAAGGCCAGCTACATATAGGGTCAGCTATATACAAGGCCAGCTACATATAGGGTCAGCTATATACAAGGCCAGCTACATATAGGGTCAGCTATATACAAGGCCAGCTACATATAGGGTCAGCTATATACAGGGCCAGCTACATATAGGGTCAGCTATATACAAGGCCAGCTACATATAGGGTCAGCTATATACAAGGCCAGCTACATATAGGGTCAGCTATATACAAGGCCAGCTACATATAGGGTCAGCTATATACAGGGCCAGCTACATATAGGGTCAGATATATACAAGGCCAGCTACATATAGGGTCAGCTATATACAGGGCCAGCTACATATAGGGTCAGCTATATACAAGGCCAGCTACATATAGGGTCAGCTATATACAAGGCCAGCTACATATAGGGTCAGCTATATACAAGGCCAGCTACATATAGGGTCAGATATATACAAGGCCAGCTACATATAGGGTCAGATATATACAAGGCCAGCTACATATAGGGTCAGATATATACAAGGCCAGCTACATATAGGGTCAGCTATATACAAGGCCAGCTACATATAGGGTCAGATATATACAAGGCCAGCTACATATAGGGTCAGATATATACAAGGCCAGCTACATATAGGGTCAGCTATATACAAGGCCAGCTACATATAGGGTCAGCTATATACAAGGCCAGCTACATATAGGGTCAGATATATACAAGGCCAGCTACATATAGGGTCAGATATATACAAGGCCAGCTACATATAGGGTCAGCTATATACAAGGCCAGCTACATATAGGGTCAGCTATATACAAGGCCAGCTACATATAGGGTCAGATATATACAAGGCCAGCTACATATAGGGTCAGCTATATACAAGGCCAGCTACATATAGGGTCAGCTATATACAAGGCCAGCTACATATAGGGTCAGCTATATACAAGGCCAGCTACATATAGGGTCAGATATATACAGAGTCAGTGCCAGTGTCACAGAGAGGAAGCTGTATACATGGTCAGTGTCAGTGTCACAGAGAGGAAGCTGTATACATGGTCAGTGTCAGTGTCACAGAGAGGAAGCTGTATACATGGTCAGTACCACATGTACAATGTGCAGAGATACTGGAGTATTGAGGTAGATATGTACATGTACCCACATAAAAAAATACTACAGTACTTACTATAGAATTCTATAGTATACTGTATAATACTATACTACAGACTGTTGTATCCCTTGATCATGTGTAGTACCTACTATAGAATGTTGTAGTATACTGTATAATACTATAGTAAATACTATAATATTATCGTCAAAAAAGTACTTTAATAAATACTACAATAATGTTTGCAAAAACACTACACTTTTTTAAAGTATATTAAATACTACAGTTTTAAATTTGCACCCTGCCTATTCCTTTCACCCATATCGCAATTTGTGCCACCCATACGTTAAGAAACCAAGCCTACAAGCCAAGTATAGACAGTATATTGTGTTCCTTACAGGTTATAGAAAAGAAAGACCCCAGTCCTACCGATCTACAGGTTATAGAACATAATACTAGTATACGTTCACTCCCACTTTGCTAGGAGATGTGATAAAAACACAACATCTGTGATTAACTATCCATGACAACTTATAAGAATGTAGCGACATATTCCATAATCATATTCATCAAAGGAGACCACACGGAGTAGCTTCAACTTGCTAAAGATGGCCATTATCATTTACATAAGTGGGGTGTGCACTCAATAATGGTACTCAATGATAGAAGCTGTGACCAACCAAATACAATTGAAAACTCAATTAGGTAAAAACGTAGGTAAGCTATATAGCTTTTGATTTCAACATCGGCAAACTGTTATGTGCCCACCTATTTGCATACCGAACACTACGTGCAAGTGTCACATTTCCATTTTCCTTGTGATTCACACGATCCTGAAAAATCATGTTGCAGAAGCTGGCTAGCTAGGCTAGCCTATGGCGCTAACCAAGTAGCATGCACGGAAAAATCCTGACGATTATGATGAATTTCTAGGTTTTCAAGAATGACTGGCCATACGTCAATATCTCGGTATTGTACGTGCATGAAAAATAGAGTTGTCTCACCTTCGATTTCATTTCTATCTCTTGATTTAGAATACAACAGTCGCTTCTCTTCCGAGTTCCACTGGAATTCTTTCAGCCCACGTCATCACGTAACCAAGAATCGCATGGCGCATGATGAGCAATGTAAACAAACCCGCCCCCAGCCCGCCCTCACTGTCTGGGTTGCCAAATGAGTTGGAATCATGGCTGGAGGAGGGCCTTCTAAAATGTTGTAGGTTTATCGGAAAGATTCTTACTTCTGTAGATTCGTACATAATGTTGGCATACAACAATGTTTTTTTTCTCCCTACATTCTTAAAGTTCAAATAATATGTCTTTTAAATTACATATTTGAGTTCATCTCATCCTATCAAAACACAAATTAAATACTCTCTGATTTGCAACGTAGTGAGACGATGAGCTGTTATTTGACAGAAAAAGACAAGGAAAGGAAAAAGTAATTTGGCAGAACATCCTTGAAAAATACCTATTGGAAACGTTGGGTGTATATGTGCTGGTTCTAAATAAATGAAAATACTAAGCATGTGACTTTGATATCCTGCGCATGCTTTCCCCTGTGGATATATTTGTGTTTTCTTGAAACCACAATGATACGTCTGCATGAATTTTTTTTGGTGGGGTATTTATGAAATTACGTGTGAACAACACTTGGTGGCAGTACAGGCTAACCTGAGAGAGCTTTCAGACGATGGTTTTCTCAGTTTGAGATCTTTCCCAGGACAGGCATAACCTTTGAACCTGAAATGTTTTCAAATCAAATTTTGAGCTGCAGTAAAATAACAAAAGCGGGGCTGTATACAGGGGGTACCGGTACAGACTCAATGTAATATATGTAATATGTAATATGTACATGTAGGTAGAGTTATTAATGTGACTTAACTAGTGAAAAGGTAAAGAACGTTCATGTTTCTCTGCAGAACGTTGTTATCATGCATTGTAATATTGTTTGGAACACTTTACACCACCATTCAGTCAACTTTAGGTTAAATGTGATACACGTTTATGTAATGTAAATTGTATTTTTAATCACGTATGGCTAGTATTGTCAGTTCAACTTTATGTTCATTGCATTCAACCTCCCCCCATTCTTCTCTGCAAATCCTCTCAAGCTCTGTCAAGTTGGATGGGGAGCGTTGCTGCACAGCTATTTTCAGGTCTCTCCAGAGATGTTCAATCGTGTTCAAGTCCGGGCTCTGGCTGGGCCACTCAAGGACATTCGGAGACTTGTCCCAAAGCCACTCCTGCGCTGTCTTGGCTGTGTACTTAGGGTCGTTGTCCTGTTGGAAGGTGAACCTTCGCCCCAGTCTGAGGTCCTGAGTGCTCTAAAGCAGTTTTTCATCAAGGATCTCTCTATACTTTGCTCTGTTCATCTTTCCCTCGATCTTAACTAGTCTCTCAGTCCCTGCCACTAAAAAACATCCCCACAACATGATGCTGCCACCACCATGCTTCACCGTAGGGATGGTGCCATGTTTCCTCCAGACATGACCCTTGGCATTCATGCCAAAGGGTTCAATCTTGGTTTCATCAGACCAGAGAATCTTGTTTCTCATGGTCTGAGAGACCTTTCGGTACCTTTTGGCAAACTCTAAGCGGGCTGTCATGTGACTTTTACTGAGGAGTGGCTTCCGTCTGGCCACTCTACCATAAAGGCCTGATTGGTGGAGTGCTGCAGAGATGGTTGTCCTTCTGGAAGGTTCTCCCATATCCACAGAGGAACTCTGGAGCTCTGTCAGAGTGACCATCAGATTCTTGGTCACCTCCCTGAACAAGGCCCTTCTCCCCCGATTGCTCAGTTTGGCCTGGATGGCCAGCTCTAGGAAGAGTCTTGGTGGTTCCAAACTTCTTCCATTTAAGAATGACGGAGGACACTGTGTTCTTGGGACCTTCAATGCTGCAGAATGGTTTTGGTACCCTTCCCCAGATCTGTGCCTCGACACAATCCTGACTCGGAACTCTACGGACAATTCCTTCGACCTCATGGCTTGGTTTTTGTTCTGACATGCACCTTATATAGACAGGTTTGTGCCTTTCCAAAACATGTCCAATCAATAGAATTGACCACAGATGGACTCCAATAAAGTTGTAGAAACAGCTCAAGGATGATCAATGGAAACAGGATGCACTTGAGCTCCATTTCGAGTCTCATAGCAAAGGGTCTGAACACTTATGGAAATAAGTTTCTTTTTTTATGTTTTCTTTTTTTAAACCAATTTTCCCTTTGTCATTATGGAGTATTGTGTGTAGATTGATGAGGGAAAAAAATATTGAATCAATTTTAGAATAAGGCTGTAAAGTAACAAAATGTGGAAAAAGTCAAGGGGTCTAAATACTTTCCGAATGCTCTGTATATATATTTTCCTGCATATCTAAAGATACCGCTTGAGCTGTCTGTATCCTTCTGACTGGTGGTCCTTTTTTTAAAGAAACTTAACATGCTTCTCTGCATCTCTACTAAAATCTGGGTAAAATATTGAAAGGAATGTGAGTCTTATTCTGTACATTTAGTTATTGCTTGCTTTTCTAAAGTCTACCAACCTTGCGAACAGGCATGCCATCTAAGATACAGGTAACTGACAAAATAATGGAAACACTTGAGTAAATGAGGGATAGAAAATACTGTATATTGAAAGCAGGCACTTCCACACAGGTGTGGTTCCTGAGTTAATTAAGCAATTCAAATCCCATCATGCTTAGGGTCATATATAAAAATGCTGGGCAGGCTATTATTTTGACTACCATGGCTATGCCCCCATTGGATACCAATGCCCCCATCCACAGGGCACGAGTGGTCACTGAAAGGTTTGATGAGCATGAAAACGGGTGTAAGCCATATGCCAGGGCGGTCTCAGTCACCAGATCTCAATCCAATTGAACACTTATAGGAGGTTCTAGAGCGGCGCGTGCGATAGCGTTTTCCACCCCCCATCAACAAATACACAAAATGATAGAATACCTCATGGAAGAATGGTGTCTCATCCTTCCAATAGAGTTCCAGACACTTGTAGTATCTATGCCAGGGCGTATTGAAGCTGTTCTGGTTCTTAATGGCCCAACACCCTATTAAGACACTTTATGTTGGTGTTTCCTTTATTTTGGCAGTTACATGTAGTTATTCTAACTTGATTGATAGCCTGAAATGGCTTCTTGGTAGCTATGAGGCTGGAAGATAGGTTCACAATCAAGGCTAGCTAAAGACAACTTCATACAATTGCTAAGTGGCTAGTAGTATTACAGTTAAAACAACAAGAACAATCATTATTTTTTTGTATTAAAAATAAATAAATAATCTGGTGCACGTGCCTCTGTGCCCGCTACGGGCATGACACCTCTGCACGTGCACACACACACACACACACACACACACACACACACACACACACACACACACACACACACACACACACACACACACACACACACACACACACACACACACACACACACACACACACAGCCAACAAAACTGTGTATTTCGAAATGGCTTTTTTGACCTCGAGGGTTGATCTTGATATCGATGATGTTTTCAAAGTAGCCCGATCAAAGGGTCTCCTGTTGAAGTTGTAATCTGTCCTGAAGTGGGCCTTTGTTGGCCTGCGCCGGCCAGTCGCTTGACCAGACATTCTTTGGCCCTGCGCTGTGGGCCCCTCCTATGCAGGGCAGGTGCAGGGATCAGAGAGGGGAGGCCTGAGCTCCTCCAGCTGGGAATGGAGCCTTACTCCTAGTATCTATGTCCCAAACGCTCCCTATTTCCTATATAGTGCACTACTTTTGACCAGGGCCCTAAAGGGCTCAGTGCACTATGTAGGGAAATAAAGTGCCATTTTGGGATGCAGTCAGTGACGTTTTGGGACGCAGCCAATTAGATTTTTAATTTTTTTTGTCCTTTGCAATCTGTATTACAGGGGCCCCAAGTTCTTACAGAGTGAGTTAAATCAGCAGATCTGTTCTTGGGTATTAGGGAGGTAGAGTGAGAGACCACAGAAGCAACTTTTTTTTGACTAATACCTGAATAATATCATACAGGACAGGTGAAGCAGCTTGTTCTTATCTAACGTTGGCTAGTTACCTGGATTTGTCTCATCATTTGTCTCTTGATATGGTGAAAAGCAACAGGTGTATGCACGACAAAACCTGTAGTGTGGAATGAGTTAAAAACTCAATAATATTTAACAAACCTGCAGTGTGGAATGAGTTAAAAACTCAATAATATTTAACAAACCTGTAGTGTGGAATGAGTTAAAAACTCAATAATATTTACAAAACCTGCAGTGTGGAATGAGTTAAAAACTCAATATTTAACAAACCTGCAGTGTGGAATGAGTTAAAAACTCAATAATATTTAACAAACCTGTAGTGTGGAATGAGTTAAAAACTCAATAATATTTACAAAACCTGCAGTGTGGAATGAGTTAAAACTCAACAATATTTAACAAACCTGTATTGTGGAAATTAGTTAACTCAATAATATTTATCTCAAGCACCACAATAATAACAAAAAAATACAATTATTTGGGAAATTTTCACAAAATTCTCACAAAATTTCATCCATAGAATGGTCCTGTGGAGGAATCATTATTGACATATATTTGTATCTTAAAGAAGGAATCACCTAACTGCTACTTAAATACTATGACTGAAATGTACTGTGAACAAAAATAATTTGGGCCTGGATGTAAAATCAAAGCTATCTGTCTTTATCAATTTATTTCTACATTGAATTACTGTATGTTCGTAGGGAGATTAAATAGACATCCAATAGCAGTTTATTTTGTTTTGTCCGTAGCTGTATCATCTAACTGCTGACATTGAACCTAAGACATTAGTTTCAATCCAGTTGACAGTTATCAGTCCATTATCAGAGATGTGTCTGGGATAGCAGGTGTGTTGCAGATCTGTAGGTAGCTCTGTTATCTGGCTGGGGGGGGAAAAAGAATAGAAAAGAATATAGAATCAAAAAGAGTAGACATGCAAGCAAATATGATACTTAAATCTATCCATTGAGTGAGGGCAGTCCAGTGAAGGGGTGCGTGAACAACAGCTGTGTTTGAACAGTCCCGTATGATGTTTAGCCTTCTTGCTGAAGCTGATGAAATATACATGGGCCTTTATGAGAGGGTCCAAACGTTTATATTGCCTCTGCTATCTGGAGAAGGACTGATAGGACGAGCAGATAATTCCATCAAACGCACAAAAGCAATAAATCTGATTTAATTATTAGGCATACAATATTGGATTCATTGGGTGGAAAAGAGATCAGCTGAATGGGAGGTAGAAGGAGTAGATTACAAGGGCTGAGGAAGTGTGTGTGTGTGTGGGGGGGGGGGGGGGGGGGTTAATTTGCTTAGTCTCTGAACACAAGATAACAGGATTGTATATTGAAACAATTCACCTTCTCTGCTAAGACTGATCCTCACATCAACAAATCTTCTTAACATTTAAACTGACATTTTTATGAATGCCATATTTGTTAATTCATTAAAAAAATGGTAAGTGAAGGTATATAGCCCCTTTTTATTCTAGTATGAAATTAGTCGTTTAGGAGATAAGATATTCAGTTTAACAGGGGCTTGGTAAATAAACAAAGAAGAAACTGATTGAACACAATGGCGGGTGATTGCCACCTCTGCATGTTCAGTTCGGAATGTCCATTTTGGATCTGTCAGCCACGGTTCCGCCGAGGTTGAAGCGTCCGTACAGAGAGCCAGCGAAGCGTGGCGCGGCAGTGCTTCGGCACGACATAAACCTGAGCCTAGCGTGCGGTGGATCAGGGACTACTCACGCCATCCAGGTCATCCCTGGCCCACCACACTGAAACATTACACAGAGAAATGTTAGGCAACGGAGGTACAAGAAAACAATTTTTTTCATTCTGTATAAAAGTTGTGTTTATACCTTGTGATCCCAACTCACTATTTAAAATGTTGAATTTATCTTACCCACTACAGTAGAATACATAAATATGCAGATTATTGCATAGAATTCATAGAATTCTATTTTCTTAATTGATGTACATTTTCTTGCCATACCCTTTTCTAGGTCTCTATTGCTTTTATTCAGTCCCTTGATTTTCTTGGTTTACTTTTCCTTAGTTTGCCATGGATTGAGAGAATCCAGCACCATGCCTTACCCAAGGACCAGTGGTATGTGGCGTCTTGCCAGCCGACACAGGGTTTTTTACAATCAAAAAGCCTTTTACTCCATAATGCAATAAAGATAAACGTATAGTGGCTTCATCGCTACAGTCCAGGCTTTAGCAGCTCAACACTTGTGCCAAATAGATAGTCAGGCCAAGTATCGTTTGTTTAGATAAACCATGTGATATGTGATGGGGGAAAGGGATAGATGCAAACATTGAAAATATCAGTAGCTGCAAACAATGGATTTTGGAACAGCGAATTATGTCTGGGTGTGAAGTGCCTTGCCTCAATAGAGCCAGATACATTGAAGGGCATTTTATCCCTGACAGTCCCAAATCTGTGAAATTATTGTGTGGGGTGATAGCATTGGTTGAAGCACAATGTTATATTCAAATCTCCCTACCATCATATCTAAGCCAATAGGACACCAATCTCAATTAAATTAGCAAATCAACTTGATTGGAGGTACACAACACACTCCCCGTCTCTGTCATGAGCCGTCCGGCCGTTACCAAGAACCACATACCGGATGTTTTAACAGGGTCATTAGTAATTTAGTTTTCAGAGTATTTTCTGCGCCTACCTAGCTCCAATTCAAGATGTCGGATTAAAACGAGACTATAGCGTCCATAAAGTGACCATTGGATTGGAACATTTCGGATTGACTCAGTACGTAGTTGCAACAGCCTTTATTAAATGTGTAATTTATCGCTCTTATGTGCTCATTTCTGTCCGTTAAGAGCTAACGATCTGCTATCTTTTTGTAGCATTTCTGACAATGCTAACATCTTTTCAGCCGAATCTCAGAGTTCTAAAACCGGGACAAGGAATTTGGTTGCTGCGCAACAGTAGCAGCTAGCTAGTAGCAGGCTAGCAGTTGTAGCTGGCTAGCTAACACCAGTCGGATGAGAAGCAAGTTCGAAGCAAAGGTTTTTCATATGGCTGAAGTTATCTGTGTAAACTAAATCAGAGGACAAATAAATAAGCTAGTGAATGTCCTTGACTGCTATAATAGCCAGTTAGCTAGCCAACTACTATAGCCTGTAACTACAAGCTGTTCATCACAACTCAATGTTGACAATATATCCTAGATAGATGGTTACATTCTTCCATAAAGCATAGCTAGCTAGCTAAGTAAAGTTCATAGTCAACACCAAACGTTGGGAAAGTGCCATGCTGCTAACTTATAATACATGCAAAGGGCATTGCTCATCTATTTAGCTACTCCGGCATGACACAGTCAAACTGGCTATAGCTATATAATCAAATTGTATTTGTCACATGCACCAAATACAATAAAACGAGACTATAGCGTCCATAAAGTGACCATTGGATTGGAACATTTCGGATTGACTAAGTACGTAGTTGCAACAGCCTTTATTAAATGTGTAATTTATCGCTCTTATGTGCTCATTTCTGTCCGTTAAGAGCTAACGATGTGCTATCTTTTTGTAGCATTTCTGACAATGCTAACATCTTTTCAGCCGAATCTCAGAGTTCTAAAACCGGGACAAGGAATTTGCTTGTTTTTTTGTCACATGCACCAAATACAATAGGTGTAGACCTTACAGTGAAATGCTTACTTACAAGCCTGTAACCAACAATGCAGTTTTAAGAAAAATACCTAAAAGAAAGAAAGAAAAGTAACAAATAATTAAAAAGCAGCAGTAAAATAACAATAGCGAGGCTATATACAGGGGGGGTACTGGTACTCGAGGTAATTGAGCTAATACTCCACAAATGTCTTGTTAACAAACTATAGTTTTGGCAAGTCGGTTAGGACATCTACTTTGTGCATGACACAAGTAATTTTTCCAACAATTGTTTACAGAAAGATTATTTCACTTAAAATTCACTGAATCACAATTCCAGTGGGTCAGAAGTTTACATACACTAAGTTGACTGTGCCTTTAAACAGCTTGGGAAATTCCAGCAAATTTGATTCAATTGAAGGTGTACCTGTGGATGTATTTCAAGGCCTACCTTCAAACTCAGTGCCTCTTTGCTTGACATCATGGGAAAATCAAAAGAAATCAGCCAAGACCTCAGAAAAAAAAATGTAGACCTCCACAAGTCTGGTTCATCCTTGGGAGCAATTTCCAAACACCTGAAGGTACCACGTTCATCTGTACAAACAATAGTGCGCAAGTATAAACACCATGGGACCACGCAGCCGTCATACCACTCAGGAAGGAGACGCGTTCTGTCTCCTAGAGATGAACGTACTTTGGTGCGAAAAGTGCAAATCAATCCCAGAACAACAACAAAGGACATGGTGAAGATTCTGGAGGAAACAGGTACAAAAGTATCTATATCCCCAGTAAAACGAATCCTATATCAACATAACCTGAAAGGCCGCTCCGCAAGGAAGAAGCCACTCCTCCAAAACCGCCATAAAAAAGCCAGACTACGGTTTGCAACTGCACATGGGGACAAAGATCGTGCTTTTTGGAGAAATGTCCTCTGGTCTGATGAAACAAAAATAGAACTGTTTGGCCATAATGACCATCATTATGTTTGGAGTAAAAAGGGGGAGGCTTGCAAGCAGAAGAACACCATCCCAACCGTGAAGAACGGGGGTGGCAGCATCATGTTGTGGGGGTGCTTTGCTGCAAGAGGGGCTGGTGCACTTCACAAAATAGATGGCATCATGAGGAAGGGAAATTGATGTGGATATATTGAAGCAACATCTCAAGACATCAGTCAGGAAGTTAAAGCTTGGTCGCAAATGGGTCTTCCAAATGGATAATGACCCCAAGCATACTTCCAAAGTTGTGGCAAAATGGCTTAAGGACAACAAAGTCAAGGTATTGGAGTGGCCATCACAAAGCCCTGACCTCAAGCCTATACAAAATCTGTGGGCAGAACTGAAAAAGGGTGTGCGAGCAAGGAGGCCTACAAACCTGACTCAGTTACGCCAGCTCTGTCAGGAGGAATGGGCCAAAATTCACCCAATTTATTGTGGGAAGCTGTGGAAGGCTACCCAAAACGTTTGACATTAAACAATTTAAAGGCAATGCTACCAAATACTAATTGAGTGTATGTAAACTTCTGACCCACTGGGAATGTGATGAAAGAAATAAAAGCTGAAATAAATCCTTCTCTCTACTATTATTCTGTCATTTCACATTCTTAATTAGGGCCAGGCGTCCCGCTAGCGGGACAAAATCCGGTGAAACTGGAGTTGAAACGCAATTCAAATAAATAATCATAAAAATTATGGATATTAAACATTTAGGTACAGTGTCTTATATCGGTTGAAAGCTTTAAGTCTTGTTAATCTAACTGCACTGTCCGATTTACAATAGCTATTACAAGGAAATTGAAGCTCTCACCCTGCTCCACTACAGCCCTGTTGATGAGAATGGTCCTCCTTTTCCTGTAGTCCACAATCATCTCCTTTGTCTTGATTACATTGAGGGAGAGGTTGTTGTCCTTGCACCACACGGTCAAGTCTCTGACCTCCTCCCTATAGGCTGTTTTGTCATTGTCAGTGATCAGGCCTACCACTGTTGTGTCATAGGCAAACTTAATGATGGTGTTGGAGTCGTGCCTACCGTGCAGTCATGAGTGAACAGGGAGTACAGGAGGGGACTGAGCAGCGTGGCGGATGTGTTGTTGCCTACCCTCACCACCTGGGGGCGGCCTGTCAGGAAGTCCAAGATCCAGTTGCAGAGGGAGGTATTTAGTCCCAGGGTCCTTAGCTTAGTGATGAGCTTTGAGGGCACTATGGTGTTGAATGCTGAGCTGTAGTCAATGAACAGTATTCTCACATAGGTGTTCCTTTTGTCCAGTTGTGAAAGGGAAGTGTGGAGTTCAATAGAGATTGCATCATCCATGGATCTGTTGGTGCGGTATGCAAATTAGAGTGGGTCTAGGGTTTCTGGGATAATGGTGTTGATGTGACCTATGACCAGCCTTTCAAAGCACTTCATGGCTACAGACATGAGTGTTACGGATCAATAGTCATTTAGGCCAGTTACCTTAGTGTTCTTGGGCACAAGGACTATGGTGCTCTGCTTGAAACATGTTGGTATTACAGACTCAGACAGGGAGAGGTTGAAAATGTCAGCGCATGCTCGGAGTACACGTCCTGGTAATCCGTCTGGCCCTGCGGCCTTGTGAATGTTGACCTGTTGAAAGGTCTTGCTTACATCGGCTGCGGAGAGCGTGATCACACAGTCGTCCGGAACCGCTGATGCTCTCATGCATGTTTCAGTGTTACTGCCTCGAAGTGAGCATAGAATTTCTTAAACTCGTCTGTTAGGCTCATCTCACTGGGCAGATCTCAGCTCTGCTTCCCTTTGTAGTCTGTAATAGTTTGCAAGCCCTGCCACATCCGATGAGCGGTGTAGTGCGATTCGATCTTAGGTCTGTATTGACGCTTTGCCTCTTTGATGGATCGTCGGAGGGCATAGTGGGATTTCTTATAAGCTTCCGGGTTAGAGTCCCGCTTCTTGAAAGCGGCAGCTCTACCCTTTAGCTCAGTGCGGATATTGCCTGTAATCCATGGCTTCTGGTTGCGGTATGTACGTACAGTCACTGTGGGCAGTCACTGGATGAAGCCAGTGACTGATGTGGTGTACTCCTCAATGCCATTGGAAGAATACCGGAACATATTCCAGTCTGTGCTAGCAAAACATTCTTGTAGCTTAGCATCTGCTTCATCTAACCACTTTTTTATTGACAGAGTCACCTGTGCTTTCTGCTTACATTTTTGCTTGTAAGCAGGAATCAGGAGGATAGAATTATGGTCAGATTTTCCAAATGGAGGGTCGAGGGAGAGCTTTGTATGCATCTCTATGTGTGGAGTAAAGGTGGTCTAGAGTGTTTTCCCCTCTGTTTGCACATTTAACATGCTGGTAGAAATGAGGTATAATGGATTTAAGGTTCCCTGCATTAAAGTCCCCTGCCACTAGGAGCGCCACCTCTGGATGAACGTTTTCCTGTTTGCTTATGGCGGTATACAGCTCATTGTGTGCGGTCTTAGTGCCGCACACAAGTAAATAGACAGCTACGAAGAATATAGATGAAAACTCTCTTGGTAGATAGTGTGGTCTACAGCTTATCATGAGATACTCTACCTCAGGCAAGCGCAACCTCGAGACTTCCTTAGATATCGTGCACAAGCTGTTGTTTATAAATATACATAAACCGCCACCCCTTGTCTTACCAGAGGCTGCTGTTCTATCCTTCCAATACAGTGTACAATCTGCCAGCTGTATGTTATTCATGTTGTCGTTCAGCCACGACTCGGTGAAGCATAAGATATTACAGTTTTTTATGTCCCGTTGGAAAGATATACTGTACGTGCTTGTAGTTCGTCCACTTTATTATCGAGCAATTGTACGTTGGCCAGTACCGATGGCAAAGGCAGATTAGCCACTCGTCGCCGGATCCTCACAAGGCACCCCGATCTCCTTCCGCGAAACCTCTGTCTCTTTCTCCTGCGAATAACGGGCATGAGGCCCTGTTCGGTTAGCTGAAGTAAATCCCTCTCGTCCGACTTATTAATGAAAAATTCTTCGTCCAGATCAAGCTGAGTAATCGCTGTTCTGATGTCCAGAAGCTCTTTTCGGTCATAAGATAACGGTAGGAGCAACATTATGTACAAAATAAGTTACAAACAATGCAAAAAAATAACAAAATGTGTGCAGCCAGTCTGTTTCAGTACAAACATTGCTAGTTAGCCTACATTTCCTCAACCAAGACCAGTCTCTCACAACACAAACTGTAGCTGATAAAACAAATTGTCTTGCTAGCCATGTTGAATCTACACCCGGCCACTGCACATGCAAGTAACGCATCAGCTGTTTGTGTACACAAGCTAGCTAGCTAGCTAGCTAATTAGCTACATCAACACACGAGACAGACACATCGCTGTTCAAGCATCCAGAATAAATTCCATCCCTTAACTTATAATGCATTAATTCAGTACACCCTCCAATGTCAATGCAATTTTCTTCATTCCATTTTAATCAAAATTTGAACTGAATGATCAACAGTGTAAAGTTACTTTTCAGTGTGTTCGGAATGGAAGGTGAAAATATGTATTTATGTATTTTCCAGACGTTGAAAATACTTTTTTCCCGGATGTTTGAAATCAGGTTATTTTTTCGGTTCTGAATGAATGTTGAAAATACTTTCTCTACTTTGTTTTACTGTACTGTAATGTACTGTACTCTGCTGTGCTTGACTGCAGTGGTTCTCAAACCTCTCCTGGGGGATACACAGACATTTCACCATTTAACTGTAGTTCTGAACTAGCTATTCAAGAGCTTGAGGATTAGTTGACAAGTTGAATCAGGTGTGCTAGCTCTGGAATCAACTAATTACATGGAACAGCCTGGGGTCCCCATGGAGAGGATTGAGAACCACTGCTCTACTGTGCTGTACTGTTCTGTCCAAACTTGTGAAACATAGATGTCTATGATTTGGTCCAGTCCGGACCGGAACAAATCTGAACCAATTATGGACGTCTGTGTTTGGACCAAATTTAGGTCGGGCCGGACGTCTAGGAACGTTAAAATAAATAGACGTCTATGTTTGGGACAAATCAAGGCCAGTCCACATCGGACCAAATCTGAACCAAAGATAAACATATATGTTTTGAAATTACTCTCCTAACCTGCTACAAAAAGTTACTTGTGTCGAAGTGGCATGTCTTTAGGTGGTCCTGTCCGTGGACGTTGAAATCAAGGCCAGTCCGGACCGCACCAAAAAAAGACCCTGAAAAAGGTGGCCGGTCTAGGTAGGACCAAAAAAAAAAACATCCTAAAGATGTTGGAGTTGGTTCCCTTAGTGGGAAGTAGCCATCAACAACAACAAAAACTGGAGAGGGATATGGGTGTACTCCCCACGATTTTGGGGGGGGGATTTCTTTCTAAATGCTCACTCAGTCAACTTATTCAGTACTTTGAGAGTCACTGACAGGAACTGGCATGTGCTTAATGTAAAGCAGCTGTTGATATTTACCCCCCTCCCCTCTTTTAAAGGGAGAATCCATATGTTTTGCATAAATGCAAATAGCCATGTCTATGAAATAATAGTCAGAGCACAGTTTCCTGATAGCAATGGAACTCAAGCTTACTAGTGTTTTTGACAATGCATTGTTTCTATAAAGGTCCCGAAGAACTCACAGTGGTTTCCCAAAACACCACTGTAGGGAGGACTTTCAATACGTGCATCCTTAGAGCATGTGATCTAAAGAAAGGCAGTGCTTCATTCAAATCTGACTAAAACATTAGATCAGAGGTGGGTAGTAACGTACTACAAGTAACATGTTACATGTGCTACTTTGTACATGTACAAAGTACATTTTTGGAGGAACTATCACAGCCGCGGGAAGTATGGGTGCTGAGGGTGCTGCAGCACCCCATGAAAAATATGAATAACAAAATATAAATATATTGTTTCTAAAGGAACTTTTTACTCCGTTACATTTTACCAAATTACTTCAGTTACGTAGAAGAAAACCATGTCACTCCAAATGTTGTGATTTTCATATATATATATATATATATATTTTTACATGAATCGACACTATTGGTCCACCTGTAAGAATGTTTCACGACCCCTTGACCAATGAAATGTTGTCAAAAGGGAAATTTCACCCTGCCGTGGCATATGGTCATTACTATATTAACATTCAATTTGTCTTAAACATCACAATTATCCAAATCTCCGCTTCCGCAGCCCACCATGCCGAACACCATTGCCAGTGTACCAAATCGTCTTTAGACCAATCAGATCAGTTCTTATGTGAAAATATCTGATGTGATTAAGGCCAATTAGTGGCAAAAATATCAGAGTTGGGCTGCCTGTGTAAACATAGCCAGTGTGGCTCAGCATAAGTCCATATACAGTAGAACACGGGTCTCCAACCATGTTCCTGGAGAGATACCCTCCTGCAGATTTTTGCTCCAAACCCAGTTATAACTAACCTGGTTGTAACGGCAGCCTTCATGTAACAGGGATCGGACCAACACGCAGCGTAGCCAGTGCTCAACATGTTTAATAAAACGATAAACACGATACAAAATAACAAAATGTGGCAAACCGATACAGCCCTATCTGGTGCAGAGAAAACACAAAGACAGGAAACAACCACCCACAAACCCCAACACAAAACAAGCTACCTATATATGATTCCCAATCAGAGACAACACAAAACACCTGCCTCTGATTGAGAACCATATTAGGCCAAACATAGAAACAGACAAACTAGACACACAACATAGAATGCCCACCCAGCTCACGTCCTGACCAACACTAAAACAAGCAAAACACACAAGAACTATGGTCAGAACGTGACACTGGTTCAGCTTATCAACCAGCTAATTATTAGAATCAGGTGTGCTAGATTAGGGTTGGAGTAAAAACCTACAGGATGGTAGCTCTCCAGGAACAGGGTTGAAGAGCCCTGATGTAGAACCACCATAAAATAAATGTGGATATTTTTTTATCAATCTTGGAAATGTGAGCACCTTGTTGCTGCGTAAATCGGACAGATTTATTCACGGGAGAAACAAGCAATAGGGCATGAATCAGAGCCTGATGAAGTCCCTCAGTCGAGCACCTGATCCCCCCCACCTTTTTCGATTAAGCTGGGCTGAAGCACATTCCAATGTTTAATTGTCAAAATGTAAAATACAGGGAAGTGTACACTATTTAATACTAACTCAAGACAACTGGGTATTCAACAAGAACGTTACATGGTAAAAGTAACATACAAATAAATAGTATGAGACAGTGTAGTACAGTTCTGTGTGTCTGAGTGTCTCTCAGGTGTAGAGACACACAAGTGCAGAGAACTGTAGTTACAGATAATTACACCAGATAATGTGATTTAGCTCAATTTGTTTTGCAGTCATCTTGCCTATTTCAAATCTTCTCTCATTGATCGAGACAGGTGGTTGTCCACCCCAAAGTGCTGCATGTCATCGAGACGGCCTCGATCAATGAGAGAACACTTGAAATAGATAAGATGGCGGCGTACACATTGTTGGAGCAAAAAAAAGCATTTTCTAAATTCAAACTCACCCCATGCAACTGGATACTAACATTTTATGAGACTCCCGTTTCCCGAATCAAGGATGAAGACAGCATCGCTAAGGTTGGTCGTAACTAACAGTAATGGATACTAAAAATCTTTTGTTAAATCAATCTGTAGCTAAGAGAACTGGTGGTCATGAGGAAATTGCCAAAGAAACATACAATATGATCAGTCAGCTGGTCTGAGGCAGTCGGTAAACCATCTGAAGACCCAGTCAGCTGGTCTGAGGCAGTCGGTAAACCATCTAAAGACCCAGTCAGCTGGTCTGAGGCAGTCGGTAAACCATCTAAAGACCCAGTCAGCTGGTCTGAGGCAGTCGGTAAACCATCTAAAGACCCAGTCAGCTGGTCTGAGGCAGTCGGTAAACCATCTGAAGAACCAGTCAGCTGGTCTGAGGCAGTCGGTAAACCATCTGAAGAACCAGTCAGCTGGTCTGAGGCAGTCGGTAAACCATCTGAAGAACAAGTCAGCTGGTCTGAGGCAGTCGGTAAACCATCTGAAGAACCAGTCAGCTGGTCTGAGGCAGTCGGTAAACCATCTAAAGAACCAGTCAGCTGGTCTGAGGCAGTCGGTAAACCATCTAAAGAACCAGTCAGCTGGTCTGAGGCAGTCAGTAAACCATCTGAAGAACCAGTCAGCTGGTCTGAAGCAGTCGGTAAACCATCTAAAGAACCAGTCAGCTGGTCTGAGGCAGTCGGTAAACCATCTGAAGAACCAGTCAGCTGGTCTGAGGCAGTCGGTAAACCATCTAAAGACCCAGTCAGCTGGTCTGAAGCAGTCGGTAAACCATCTAAAGAACCAGTCAGCTGGTCTGAGGCAGTCGGTAAACCATCTAAAGACCCAGTCAGCTGGTCTGAAGCAGTCAGTAAACCATCTAAAGAACCAGTCAGCTGGTCTGAGGCAGTTGGTAAACCATCTAAAGACCCAGTCAGCTGGTCTGAAGCAGTCGGTAAACCATCTGAAGACCCAGTCAGCTGGTCTGAGGCAGTCGGTAAACCATCTAAAGACCCAGTCAGCTGGTCTGAAGCAGTCGGTAAACCATCTAAAGAACCAGTAAGTTGGTCTGATGCAGTCGGTAAATAATGAGTCTTTTCAAGTGCAATTTTAGTAACAATTGTTTTAGGAAAGAGCTTTAACGATGCGCCTATGAAGGTTCTAACGATGAGCTTAGCCTGAAGATGCTTTTGGGATACCGGGCCCTGGACAATAAATGATGTGAGACAAAACACATCCATTTTTTTTTATACACAATTTGAAGCACACATTTTTGGAAAACATTTTTGTATAATTTTGTATAATCAGCTTCTGGTTTAAAAACAATGGAAAATTAAAATCAAGCGAGAGGTAGGCATTGGTCTGAAGCCGAAAAAGAAAGAAACTCACATGAATGCCACAATGCCTACTCCACCCCATGCTCTACCAAGCTTTTCCAGCACACAGCTTTGACCTACTACAATAGCTCTGTGGGTCTATTGTACATCAAACAATGTGTATGCAGGTTCCTTAGGATTCAAACCTTCTCATTTATCATATATACACTGAGTGTACAAAACACATCTATGACATCGACTGACCAGGTGAATCCAGGTGAAAGCTATGATCCCTTATTGATTTCACCTGTTAAATCCACTTCAATCAGTGTAGTTGAAAGGTTTTGAGTGTGTCAAGAACTGCAACACTGCTGGATTTTTGCACACTCAACAGTTACCTATGTCTATCAAGAATGGTCCACCACTGAAAGGACATCAAGCCAACTTGACATAACTGTGGGAAGCAATCGAGTCAACGCCAGCATCCCTGTTGGAACGCTTTCGACGCCTTGTAGTCCAATGCCCCGGAGAATTAGGGCTGTTCTGAGGGCAAAAGGGTGACTCGATATTAGGATGGCGTACTTAATGCTTTGTTCACTCAGTGTATATTATTGTATTTTTAGATATAGGCCTATTGTAAATGTGTATTCTTGTAGCGTCACCATCTTAATTGCTAAAATAAATACAGATACACACAACTTTAAGCTACACAGTCATTTGACAGAGGTAATGAACTGCCCATTGATCAGCACAGCAATTGATAAAACAGGATCATGTTTGCAAAACAAGTGTTTCTGAGCTTTATGTTAATGTTGTACTGGTAAGCTAACGGGTTCCAGGAACCAGGAATGCAGACAGACTCTATATGTGAGTGACTGTGTTCAATACACCACATGTTGTTACTGTATGTTGGGCACCTACTGACTAAAAAAATATGTTAGGAATGACATGTATTGCCATGTATCAATGACATGTATTGCTAAAATAAAGATTAAAGGAAATACAGGCAGGTGCCACATTACAACAAGACAAAACAGCTCAAGCTGATTGTCTTGTAAGTATAAAAGCAAAGCTTGCTTTCATATAATTTTAAAACGCTTGAAAAGATAGGGGAATGGGATTAGTATGGCGTGTGAAGAATTTAATACTTTAACTTGTATGTGGTATAAATCCTCATTATTGTGGAAGCACATCTAAGAGTATGAATCAGGCTGTTTGAGAAGGTTTGAATCCTGAGCCAAGGCAGCAGCTTCTCTTCCTGGGTGTCCAGCAACATTTAGGTAGTTATATGACAATACATTTCCAAACACTTTTCACAAGACATTAAGTGTGTTCCCACAGGTCACTACTCTACTACCACATATTTAAAATACAAAATAGAGTGCGTGTCTTATCATGTGTAAGCGTATGTCTGTGCCTGTGTGTGTGTCTCTTCAGAGTCCCCGCTGTTCCATAAGGTGTATTTCTATCTGTTTAAAAAATAATCTGATTCTACTGCTTGCATCAGTTACCTGATGTGGAATAGTGTTTAATGTAGTCATGGCTCTATGTAGTACTGTTGTGAAGAGACCTCTGGTGTCATGTCTTATGGGGTATGCATGGGTGTCCAAACTGTGTCCGAGTAGTTTAAACAGACACCTCGGTGCATTCAGAATGTCAACACTTCTTACAAAAACAAGTAGTGATGAAGTAAATCTCTCCTCCTAATTTTCTACGGTCCCTCTTTATGGCACCTGACCACACGACTGAACAGTAGTCCAGGTGTGACAAAACTCGGGCCTGTAGGACCTGCCTTGTCGATAGTGCTGTTAAAAAGGCAGAGCAGTGCTTTATTAGGGACAGACTTCTCCCTATCTTAGCTACTGCTGTATCAACATGTTTTGACCATGACAGTTTACAATCCAGGGTTACTCCAAGCAGTTTAGTCACCTCAACTTTAGTTTTTGAAATATTTAAGACTAACTTATTCCTTGCAACCCATTCTGAAACTAAATGCAGCTCTTTGTTAAGTGTTGCAGTCATTTCACTCGCTGTAGAAGCTGACGTGTATAGTGTTGAGTCATCCGCATACATAGACACACTGGCTTTATCCACAATATAGCAGGTGCTGTAAAGCCATAACACATGTTTTTCCAGCAGCAGACTATGATCGATAACGTCAGAAGCCGCAATGAAGTCTGACAAAACAGCTCCCACAATCTTTTTGTCATCAATTTCTCTCGGCGAATCATCAGTCATTTGTGTAAGTGCTGTGCTTGTTGAATGTCCTTCCCTATAAGCGTGCTGAAAGTCTGTTGTCAATTTGTTTACTGTAAAATAGCATTGTATCTGGTCAAACAATTTTTCCCAGAAGTTTACTAAGGGTTGGTAACAGGCTGATTGGTCGGCTATTTGAGCCAGTAAAGGGGGCTTTACCAATCATAGGCAGCGGAAGGACTTTAGCTTCCCTCCAGGCCTGAGGGCACACACTTTCTAGAAGGCTTAGATTGAAGATATGGCTAATAGGAGAGGCAATATTGTCTGCTATTATCCTCAGTAGTTTTCCATCCAAGTTGTCAGACCCTGGTGGCTTGTCATTGTTGATAGACAACAATCATTTTTTCACCTCTTCCCCACTCACTTGTCTTTTTCATAATTTGATCGGTTATACTTGGATGTGTAGTGTCAGCGTTTGTTGCTGGCATGTCATGTCTAAATTTGATCATCTTGCCAATGAACAAAATAATTAAAGTAATTGGCAATATCAGTGGGTTTTGTGATGAACGAGACATCTATAGCTGAGTATAAGCCATACTTATAAAACTTTTTTTTTTAAGGTGCTCCAAAGCTTTCTACTATCGCTCTTTATATCATTAATCTTTGTTTCATAGTATAGCATACACATTGTTTGAAGTACAATATAACAACATGGCTGCTGTAGTAGATCAAAGCTGAGTGCTTGAAAACCTTGGTAGAGCATGGGTTGAGTATGCATCGTCTTCATGTGAATTTCCTTTCTTTTTCGGCTTCAGACCAATGCCTACTTCTCACTTGAAACATTGTTTTTTGTTTTTAATTTAATCGAGGTTTGGTATTGACTTGGTTTAACATCTGGTAGTTCCAATGACAATGTGCTGGTGCCAAGTCAATGACAATCTGCTGATGCCAAGTCAATGACAATCTGTTGGTACCAAGTCAATGACAATGTGCTGGTGCCAAGTCAATGACAATCTGCTGATGCCAAGTCAATGACAATCTGTTGGTACCAAGTCAATAACAATGTGCCGGTGCCAAGTCAATGACAATCTGCTAATGCCAAGTCAATGACAATCTGCTGGTGCCAAGTCAATGACAATCTGCTGATGCCAAGTCAATGACAATCTGCTGATGCCAAGTCAATGACAATCTGCTGGTGTCAAGTCAATAACAATCTGCTGATGCCAAGTCAATAACAATCTGCTGATGCCAAGTCAATGACAATCTGCTGATGCCAAGTCAATGACAATCTGCTGGTGTCAAGTCAATAACAATCTGCTGATGCCAAGTCAATAACAATCTGCTGATGCCAAGTCAATGACAATCTGCTGATGCCAAGTCAATGACAATCTGCTGGTGTCAAGTCAATAACAATCTGCTGATGCCAAGTCAATAACAATCTGCTGGTGCCAAGTCAATGACAATCTGCTGATGCCAAGTCAATGACAATCTGCTGATGCCAAGTCAATGACAATCTGCTGGTGTCAAGTCAATAACAATCTGCTGATGCCAAGTCAATAACAATCTGCTGATGCCAAGTCAATGACAATCTGCTAATGCCAAGTCAATGACAATCTGCTGGTGCCAAGTCAATGACAATCTGCTGATGCCAAGTCAATGACAATCTGCTGGTGCCAAGTCAATAACAATGTGCTGGTGCCAAGTCAATAACAATGTGCTGGTGCCAAGTCAATGACAATCTGCTGATGCCAAGTCAATGACAATCTGCTGGTGCCAAGTCAATAACAATGTGCTGGTGCCAAGTCAATGACAATCTGCTGGTGCCAAGTCAATGACAATCTGCTGATGCCAAGTCAATGACAATCTGCTGGTGCCAAGTCAATGACAATCTGCTGGTGCCAAGTCAATGACAATCTGCTGATGCCAAGTCAATGACAATGTGCTGATGCCAAGTCAATGACAATCTGCTGGTGCCAAGTCAATGACAATCTGCTGATGCCAAGTCAATGACAATCTGCTGATGCCAAGTCAATGACAATCTGTTGGTACCAAGTCAATAACAATCTGCTGGTGCCAAGTCAATGACAATCTGCTGGTGCCAAGTCAATGACAATCTGCTGGTGTCAAGTCAATAACAATCTGCTGATGCCAAGTCAATGACAATCTGCTGGTGTCAAGTCAATGACAATGTGCTGGTGCCAAGTCAATGACAATCTGCTGGTGCCAAGTCAATAACAATCTGCTGATGCCAAGTCAATGACAATCTGCTGGTGCCAAGTCAATGACAATCTGCTGGTGCCAAGTCAATGACAATCTGCTGGTGTCAAGTCAATAACAATCTGCTGATGCCAAGTCAATGACAATCTGCTGGTGTCAAGTCAATGACAATGTGCTGATGCCAAGTCAATAACAATCTGCTGATGCCAAGTCAATGACAATCTGCTAATGCCAAGTCAATGACAATCTGCTGGTGCCAAGTCAATGACAATCTGCTGATGCCAAGTCAATGACAATCTGCTGGTGCCAAGTCAATAACAATGTGCTGGTGCCAAGTCAATAACAATGTGCTGGTGCCAAGTCAATGACAATCTGCTGATGCCAAGTCAATGACAATCTGCTGGTGCCAAGTCAATAACAATGTGCTGGTGCCAAGTCAATGACAATCTGCTGGTGCCAAGTCAATGACAATCTGCTGGTGCCAAGTCAATAACAATGTGCTGGTGCCAAGTCAATGACAATCTGCTGGTGCCAAGTCAATGACAATCTGCTGATGCCAAGTCAATGACAATCTGCTGGTGCCAAGTCAATGACAATCTGCTGGTGCCAAGTCAATGACAATCTGCTGATGCCAAGTCAATGACAATGTGCTGATGCCAAGTCAATGACAATCTGCTGGTGCCAAGTCAATAACAATCTGCTGATGCCAAGTCAATGACAATCTGCTGATGCCAAGTCAATGACAATCTGCTAATGCCAAGTCAATGACAATGTGCTGGTGCCAAGTCAATGACAATCTGCTGGTGTCAAGTCAATGACAATCTGTTGGTACCAAGTCAATGACAATCTGCTGGTGCCAAGTCAATGACAATCTGCTGGTGTCAAGTCAATGACAATCTGCTTATGCCAAGTCAATGACAATCTGCTGATGCCAAGTCAATGACAATCTGCTGGTGCCAAGTCAATGACAATCTGCTGATGCCAAGTCAATGACAATCTGCTGGTGCCAAATAAATGACAATCTGCTGGTGCCAAATAAATGACAATCTGCTGGTGCCAAGTCTTAATGATATGATACATGATCCATAAATTATACCAAACCAGTGACAATTTTACTTCCCTGTTGGCACATAAAACAAAGCAACAGGTGGATCTAGACTTCAAGATGAAGATAAATTCAAGGTCAGAATGTTCTTGATTTGATTTGCGATACATAAAAATACTCTGTACTGTATTCATTTTTTGAAAAATAATAATAATAAAATGAGCAGATGAATGATTACTAAATGTCCCACTTCTGTAATGACTAAATCTCTAGCTTTTCCAAAGATATCATCACAATTTCTTGCCAGATAAACCCAATTGCAGGGGCAATGGCCAAGGCTTGAGAGGGCTTGACTGACATCTGGCACACCATAAAGAGAGAGGGATACCTCAGGGCTCAGTGCTCGGCCCCCTTTGGAATGCCCTACCCAGCTGAGGAGATCAAAACAGAGTCTGGGACGAGAGGTTTCTCCACCTGTGCCTTTGTCATCGGTAAGTCTGTCATCCCTGCAAATATTGGTTAGCAGTAATGGCGGCCAGAGATTAGGCCCACTTCCCGAGCTATTAACCACATTTCTCGTCCTCTCTACCGAGGCCTGTTGAACAAAGAGCCAATTCATGGGATCCCAAGTCTCGTAACGATGGCCCTCGCATCCACCTGAACCGAGGATAAATGCAGCCGTTCCACTACACTGCTCCGGGCCAGAGAAGGAGCTGAAGAAATGAAGGTCAAAGGCCACCATGTTCAGGCATTTATCCAAAATGAGGGGGCTTGAGTGACTAGACCCGCTTAGACAAACACAGTCAAACGAGGAGAGGATTACTGAAAACTGGACTATTTTGTCACTCATCAGCAGATTTACGAGAGCCACCATTCTTATCACCCTGCCTCTACCTCATAGATGGATGAGTACATTTAGTTTGTTGAGCTTTTCTCTTCTGGTTCTCGGTCATAGCTTTTTTTTTTTAAATCTCATATGATATGAGATATGAAATATGATCTCTCCAACGACCGAACATCAAATTGCGTTTCCCATAAACCATGTTATGGGAGTTTATAGTGTTTTAAAAAAATCATAATGGCAAAGCCAGAGACGTCATGTCAGAGGACAACATGTTATATTAATTGTATTTGCATTCTATATGAAATGTGATTAAAAAAACTCCTCACACAACTTGATTAAATTAACTCCCATACTGCACGTCAGGCACATGCACAGAGGGTTGTACCTGTGCCCGAGCACCTGCCCCTTGCCCTCCCACTCTTCAAGTGCACTTTTTGGGTGATGGTATAACTAAGCAATAAGGTACGAGGGATTGTGGTATATGGCCAATACACCACGGCTGACTGTTCTTAGGCAAGATGTAACGCGGAGTGTTACATGTAACACAGCCCTTAGCTGTGGTATATTGACCGCATACCGCAAACCCCAGAGGTGCCTTATTGCTATTATAAACTGGTTACCAACGTAATTAGAGCAGTAAAAATAAATGTTTTGTCATACCCGTGGTATACGGTCTGATATACTATGACTGTCAGCCAATCAGCATTCAGGGCTCTAACCACGCAGTGTAGAATTCTTATCATTTTTATACAGTTTCTGTTGTTGTTCTAAACCCACTGCTCCCAAGTCATTGTGACGTCATCAAGTTTGTGCCTTTTAGTCTGCCTTGTGTGGAGGTTGCGTACACCCGATATCCAAACATCCATGGCTTGAAATGTCATCACCAGGCTGGTGTGTGAAGCAAGCGTCCTAGTTTAAATATTAACAGCACTGCCACAGCAGCGTAAAATTTGATTAACACTTGAGCAGTTTTTTTCTTTGCTCAGAAAACTTGGGGTGGGAGGGGCAAATAAAGTCACTGCGGCCGCCAGACTTGGGCTCCGGGAACAAGGAACAAAGATGTGCACAATGGCCATGGCAGGTGCCACCGTTTTAAGGGCATGTTCAAATGTACAGTCAAAAGTTTAGACACACCTACTCATTCAAGGGTTTTTCTTTATTTTTACTATTATCTACATTTTTTGAATAATAGCGGAGACATCAAAACTATGAAATAACACATATGGAATCATGTAGTAACCAAAAAAGTGTTAAACAAATCAAAATATATTTTCTATTTTAGATTCTTCAAAGTAGTCACCCTTTGCCTTGATGACAGCTTTGCACACTCTTGTTTTTTTCATAGTTTTGATGTCTTCGCTATTACTCTACAACGATGATCCAATGGTATGTACTGTAGCTATTGAAATGTGTTGATCGTTTATGTTCATTCTACATACAATACAACCACTATAACAACAAACTACAGTATGATATGTGGCTGTGTATGTTTACTGTGTTTTATTAAATTTTTCAGAATATTTTTAGTGGAATTTTTGACAATTACCAAGACAGTAGGAAACGAGTGACAGGGAGACAGGGCGGCGAACCGTGGGTAAATCACACAGAGGGTAAATCACACAGAGGGTAAATCACACAGAGGGTAAATAACACCGTAGGTAAATCACACCTTGGGTAAATCACACCTTGGGTAAATCACACCTTGGGTAAATCGCATATGCCTTGATGTCGGGCGTGTTACCGCTATGCCACGATGTTGGCATTGCTGTGTTCATTTAATATTAAACCTGTTATGACCTCTGTCACTATCTAAACTCAGCAAAAAAAGAAACGTCCTCTCACTGTCAACTTGTTTATTTTCAGCAAACTTATCAAGTGTAAATATTTGTATGAACATAACAATATTCAACAACTGAGACATAAACTGAACAGGTTCCACAGACATGTGACTAACAGAAATTGAATAATGCGTCTCTGAACAAAGGGGGGGTCAAAATCAAAAGTAATAGTCAGTACTTGGTGTGGCCACCAGCTGCATTAAGTACTGCAGTGCATCTCCTCCTCATGGACTGCACCAGATTTGCCAGTTCTTGCTGTGAGATGTTAACCCACTCTTCCACCAAGGCACCTGCAAGTTCCCAGACATTTCTGGAGGGAATGGCCCTAGCCCTCACCCTCCGATCTAACAGGTCCCAGACGTGCTCAATGGGATTGATATCCGGGCTCTTCGCTGGCCATGGCAGAACACTGACATTCCTGTCTTGCAGGAAATCACACACAGAACGAGCAGTATGGCTAGTGGCATTGTCATGCTGGAGGGTCATGTCAGGATGAGCCTGCAGGAAGGGTACCAAATGAGGGAGGAGGATGTCTTCCCTGTAACGCACAGCGTTGAGATTGCCTGCAATGACAACAAGCTCAGTCCGATGATGCTGTGACACACCGCCCCAGACCATGACGGACCCTCCACCTCCAAATCGATCCTGCTCCAGAGCACAGGCCTCGGTGTAACGCTCATTCCTTCGACGAAAAAGGTGAATCTGACCATCACCCCTGGTGAGACAAAACCGTGACTTGTCAGTGAAGAGCACTTTTTGCCAGTCCTGTCTGGTCCAGCAACGGTGGGTTTGTGCCCATAGGCGACGTTGTTGCCGGTGATGTCTGGTGAGGACCTGCCTTACAACAGGCCTACAAGACCTCAGTCCAGCCTCTCTCAGCCTATTGAGGACAGTCTGAGCACTGATGGAGGGATTGTGCGTTCCTGGTGTAACTCGGGCAGTTGTTGTTGCCATCCTGTACCTGTCCCGTAGGTGTGATGTTCGGATGGGCCGATCCTGTGCAAGTGTTGTTACATGTGGTCTGCCACTGCGAGGACGATCAGCTGTCCGTCCTGTCTCCCTGTAGCGCTGTCTTCGGCATCTCACAGTACGGACATTGCAATTTATTGCCCTGGCCACATCTGCAGTCCTCGTGCCTCCTTGCAGCATGCCTAAGGCACATTCACGCAGATGAGCAGGGACCCTGGGCATCTTTCTTTTTGAGTTTTTCAGAGTCAGTGGAAAGGCCTCTTTAGTGTCCTAAGTTTTCATAACTGCCTACCGTCTGTAAGCTGTTAGTGTCTTAACAACCGTTCTACAGCTGCATGTTCATTAATTGTTTATGGTTCATTGAACAAGCATGGGAAACAGTGTTTAAACCCTTTACAATGAAGATCTGTGAAGTTATTTAGATTTTTACGAATTATCTTTTGAATGACGGGGTCCTGAAAAAGGGACATTTCTTTTTTTTCTGAGATTATAATCTAATGTTTGAGAATGAACAGGTCCAGCTACCAGGGATGGGAGCTCTTCCTGATAGCCCATCCCCTGGATCTGAGGACAGACCTCATCTCAGCAGGGCTGCAATAGTATGCACACAGTGCGGTGTTTTACCATGGCAGCTCACAGTAGCTGTCCTTTATCAAATGCATTACATGGCTACAGTATGTATGTTTGCTGCATTCATTTAATCACTGATAATTGTTTTGGACCTCTTTTGTCACTGTTTGTAATCATCAGGGCCAGCTTGACAGTGGCCAGGTCTTGATGTAAAGGAACGAAGCTCTTCTTGACATCCCATCTCCTGGATCCGTGGAGAGACCCTCTCAACTCAGCAGTGCTTAAATGGTATGATTAACATTGCCACATAGAGTGTTGTTACGTCCGTTGGACACGGTAATATGCTGCCAATGGTAGACATTCAGAAATCAGAACAGTGTCTTTGCTTAGAGGTCTTCTCAGTGGATGTTTTGACAACAACAAAGTGACTTCCTGAAACTAATTGTGACATCAATACTAGAATGTTATTTTGGTTGTTTTGACAACAACAAGGTGACTTCCTGAAACTAAATGTGACATCAATACTAGAATGTTATTTTGGTTGTTTTGACAACAACAAGGTGACTTCCTGAAACTAAATGTGACATCAATACTAGAATGTTATTTTGGTTGTTTTGACAACAACAAAGTGACTTCCTGAAACTAAATGTGACATCAATACCAGAATGTTATTTTGGTTGTTTTGACAACAACAAAGTGACTTCCTGAAACTAATTGTGACATCAATACTAGAATGTTATTTTGGTTGTTTTGACAACAACAAGGTGACTTCCTGAAACTAAATGTGACATCAATACTAGAATGTTATTTTGGTTGTTTTGACAACAACAAGGTGACTTCCTGAAACTAAATGTGACATCAATACTAGAATGTTATTTTGGTTGTTTTGACAACAACAAAGTGACTTCCTGAAACTAAATGTGACATCAATACTAGAATGTTATTTTGGTTGTTTTGACAACAACAAGGTGACTTCCTGAAACTAAATGTGACATCAATACTAGAATGTTATTTTGGTTGTTTTGACAACAACAAGGTGACTTCCTGAAACTAAATGTGACATCAATACTAGAATGTTATTTTGGTTGTTTTGACAACAACAAAGTGACTTCCTGAAACTAAATGTGACATCAATACCAGAATGTTATTTTGGTTGTTTTGACAACAACAAGGTGACTTCCTGAAACTAAATGTGACATCAATACTAGAATGTTATTTTGGTTGTTTTGACAACAACAAGGTGACTTCCTGAAACTAAATGTGACATCAATACTAGAATGTTATTTTGGTTGTTTTTGGTAATTGAACGTGATTTCCTCTCTATTGGGCCCCATTTTCAGCCATTTACTTTTAACTGCATGAATTTAACATTGTCTCAGTCTGAAGACCCTCACACTGGTCCCGGGAAGTCTGTGGGGTTACTCCATGTTTTAATGCTCTAATCAAATCAAATGTATTTATAAAGCCCTTCTTACATCAGCTGATGTCACAAAGTGCTGTACAGAAACCCAGTTACTCCATGTTTTAATGCTCTGGAGGCCAGGGGTTCTAAAACTTTTTCAGCTTCGAGACTCTAATGAGAAATGGACCGTTCTCCCGTGACCCAAATCTTCCTCCAACGTCCAAACTTAAGAAGAAATAGTCTGCGACTAGACGTATTCTCAGAACTCGTGACCCACCTCTTACATGCCCAGGGCCCACTATGGGTCCCGACCCATAGTTTAAAAAACACTGCCCTAGGCTATGGTTGTCATGTACTGTCCATGCAGTCTCTATTGGGGCCTACTGGACAGCTCTTATCTGGCATGTCTTAAAAGTCATCTCTCTGCTCATTTCACTTGAGGCGACCCAATCTCCCATGCTCCTTTGTGTCTGCATGGATGTTAACAAGAGAGGTTTGTTCTCTACACTTTCACTGTAGAAGCTGTGGGTCCACTATAACTTGTGCTTCACCCATCCCACTGGCTCCAAGAAGGCTGGTGAGGCTGAGGTTATCAGGAGGTCATCAGGTCATGGGACTCTGGCCACACCCTCCCCCAGTTCTGGTTGGTTGCTACCTGCCCCGGCAACAGATCAGCAGGGCCTGCCTGACTCATAAAGCTGGCACACAGTAGTAATCGTTTGTAACAATAATGCAGCACTAAGCTGAGGCCTAGTGTGTTTACAACAACGGAAATCACATGCAAATGTAAATCTTTATGTACTTTCATAAAATTCTTATCAACAATGTACAAATTTGAACAATAACACTTTAGCATAAGTTATTTCTTAAATGTACTTTTCTTGTGGTGCTTGACATGGAGAAATGCATTTTAAATACTTTAAAAAACATATTTCTAGTATTAAATATATGGTAGCTGCGTTCCCGTAATCGACTAGAACTTGTTATGACCTCTGTTACTGTGTACAATCCACAGAGCCTGCTTTAGAGTGAACAGGTCCAGCTACCAGGGATGGAAGCTCTTCCTGATAGCCCATCCCCTGGATCCGAGGACAGACCTCATCTCAGCAGGGCTGGAATAGTATGTACACAGTGCGGTGTTTTACCATGGCAGCTCACAGTAGCTGTCCTTTATCAAATGCATTACATGGCTACAGTATGTATGTTTGCTGCATTAATTTAATCACTGATAACTGTTTCCGACCTCTTTGTCACTGTTTGCAATCATCAGGGCCAATTTGACAGTGGTCAGGTCTTAATGTAAAGGAACGAAGCTCTTCTTGACATCCCATCTCCTGGATCCGAGGACAGACCCTCTAAATTGAACAATGATCAAATGGTATGAATGAAATAACATCCTAAATCATGAACTATCCATTTGGCTGTAATATGCAGCTAGATTGGGCTGATATTGGGCGGTCCAGGAAATAAGCAACATTTGAATTAATTAACTTGTTTCTGTGGTCCTTTCATGGGCCTATTAGAAATCCATATCAATTTGCAGTTGACAACTTTCGACAGGGGTGTAACACCTCACATCATTTCACTATAACATAAAAAAAAGGACTTCCACTGGATCATAATGGGCGCGTCTCCCAGGAATGTGTTGGTGCAGATCACCTCCCAGGAACGTGTTGGTGCAGATCACCTCCCAGGAACGTGTTGGTGCAGATCACCTCCCAGGAACGTGTTGGTGCAGATCACCTCCCAGGAACGTGTTGGTGCAGATCACCTCCCAGGAACGTGTTGGTGCAGATCACCTCCCAGGAACGTGTTGGTGCAGATCACCTCCCAGGAACGTGTTGGTACAGATCACCTCCCAGGAACGTGTTGGTACAGATCACCTCCCAGGAACGTGTTGGTGCAGATCCCTTCCCAGGAACGTGTTGGTACAGATCACCTCCCAGGAACGTGTTGGTGCAGATCACCTCCCCCAACAGGTCTCCAGATCAGTCCGTGAAGTGGGTATGTGCAAATTGGTGCCAAACACCGGAGACAAACAATATCTCAAGAACAAATTCAAAGAGCTTGTGGGACGTGTCATTGTGAGACTATTACCACAATTTGTGCACTACAAGTCTAATGTTAAATGGCACTTACCTCACAAATACTCAGATGTAATGACAAGGAAATTAGATATAATGCTTTTTAGGGCTACTAGGTGAAGATGAAAGGCAGTCAAACGAGATGATGATCAATCTATTTACTTAATGAATGTTATGTCCCATATTCTTCCGTGAAGTAGATGGTAAGACCGCTCAGATCCCGCTTGTGAAGATGATCTGATCAGTCGACAAAAACTAAATCCCAGTGGCCTGCTGAAATAGTCACTCCTGGAAAATAATGTTCTAGATTTTATACATGAGGGTGAAGCAGAGAGATCCTGCAAGCTGTGGGAACTCATTTTAGACACGCCAGAGAACAAAATACAGCCTAGAGGGTCTGAAAGTGCAGTTTGATCTAGCCCTACAAAAGCCCCAGTGTGTCTCATAGACTCTGGTGGAACTGCACAGTGAATACAGGTGATGGATCAGGATACAACATAGTGTTGGACTTGAACGCCATGTGAGCCTCACAAAAGACCTCATCAACGGGCCAACGTCCAGTTTGACATCGCACAGAAAGTCAGCAGGACCGTTAGAGAGCAGACAGACGTCGTGCAGCGATTTGATTAAAGACTGTGAGCTGAAGCCAGAGTCTGGAAATCACTCAATCTCATTTCTGATCCTTTTCTTTAGGTATTTGTGACCAACAGATGCATATCTGTATTCCCAGTCATGTGAAATCCATAGATTAGGGGCTAATGACTTTATTTCAATTGCCTGATTTCCTAAACAGTATATGAACTGTAACTTGTAAACTGTTGCATGTTGCGTTTATATTTTTGCGTACTTTTTGAAAAAACATTTATTTGTGTAATTACTTTTACTTACTATGTTATGTACTGTTAACTTTCTTCCTGTTGTTGCTGTCTGAAACTTTATGTAGGAATACGTTTTATGGGCTGTGATGTGTACACTGTCAGAGCAGTAACAACTGCTATAGCCGAGCCTTTTCCAAATTCTCTGCCCAACACTGGAGCGAAAGCCCACACTTTTTCTACTTTGAAAGTCGTGTAAAGTTTATAGTAGTACACTTTCTTACTTATTTCATCCAGAAAAGGCAACTACAAGTTAATGTATAATGAAGTCATACAATCCACTGAGCATTGATGTTTTCCAAATCCAAGTCAAGTGAAGGGAAAAAATGCACTTTATGAACAAGTAACTATGGGTGACAGGTCGCATCGAGGCACACTATCCTTTAGAACTGAAAAAAAAATAATCTTTAAGCTAAATTATTTATATTACAGTGTGTTTATGGCATACATTCTACTATTCCATACAGCTCAATGGTAAAAGTGTAGCTGTGACAGCCAATACAGGAACTGGTAGGAGTGACCCCAGCTCATCAACCATTCCACACCACTTCAATACAGGGACCGGTAGGAGTGACCACAGCTCATCAACCAATCCACAACACTTCAATACAGGAACTGGTAGGAGTGACCACAGCTCATCAACCATTCCACACCACATCAATACAGGGACCGGTAGGAGTGACCACAGCTCATCAACCAATCCACAACACTTCAATACAGGAACTGGTAGGAGTGACCCCAGCTCATCAACCATTCCACACCACTTCAATACAGGGACCGGTAGGAGTGACCACAGCTCATCAACCAATCCACAACACTTCAATACAGGAACTGGTAGGAGTGACCACAGCTCATCAACCATTCCACACCACATCAATACAGGGACCGGTAGGAGTGACCACAGCTCATCAACCAATCCACAACACTTCAATACAGGAACTGGTAGGAGTGACCCCAGCTCATCAACCATTCCACACCACTTCAATACAGGGACCGGTAGGAGTGACCACAGCTCATCAACCAATCCACAACACTTCAATACAGGAACTGGTAGGAGTGACCACAGCTCATCAACCAATCCACACCACATCAATACAGGAACAGGAACTGGTAGGAGTGACCACAGCTCATCAACTATTCCACACCACTTCAATACAGGAACTGGTAGGAGTGACCCCAGCTCATCAACCATTCCATACCACATCAATACAGGAACAGGAACTGGTAGGAGTGACCCCAGCTCATCAACTATTCTACACCACATCAATACAGGAACAGGAACTGGTAGGAGTGACCACAGCTCATCAACTATTCCACACCACATCAATACAGGAAGAGGAACTGGTAGGAGTGACCACAGCTCATCAACCATTCCACACCACATCAATACAGGAACAGGAACTGGTAGGAGTGACCCCAGCTCATCAACCATTCCACACCACTTCAATACAGGAACTGGTAGGAGTGACCCCAGCTCATCAACCAATCCACAACACTTCAATACAGGAACAGAAACTGGTAGGAGTGACCCCAGCTCATCAACTATTCCACACCACTTCAATACAGGAACAGGAACTGGTAGGAGTGACCCCAGCTCATCAACTATTCCACACCACTTCAATACAGGAACAGGAACTGGTAGGAGTGACCCCAGCTCATCAACCATTCCACACCACTTCAATACAGGAACAGGAACTGGTAGGAGTGACCCCAGCTCATCAACTATTCCACAACACTTCAATACAGGAACAGGAACTGGTAGGAGTGACCCCAGCTCATCAACCATTCCACACCACTTCAATACAGGAACAGGAACTGGTAGGAGTGACCCCAGCTCATCAACTATTCCACACCACTTCAATACAGGAACAGGAACTGGTAGGAGTGACCCCAGCTCATCAACTATTCCACAACACTTCAATACAGGAACAGGAACTGGTAGGAGTGACCACAGCTCATCAACCATTCAACAACACTTCAATACAGGAACTGGTAGGAGTGACCCCAGCTCATCAACCATTCCACACCACTTCAATACAGGAACAGGAACTGGTAGGAGTGACCCCAGCTCATCAACTATTCCACAACACTTCAATACAGGAACAGGAACTGGTAGGAGTGACCACAGCTCATCAACCATTCCACACCACATCAATACAGGAACTGGTAGGAGTGACCCCAGCTCATCAACCATTCCACAACACTTCAATACAGGAACAGGAACTGGTAGGAGTGACCCCAGCTCATCAACCAATCCACAACACTTCAATACAGGAACTGGTAGGAGTGACCCCAGCTCATCAACTATTCCACAACACTTCAATACAGGAACAGGAACTGGTAGGAGTGACCCCAGCTCATCAACCATTCCACACCACTTCAATACAGGAACTGGTAGGAGTGACCCCAGCTCATCAACCATTCCACACCACTTCAATACAGGAACAGGAACTGGTAGGAGTGACCCCAGCTCATCAACCAATCCACACCACTTCTGAAAAGCAGCCTCCTTACCCTTTTATAGGAAATGGGATTAAAAACAGAACATATGCATTCGTTGTCATAATAAGGGACTAAATAACACTGGTCAAATCAAATCAAATTTTATTTATAATATAATTTTATGGTGCAGTGACAACATTGTCATGTTAAACATTTTGGGGATACGGCAAGCAAGACTAGTGTCATTTTCATCATTTGTGCAGTATTATAAAATATTCTGCCAAATTCTCCAGTCATCTAAAATGACGTAGAATTGCATGAAATGCGTTTATAAAAGGACCCCCCCAAAAATTCCCGGACCTTATATGCTACCAAACATAGTCCCAATTTTTTTCAACTTCTGTAAGTCTTCTACTGCTTTATGCTTCTATGCAAATGTGATGATAAACATGCAATAATTTACTCTAAAGGTTTAAAAAAATCTCATGTCTTCCGGTACATCAGTACAAAAAATAATAATAATCGAGCTAGGTATAGATTTACATCAATCATCAACATCAATGATCAGCTGATAGCTAACCTTCTTTTTTCCGTTGTCAATCATCACCTTTAGAAGGTACTGTAACTAGTTTGCTTACAATTTGTGATGAGTGAGTTTGTTGTTGCGAAAAATAAATAGGCCTATGGTAAAAGAATAATCACCACAGAGACAGTTAGTATGTTGTGAATTTCAAGATATGAATTGTGAAAGTCCCCCCAAAAAAAATCTATGGAGGGGGGGGGGGGGGGGGCTTTTCAGAATAATGCATTGGAAATCATTTATTATTACAGCAATGGTAAATTAGTTGTTTTGATTTTAGTTACAGTGACAAGTCAACACTAAAGTAGTGTATTTCTGTGTGGAAGATCAGAGGTCAGACAGATTAGTCAAATAGAAATGTCCGGTTTCTTGAGGCTATTTAAGGGTTTTACAAAAGGCGTTGTCCACTGTTGCACATCAGGCTATTGCACGCTACTTCCTGCCACAAAGATGGCTGCCAAAAAGACCCTTCGCCAAACACATGAAAGCCTTGTGGTTTACAGATGGACAAGTTAGCCCATACAGCCCTAAATGAATGCAGATGCTGTCTCTCACTCAACCTAAAGATGTTACCCAACCACACAGCTGTGTCAAGACTGACGATTGAAGTGGGAGATGTACAAAAAAAGATGGCCGAGAGGAAGAAGAGGGAGAGATGTCTGAACCCTTCGTCCTTCCAGTGTAGATCCTGAGAGGAAAGCTTGGAGCTTGGGCGGCTGGAGGGAGTTCAGACGTGGTCAGAACATCTGCTGGGATCTGGGGAAGCTTTCCTTGATCCGGGAGCTCAGGGTGACTCCGGGCACTTTTGACACACACACACACACACACACACACACACACACACACACACACACACACACACACACACACACACACACACACACACACACACACACACACACACACACACACACACACACACACACACACACACACACACACACACACACACACACACACAAAGACAGAGAGAGAGAGATTACTCCTCTTAACCTCAACCCTAACCTTTACCATTAGGGGGATGAAACGACTTCAAACACCTGTACACACAACTTAATATACACAGTCACGTTCATTGTTTTACTGTAAATAGTTTGTATGAAAGGACAGCCTATAAAAGGTAACCTTTCTATGTCATCTCAAACAGAGAGACAAATTATATCGAGTCAGTTTGTTTCACTGAAAAGGTTCAAAGGTGCCTTCTGGGTTCGAGGATGACGGGTCAGTTTGAGGATCTTCAGACAAGCAGGTATTTCATTTTTGCTGAAGAATTCTGCCAGCTACGTCTTAGACAGAGGGCTCCTAAACAACGGCCAAACAAAAGCAATCATCTTTTGATTAAAGCTCTAAGCATCCCCACCTGTTTTCCTAAGAGAACGTATTTCATCTAAAATTCCAACTCCCTCCTGTTGACCCCAAGGTTTGTGTCTGTTATCCTTGCCCAAAAGACAAGCGGAATCTCAAGCTTGTAGCTTCAACCCCCTGCACAGTGGCTGGTGGGGTTAAGGATGGGGGGGGGCTAAGAGGTGCATCTTTCATTAAAGCACAGGACCCCGTGGGATTGAAAACTCAGGACATAAATAACATTGTAGTTGGGAGATGCCACAACATGGTGTTATGGAGAGAAAAAGGGGGGGGGGGGGGGGGGAAGACAGGATTCAGTAAATCAATGTATGTTGGGGGGTGTGGAGGAGAAGGGCTTGGAGTTGGAATAGTGCACAACCCACTCAGGATAGTGGGGAGGAGGGGGGTATTCAGGGCAAAGAGATGCCTGAAGGCTGGAGGTTTGAGAGGAGGATACAAACATGGTCACTGAGATGAGGAGTCAAAACCTTACATTACCATCTCAAACAGTAATGTTATTCAAGCATGAAACTGACCAGGGCCAAAAGCGAGGGCAGGTTTTCTGCTATGTACAACACATGGTTTTGGTTATACCCAGGGGTTCTTCCACCTCCAGATCTGTTTTAGAAGATCATACACAGCTTGCTCGGACAAATTCTCAATTTCCTCTCGTACGCAGTGGCTTGGGAGCCATTTTACCTGTGTTCACATTGGTCCACTGGAATGACATCTCTTTTCATTTCCCCTTCGTCATAAACTTAATCCTCTCTAGGTAAAAGGGTCCGGAGACTGAGGGGAGGAACATGAAAAATAGGAGGAGGTAAAAGTCAGAAGGAGAAAACCAGAACCTGCCCTTTTTAAACCTGAGATCTGCATTTGGTGAAACAGCGCCACTGGTCACCCCCAGGCACATTTGTTATTGTTTTTGTTTTGTTTTTGAAACGGGGAAGAAAAGCATTCTGCATCTTGGTAATTTAAAAAAATCTTAGTAGCCTATATTCTGTGTTCTATCGCGCGTGATGATGTCAGAGGGGGGGGACAATGTATGCTGTTTGAATGAACATCTTTGTTTAACACCTTTGTTGTAGTAATATCGCAAACGGACGTGACAGTTTCACCACTACAGATTTGTCTTTTGGCTATTGCATCTTGTGAGGTCACGAGATGTTCCTAATGTTGTGAGATTCTCACTAGTGTTAAAAGAACAACTGGTTCTGAGAGATTTAGGATCAGAACCCGCAGTCGTAACAGTAAGAAACTAACAAAATGGAGGACTGCAGCGTAGCCGTTATCATGACTACGTGTTGCATGGATTCCTAAAGGCATAAGAATATGAAAGTGTGAATTCTTATTTTAAAATGTACAGTATGTTGGTCTATACATTCAGACATTCAGATGTCTGTTAATGCTATGTATTGTGTCATTTTATGTAGTTCTGTCCTGTTGGCGTTCTGTATTATGTCATGTTTTGTGTGGACCCCCAGGAAAAGTGGCTACAGCTTTGGCTCTAGCTAATGGGGATCATAATACAATATTAAATACTAGATTACAGCTAAGTAGTTCTATGCTATGATGTTCTCTATATTATATGTCCTGTTAATTGCCATAGGAACTAGTCAGTGGCCTCAATATGTTCAACTCTTGCCAGTCAAAACCATTTGGCTTCAACTGGATCTAGCAACTGAGGGAAATTTGGGCCATAAACCCTGCAGGGAGGAAAGAGTTCCAACAGTCCCGTAGAGCGCAGACTTCACACACATCATCTTCTCTCGTGTTCCAGGACTGAGCCAAGGACACGTCCTGTGAGACCAGTGGGTGAATGATGCAATGCAAGTGTTTAATAACCAGTGTTTAATAACCCGTGTTTAATAACCAGTATAGTTCAGAATTACCTTTCCTTCACTACATGTAATTAGTTCCTAAAGATGTCTTTGGATGTATGACGATAAATGGAGAGAATTGACCGACCAAAATGGTTCATTGACCACTGTAGTACACGGTGTGCGTGCGTGCCGTGGTGGAAAAAGTACTAAATTGTCATACTTGAGTAGAAGTAAAGATACCTTAATAGAAAATGACTCAAGTAAAAGTGGAAGATAACCAGTAAAATACTACTTGAGTAAAAGTCTAAAAGTATTTGGTTTAAAATATACTTAAGTATCAAAAGTAAAATAATAAATAATTTCAAATTCCTTATATTAAACAAACCAGATGGCAGATTTGTATTTTTTGTTTGTTTACGGATAGCCAGGGGCACACTCCAACACTCAGACATAATTTACAAACAAAGCATTTGTGTTTAGTGAGTCCGCCAGATTAGAGGTAGTAGGGATGACCAGGGATGTTCTCTTGATAAGTACATGAATTGGACCATTTTCCTGTGAAAATGTACTTTTGGGTTTCAGGGAACATGTAAAAAGAACATTATTTTCTTTAGGAATGTAGTGAAGTAAAAGTAAAAGTTGTAAAAAATATATAAATAATAAAGTAAAGTACAGATACCACAAAAAAACAACTTAAATAGTACTTCAAAGTGTTTTTACTTAAGTATTTTACACCACTGTGTGCGTGTGTGTGGGTGAGTGAATGAGTGCGTGAGAGTATGTGTGTGAGTGAGTGTGTGTAGGGGGTGGGGGGGGGTTGAGACAATGAAATGTAATTACGACACACCACAGGCTTCTGTAAAGGCTGGTTTATACTCTGTCTATGGACATGTCTGTAGACAATTAGAATGCGACAAGTGTCGCTGGTCAAAACAACATTTAATTTATACTCCGGTGGACTGTCTGTAGACCGTCCGTTTCCAAGTCTCAGACAGATGAAAAAAAAGTTCAACTTTGACCCTGTTGCTGTGTCCGTTGTCATGGTTACCTGTCTGAGATAGCAACGAGACACAAGTTCTAAAATTCTCCAGCAGAATGCCCTGCTTTTATTTCGTCACACTGTAAGCTATTTTCTCTAAATAGCTTGCCATTAACTGGTAAATAATGATCTTGTTGTGAGTTTATTTTCCTGTAATAATTAATAAACATTTGCTTAAGTTAAGACCAGGGGCATCATGCACTCCAAAAATCTGAGGGTGAGGATGGCTGGGGTTGGTCTGGAGGGCGATTATGCCCCCCCCTGTCCATACATTTGCGAATTGTGAAGTTTTCAAACACCTGAAACATATTTTTTCCTACAATCTAGAGCCTTAATCATTATGCTTATTCTATGTTAAAAATATGCATATTTTTCTGCATATCTAAGCATACTTCTTAAGCTATCTGTATCCTCCTGATTGGTGGTTCTTAAAAAAAAAGCTTTGAGTCTTATTCAGTACATTTACTTATTGCTTGCTTTTTTAAAGTAAACCAACCTTGCCAGCAGGCATGAAAGCTAAGATAGAGTAGCGAGCCGGTCTAACTAACTTGATTGATAGCCTGAAATGGCTTCTTGGTAGCTAGTTTTGAGGTTGGGAGATTGGAACTTATCTGGGCTAGCAAAAGCCAACTATGTGGCTAGTAGATTACAGAGATTTATATTTATATATCAACTCCAGCCACTTTAAAAATGGGAATTGATGGAAATTATGTAAAAATTTACCACTAGCCACTTTAAACAATGCCACTTAATATAATGTTTACATACCCTACATTACCCATCTCATATGTATATACTGTACTCTATATCATCTACTGCATCTTGCCATCTTTATGTAATACATGTACCACTAGCCACTTTAAACTATGCCACTTTATGTTTACATACCCTACAGTACTCATCTCATATGTATATACCGTACTCTATACCATCTACTGCATCTTGCCATGCCGTTCTGTACCACCACTCATTCATATATCTTTATGTACATATTCTTCATCCCTTTACACTTGTGTGTGTGTATAAGGTAGTAGTTGTGGAATTGTTAGGTTAGATTACTTGTTGGTTATTACTGCATTGTCGGAACTAGAAGCACAAGCATTTCGCTACACTCGCATTAACATCTGCTAACCATGTGTATGTGACTAATAAAACTTGATTTGATTTGATTTGATTTGATATATACAGTACCAGTCAAAAGTTTGTACAAACCTACTCATTCAAGGGTTTTTCTTTATTTTTGCCTTTTTCTACACTGTAGAATAATAGTGAAGACATCAAAACTATGAAATAACACATATGGAATCAAGTAGTAACCAAAAAAGTGCAAAACAAATCAAAATATATTTTATAAGTAGCCACCCTTTGCCTTGATGGCAGCTTTGCATTCTTTCAACCAGCTTCATAAGGTAGTCACTTGGAACATATTTCATTTAACAGGTGTGCCTTGTTAAAAGTTCATTTGTAGAATTTATTTCCTTCTTCATGCATTTGGGCCAATCAGTTGTGTTGTGACAAGATATATGGAAGATAGCCCTATTTGGTAAAAGACTAAGTCCATATTATGGCAAGAACAGCTCAAATAAGCAAAGGGAAACGACAGTCCATCATTACTTTAAGACATGAAGGTCAGTCAATACGGAAAATTTCAAGAACTTTGAAAGTTTCTTCAAGTGCAGTCGCTAAAACCATCAAGCACTATGATGAAACTGGCTCTCATGAGGACCGGCACAGGAAAGGACGACCCAGAGTTACCTCTGCTGCAGAGGATAAGTTCATTAGAGTTACCAGCCTCAGAAATTGCAGCCCAAATAAAAGTTTCACAGAGTTCAAGTAACAGACACATCTCAACATCAACTGTTCAGAGACAGTGAATCAGGCCTTCATGGTCGAATTGCTGCAAATAAACCACTACTAAAGGACACCAATAAGAAGAAGAGACTTGCTTGGGCCAGAAACACAAGCAATGGACATTAGACCGGTGGAAATCTGTCCTTTGGTCTAATGAGTCCAAATTTGAGATTTTTGGTTCTAACCGCCGTGCCTTTGTGAGATACAGAGTAGGTGAACGAATGATCTCCACATATGTGGCTGCCACCATGAAGCATGGAGGAGGAGGTGTGATGGTGTGGAGGTGCTTTGCTGGTGACATTGTCTGTGATTTATTTAGAAGTCAAGTCACACTTAACCAGCAAGGCTACCACAGCATTCCTGCAGCGATTCGCCATCCCATCTGGTTTGCGCTTAGTGGGACTAACATTTGTTTTTCAACAGGACAATGATCCAACACACCCCCAGGCTGTGTAAGGGCTATTTGACCAAGAAGGAGAGTGATGGAGTGCTGCATCAGATGACCTGGCCTCCGCAATCCCCCGACCGTCAACCCAACTGAGATGGTTTGGGATGAGTTGGACCGCAGAGTGAAAGAAAAGCAGCCAACAAGTGCTCAGCATATGTAGGAACTCCTTCAAAACCTTTGGAAAAGCATTCCAGGTGAAGCTGCTTGAGAGAATGCAAGGAGTGTGCAAAGCTGCCATCAAGGCAAAGGGTGGCTACTTTGAAGAATCTCAAATATAAAATATATTTTGATTTGTTTAACACTTTTTTGGTTACTATATGATTCCATATGTGTTATTTCATAGTTTTGATATCTTCACTATTATTCTACAATGTAGAAAATAATAAATATAAAGAAAAACCCTTGAATGAGTAGGTGTGTCTAAACTTTAACTGGTACTGTATAAATATATATTTATTTATTTTAATATTTATTTTTACATGTCACGTTCGTCGTAATGTGGAAGAGAGGAGGACCAAGGCGCAGCGTGAAGTGAATACATTCTTCTATTTATTAAAGAAGAAACACTAACCAAACTAATACAAAACAACAAAACGACCGTGACGCTATATATAACAGTGCAGACACAGGCAACTAACACATAGACAATCACCCACAACCCACAATGACAAAACAGGCTACCTAAATATGGTTCCCAATCAGAGACAACGACTAACACCTGCCTCTGATTGAGAACCATATCAGGCCAAACACAGAAACAGACAAACTAGACATACAACATAGAATGCCCACTCAGATCACACCCTGACCAAACAAAACATATAAATATACAAAGCAAACTATGGTCAGGTCGTGACATTACATGACAAATCTGAAGGGCATTTCTAAACATTGTTAAGGAAGATGTTTTTAGTTTCCTGGCTTACTAGATCGACATACTAAATTAATTTTTAAATAGATGACTTTATTGGTGTTAATATGTAGCAGTTATGCTATTTGGACCACCAGGCTGTTGATGCTATAACGATAGCTACATGTTTGATGTCAGATGACAATAGAATGTTGATAATGTCACTGTGGCCACTGTAAACCGGCCTTAGGGTGTGCTCTAACCTAAATCGTTAACATTATTCTATTGTGCGATCTGGGCCCGAGGTATTGTCACGACGTGTCAAGGGTCTCATGTGAAAACCCAACAGACTCTGACGACACAGAGGTGGAGGAGTTTACAACAATATTTACTCAGTCTGTCATTGCTATCAAGAGCTTAATTCAATTAGGCTGCAGTTTTCACCAAGCCTCGGGGTCAAGAGAGCAACGTTCAAACAGGGAGCCAGGAGAGAGAGAGGGGGAACTCAGTCAGGGGAAGCCGGCTGGATGGCAGCCCAGACCGCTAGCGCCGAATGGGGCTTGACAAGGACCAATTCATGGGATTCAACTCTGGGAACCTATCTCAATTGGCCAAAGTAATTACTGCAGCCAACACTATTCTCAGAGAAAATCTCTTGAATGGAAGCGGTCCGATGCGGGTCGACAGAGCTATCATAACATAACTGGGCCACCATTAGTTCGAAGGTCGGAGGAATGCGCTCAGATGACCCGTGTGATAACAGTTTGATCAACAATTTGTTCAATGTAGATTATGTCTATTCTGTATACTCACACTGGTACACACACACACACACACACACACACACACACACACACACACACACACACACACACACACACACACACACACACACACACACACACACACACACACACACACACAAATATAATCCCGTTAAAAACAACAGCATATTACATTGTATTTATCTAACACGAACAGAACAATCTGGCCCCTTCCCCTCCACTTCGTCTTTGGTTCCACCTAAGACAACCACTCTAAACCCTCTGAAGACAACCACTCTAAACCCTCCGAAGACAACCACTCTAAACCCTCTGTTTGCACAGATGGCACGTTCAGCTCTGCTCCTCTCCATTATTTTCAATTCAAAAGACAACAACTTCCCCTGGAGCAGCCTCTGAGTGCATCCAGCAGCAACATGTACTTAATGCTTTAATAAGAGTTTGGGTTTGACTTCCGGGCCGCCCGCTCCAGATCCCAGGCAAGGCCCGGGTCTATCTCCCTGTGTATCTAAATCAGGATTTCCGTGCCGACCCGGGCCTGTCTGAGAAGCGTCTAAGCTGGATTTGGGAAAATGCGAACCATGTGCGTTCTGATGCCACGGCACCATCCATCCAACCTCTCTCTCTCTCTCTCTCTGCCTCTGTTTTCGTAGCCCCTTGGTTGCAAACGTCTTCCAAGGACATAGCTGTGGCAAGATGGCTGCTTCAAATACCCTGGTGAGTACTACCCATGATGCATTGCAAAAAACGAAATAATGGATGCTTGAGTACTCAGCCGACATGGGTTTTGTCCCAACAGTCTTGAGCATACTGTAAAAGTGTCTGTATTCAATCACACATTTTATTCCTGTCAAATTCAGTAAGCATCAATATATTACTGAATGTTATTTTAAACACCCACACTTGTCATGGATAAAAGTCATCTATCAATTTCGCTATCGCTTTATTTTATTTTTGCTGCCAGGCATGACACTGGGTCATATGATCGATTTGTGGAAGAATGTTATTTAAGTCAGTCACCGTCTTTCAATCCCACCTTAATGTTCTCATAGCGATTATGGAAACAATAAGGAATGGACAGAGGCAAACAAATCGAATAGGCCACAAGTCACTGGATCAATGCGGAGCCTTTCAATAAACACCCACAGAATGAGAATTTGATCCTGACTTGAGTAAAATGACCTTTAGGTTGTACCTTGTGTTTTTGTCACACAGACATTGGTGTAGCGTTACAGCCAATCCAATCCCATTCTTTAGACACAAATCTACATCTCCACATCCTCATTGATCCTCTGAAACCTTATTGAAACTTTTCAGTTTTCTTTGACAGTTTTCTTTTCCAAATCTTCCCTTTATTGCAGAATGCACTCCGTGACACCTCCCGTCGATACCAGAGAACTTCTCCTTTGACCCCCTCCAGAGTTAAACGTTCTCCCCCAACTAATAACAAACCAATCAATACATACTATCGAGCAAATGGAACACCTTCATACTTCAGAACCTTGGGATTCAACCTTTTGTGGGAATAGACAAAAGTGCTTTAAGTGAAAAATGACTTTGGTATTTTACGCCTTGACCTTTGAGGTCTTCGGGAAAGGTTTGCCAATTTCATAAGAAACCAGAAATCGTTCTTAATACGTTTTTATGATCATTTTTTTTTGAGAGAGAGAGGAATGATTGAAGGATGTATATAGCTAACCCAACTGCTGTTGACAATGGCACACACCTATGCTTTGCCGGAGATATCATTGGCATTACCAACCCTTACGGCCAAAATAATGAGCCAAAATTTCTTCAATATGTGTAAAAACATGAGAAATAAATACTCATTAGTCCTTTGCTTTACATTAAAACAACTATTTACTTTATTACATTGTATGATAATGAGAAAATATGTTGGTAGTCCTAGAATTTAGTGTCAATATTCTGTTTTCTTCAGAAATATTTGTGTTTAATGTACATTCGGTGGGGCCATGATCAACTGTGATCTTGGCAATGAGACCCTGTATCTATTTCCCCAGAGTCAGGTGAACTCGTGGATACATTGTTATGTCTCTGTGTACATTATGAAGGAAGTTAGAGTTAGTTTCACGAGCCAATGCTAACTAGCATTAGCGTAATGACTGGAAGTCTATGGGTATTGTGTAGCTAGCAGATACCTGTTCCTGTTCCTCCGTCTCTCTCATGTATTTAGTGGAGATTCTATGAAAAGCCCCTAACATCTGAGACAAAATGGCATGATTGTGTGTCTCTTAACATGGGGAGGAGGGGTGGGGGGGGGGGGTCGTTTCCTGATATGAGTGATACAAAATAGAATGGAATAGACATAGTGGGTGTATTGATGAGGAGACAGAAGGTTGCTAACACCATCTTTTGTGTCGTCACCTGATTTCTTTCGAAGGATGAGCACCGAACACGGTGTGCAGAAACGGCAGAGGTAGGATCGTCGGTACTGCTCCGGACCGAACGGCCGATGTGTGGTGGCCTTTTAGCACGTCTCCATGCTGCAAGGGCTATCACCTAAATGGGTGCTATATTTTGAGCAGCGACGGACGAGCGACCAACGGCCCGGGGAGTGGTTACAGAGGAACTGTAAAAAATAATAATAATCTGAACTGTCTTGACTTATTCTCTCTGTCCTGCACCATTGATGCTCCCTACATCCGACCAAGCCTTGCTGTCGTTCTGAACTACCTCAACTGACTAGAGAAGACCACAATGGAAATTAGTTTTTTGTTATTGTTATGTTATGTTATCCTCAATGAGTTTAAAAGCATTGTAGCCACATGTGTGTTTGTATTGTGTTTTTAAACTGTTAAGTAAATCGAATAAAAAACGAACAAAACAGTCAAACTAATTGTTTTAATCTAAGACTGTCATCCAATTGGTTTATGGGTACTGTAGTTGTACATCACATTACATTATCTGATTATGGTAATGTAGGAAATTATCAAGTCTATGTGAGCAGGGACATTGATATCTAGCTAAGAATCTGGAGATTCCAAACACTAGGTTCACTTGACATCTACTTGGCACTTGGAAACACAAAATCCATGATTCACCCACCTGGGGCCGAACAGTCTCCAAATCCTGTCCTGTGTCAGAATCAGCTTATCTGTCCCATGCAGAGAGAAAAGGAGCTGCATTACCTTTGACCTCACCATGAACTCTGGGAGCTAGATGTTTCTCTCTGACTGCTCTGGGGGGACCTGATCAATGTTATTGGGTTGGAGCATATTTTGGAGATAACCGTGGCAACGTGCTACCGGCATGAGCGTGAGACACACAGGAGGTGGCCTAGACATTCCTGAAGCTTCGGGAGGTCAGAAATGTAGCAAGAGTCACCGAAATGTCTCTAGACTACATTTCCCCTTTATACCCCCCCCCCCCCCCCCCACTACCTCTCCAATGTCTGGTCTCAAACTAACAACCGAGCGTCCATCATGTCTGCATGGACAGACTGGAGGCCACATGCAGGGACTCAGACTCCAGGTCAGCCGTTGGAATTTAGGCTGGGGATCCGACAAGGCCTACAGCTGAGAGGGGAATGTAGGCAGGGGATCCGACAACGCCTACAGCTGAGAGGGGAATTAATGTCTCCTCCTTCTCCCACCAATTTCTCTCTCTCCTTTTGTCAGGAGCGAAGGATCCCGTAGAGCTCCGTCTACGTTTGTGATCCCCTAAATCAGGCGTCTCAGTGTAGGTTTTTTGTTCAGAGGGACATGGGTCAGAGAGGAGAATGAGAGAGAGGGCAAGTGTTACACTTCATTTTGTACCCTCTGTCAAAATAATGTTAGGTAATTGGAATGACATGACAGCAAGTTTTAAGAGGTTAGTAAATCAATCAATCATCAATTTCCTTGTTCCCATAACTAATATGGTTATTTTGAGTAGGCTGATTAAAACTGTTTTGAATATTTGTATTTAATATTTCACTGAAATGACAGAAAACCAAATATGCAAATCACTATGTGTGTAGGCTACATTGCTGGGCATATATAACAAGCTGCCTTAATGAATAAATTACAATATTGCATAAATCTATAACTGTTTTGGTTCAAGAAAAAACATTTCTCAGAATAAATATTTGTGTTTCACGTGTGTTCTGCTTTTGCATGCACTTTGTGATGGAGTTTGGCTGTCTCTCATTTTGGAGGACGGTACAACGTGCCTGGTTAGGCCTAAATGGTTGGCTCGTCGATTTCTATGCTTCTGTGCTACAGTGCCTTCAGAATGTATTCACACCCCATGTCTTTTTACACATTTTGTTGTGTTACAGTCTGAATTTAAAATGGATTAAATTGAGAATTTGTGTCACTGGCCTACACACAATACCCCATAATGTCAAAGTGGAATTCTGTTTTTAGAAATGTTTACAAATTAATTAAAAATGAAAAGCTGAAATGTCTTGAGTCAATAAGTATTCAACCCCTTTGTTACGACAAGGCTAAATAATTTCAGGAGTAAAAATGTGCTTAACAAGTCACATAATAAGTTGCATGGACTCACTGTGCAATAATAGTGTTTAACATGATTTTTGAATGACTACCTCATCTTTGTAGCCCACACATACAATGGATGGTTTACTGTATCAATACGCCCAGTCACTACAAAGATACAGGCGTCCTTCCTAACTCAGTTGCCGGAGAGGAGGGAAACCACCCAGGGATTTCACCATGAGGCCAATGGTGACTTTAAAACAGTTACAGAGTTTAACGGCTGTGATAGCAGAAAATTGAGGATGGATCAACAACATTGTAGTTACTCTACAATACTAACCTAATTGACAGATGGAAAAGAAGGAAGCCTGTACAGACTAATAATATTCCAAAATATGCATCCTGTTTGCAACAAGGCACTAAAGTAATACTGCAAAGTGTAATGTTTGGGGCAAATATAATACAACACATTATTGGTTACCACTTTCCATTTTTTCAAACATAGTAGAGGCTGCATCTTGTTATGGGTATCCTTGTAATTGTTAAGGACTGGTGAGTTTTTCAGGATAAAAAAGAAACGGAATAGAGCTAAACAGGCAACATCCGAGAGGAAAACCTGGTTCAGTCTACTTTCCACCAGACACTGGCAGATTCATTCCTTTTTCAGAAGGACAATAACCTAAAACACAAGGCCAAATCTACACCGGAGCTTACCAAGATGACATTGGATGTTCCTGAGTGGCCTAGTTATACAGTTTTGATTTAAATCAGCTTGAAAATCTATGGTAGAACTTGAAAATGGATGTCTAGCAATAATCAACAACCAACTTGACAGAGCTTGAAGAATTTTTTCAAGAATAATGTGCAAATCCAGGTGTGCAAGGCTCTTAGAGACTTACCCAGAAAGACTCACAGCTGTAATCGCTGCCAAAGGTGATGTATTGACTCAAGGGTGTGAATACTTATGTAAATGAGATATTTCTGTATTTCATTTTCAACAAATTAGCAAACATTTCTAAAAACATGTTTTCACCAAGGGGTTATTGTGTGTAGATGTAATCCATAATAAATGTATAAATAATCCATTTTGTAATCCAATGTAATCCATTTTGATTTCAGGCTGTAACACAACAAAAATGTGGAATAAGTCAAGGGGTATGAATACTTTCTGAACGCAGTGTACACCAAGCTACGACACATTAAACTGGCATAATGTCACCTGGCGGTTTGTCCACTTATCAAGCGTATCTCAACTGGCTCTGCTTGCCTGCGGTCACAATGATGACAGGCTGTATCGACGAGGAGACCGATAGTATCTGGAAAGAAGAAGCAGGTGGCCGCGTCAAGGTTAGGCCAATTCTAAGCAGACGGTGGGTACTCGTCTACAAGGACAGCGTTAACAATAAAATAAAAAATAAAAAACATGTATAATCTTACACGTGAAAAGTAACCAGGTGTCACTCATATCATTTTGTGAGTCCCACGAAAGTAGCATATCAACGTGGGTGACATTTTGGCACATTAGGTATTATGTTTCTCCAGATCCCATTCGGCCTACAATCCTACGTTTTATATAGGCAAAACAACGTTCATAACACATAGGCCTTAGATGTGATAATTGAGGTAATATGCATATTTATTAATGAAGGTTACTACATGTTTCTTGTTGAGACTTTATTGTAAATCAATTATAAATCAAAATCCTCTGTAAATCCCTCATAGCCGAGAGCTATAGTGTAGGCTATTCTGTTGCCCATATGTCTATGAACTTCAAGAATGAAAGTGTGGCTACACGTACGTGAGATAAATAGTCCCTTGTAGCTCAGTTGGTAGAGCATGCGCCAGGGTTGTGGGTTTGATTCCCACGGGGACCCGTACGTTAAAAAAAAGTCACAAACTGTATGCACTCACTACTGTACATCGCTATGGATGAGACCGTATGCTAAATGACTCAAATGTAAGGCTAAAAGTTTGAGACTTAAAGTCCAACATCTCAAATAACTATATACCATTATGTGTGGTACACTATTTAGCTTCTAGATGGCGCTATTAAACAGGAGGAAACTATTGAAGACTCATGCCATTGTTTGCGATATTCTATAGAATATTCCATAATCGCAATCGATCATATATTGCCTCAAAACTATCGAAAATAGGAATCTGGAAATTAATACTTGTCTGTAGGGCAAGCGTGATGAATATCCATTCGGCCTATATTCATAATATAACTAACATTTTAATTGTAAAGAAATAGCATATGCGTTTTTTTATTAATTTTTTTATTAAATGTTTCTTAGAAATGAAGATGGAGGCATTTGAAATCGAATGAAAGGCACGTCTAATAGCTGCAGCCGTCTATGATGACAGATGTTAATTTATTACAAAAACATGATGTTCTATTTCCAACATCTCTCTCTCAAATTACTCAAAATGAATAGGCTTTTTTTTATGCTTATCTGTTTTAGGCCCAGAAACGCATGAATCGAACGAATTCAAATCAAAAGGCATATATGTTATATAGATAATGTTATAGGCTTACATAAATTCTATAAAGCCTCGTGGTTTTGTTCTTTCCATAAACATTAAATAGAGGCTATAGTTCAGACAGGAGGTTAAAATCTAAATAATAGATGCCCAGTTTTAATTTTACGAAATGCAGCTAGACTGCGAACGGGCCCCTCTCTAACAAAAATAGCCTACACAAATATAAATGTGATTACACGGGTTTAAAGGACTCAAATGGGATCTGTTTAAAATAAGCTACTGGCTGCACACCGTGAGTAATGAAATATTAGTCTAACCTCGATAAAACCTCGCTCCTCTCACCTGCCTGACATTTTAATTGGCGTTTAATTGAAGTCAGAGACGTCGAATGTGTGGGTGAGGCGGAGAAGGCAGCATTTTGTGATAGCTGCTGTCACAACGCCTGCATATGTGTCGAAAAGTAGCTACTCGTAGAAACGTAGTATTTTGAAGTGATAATTAGACTAACATTTTACGATGGCTCCAGTCGATCGGGCTTTAACATGAGAATCTCCACGGAGCTGAGAACCACCCTGTGCGGAATTTGGTTATTAACATTCTCGGGCTTGAGAGAAGTGTCAAGGGAAGGGAGCAAGGGCCGCCAGCAACAGCCTTCATAAAAGTGACTGACTTATTTATGTGTCTTGAAGGTGATAATTCAGTAGGCTAGGATAATATCAGAAATTTTGCAACTACATCGACTGATACTTTATTAAATTATGCACAATTACAGTTGGATGACCGTCAATGTATCCTCTTTTGATGTGTATCCTAGTCTAGGCCTATAGGCTAGGCTATCTATTACAAATAGTTCATAACATGAGCAAAATGCAAAATTATTATTTTTTTAAATCCCGATTAAATGCAGATTGCATGTGAATTCTAGTGCTAAACCCTCTCTAAATTTCAATTTAAAACTTGATAAAATTTGTATATAAAGAGTCAATAGTTATCCTATTCTTCACCAATATCCTGTGGCTGGTGTTCATTGTTCAACTTGACCATTGCAATAAGGTAGTGACATGGTAATGGTAAGGTAATTACTAATGACAGTCTATAAAAGAAAGAATGGACATGGTTAAACATAGAGTGCGAAATATGTTTTGCTAGTTTGCTTATTGATTGATCTTGATGGCTACCCTATTTATTAGTTAGTTAAAACGTGTTTGTTTTTTTAACAATAAAAAGCTGGTGTACTTACATTCAGGGAAAAATTCAATGGGCTATAGCCTACTGTAATTCTCTGTTTAACTTGACAGTACAAAAAACATGTTCTGTGAAATCATATTAATATTTATATTCACACACACACACACACACACACACACACACACACACACACACACACACACACACACACACACACACACACACACACACACCACTGCTGGGACGAGATGAGATAAATGAGGGACAGATGAGGGACAGAGGTCCTGTACAGGTGGCTGTTGGGAGTTTTTGGTGCTTTATGGGAGGTCTGAGGCTACTGTTTATGAGAGGTCTGACACTACTGTTTATGGGAGGATAGGTCTGAGGCTACTGTTTATAGGAGGTCTGAGGCTACTGTTTATGGGAGGATAGGCCTGAGGTTACTGTTTATTTGAGGATAGACCTGAGGTTACTGTTTATGGGAGGATAGGCCTGAGGTTACTGTTTATGGGAGGATAGACCCGAGGCTACTGTTTATGGGAGGCCTGAGGCTACTGTTTATAGAAAGTCTGAGGCTACTGTTTACGGGAGGTTAGGCCTGAGGTTACTGTTTATGTGAGGATAGGTCTGAGGCTACTGTTTATGTGAGGATAGGTCTGAGGCTACTGTTTATGTGAGGATAGGTCTGAGGCTACTGTTTATGGGAGGATATGTCTGAGGCTACTGTTTATGGGAGGATAGGCCTGAGGCTACTGTTAATGGGAGGATAGGTCTGAGGCTGCTGTTTATGGGAGGCCTGAGGCTACTGTTTATGGGAGGATAGGTCTGAGGCTACTGTTTATGTGAGGATAGGTCTGAGGTTACTGTTTATGGGAGGATAGGTCTGAGGCTACTGTTTATGGGAGAATAGGTCTGATGCTACTGTTTATGTGAGGATAGGTCTGAGGCTACTGTTTATGTGAGGATAGGTCTGAGGCTACTGTTTATGAGAGGATAGGTCTGAGGCTACTGTTTATGGGAGGATAGGTCTGAGGCTACTGTTTATGGGAGGATAGGCCTGAGGCTACTGTTTATGGGATGATAGGGCTGAGGCTACTGTTTATGAGAGGATAGGCCTGAGGCTACTGTTTATGGGAGGATAGGTCTGAGGCTACTGTTATAGGAGGTCGGAGGCTCCTGTTTATGGGAGGTCTGAGGCTACTGTTTATGGGAGGATAGGTCTGAGGCTACTGTTTATGGGAGGATAGGTCTGAGGCTACTGTTCATGTGAGGATAGGCCTGAGGCTACTGTTTATGGGAGGATAGGTCTGAGGCTACTGTTTATGGGAGGATAGGTCTGAGTCTGCTGTTTATGGGAGGCCTGAGGCTACTGTTTATGGGAGGATAGGTCTAAGGCTACTGTTTATGGGAGGATAGGTCTGAGGCTACTGTTTATGGGAGGATAGGTCTGAGGATATTGTTTATGGGATGATAGGTCTGAGGCTACTGTTTATGGGAGGATAGGCCTGAGGCTACTGTTTATGGGAGGATAGGTCTGAGGCTACTGTTTATGGGAGGATAGGTCTGAGGCTACTGTTTATGGGATGATAGGTCTGAGGCTACTGTTTATGGGAGGATAGTTCTGAGGCTACTGTTTATGGGAGGATAGGTCTGAGGCTACTGTTTATGGGAGGATAGGCCTGAGGCTACTGTTTATAGGAGGTCTGAGGCTACTGTTTATAGGAGGATAGGCCTGAGGCTACTGTTTTTGGGAGGATAGGCCTGAGGCTACTGTTTATAGGAGGCCTGTGGTTACTGTTTATAGAAGGAGAGTTCTGAGGCTACTGTTTATGGGAGGATAGGTCTGAGGCTACTGTTTATTTGAGGATAGACCTGCGGTTACTGTTTATGGGAGGATAGGTCTGAGGCTACTGTTTATAGGAGGATAGGTCTGAGGCTACTGTTTATAGGAGGATAGGTCTGAGGCTACTGTTTATGTGAGGATAGGTCTGAGGCTACTGTTTATGGGAGGATAGGTCTTAGGCTACTGTTTATGGGAGGCCTGAGGCTACTGTTGATGGGAGGATAGGTCGGAGGCTACTGGTTATGGGAGGATAGTTCTGAGGCTACTGTTTATAGGAGGATAGGTCTGAGGCTACTGGTTATGGGAGGATAGGTCTGAGGCTACTGTTTATGCACTCCATTGTGCTTTGGTGGAAGCGTTATATGCAGTGAGAGAAAAGTGGTGGTGATCACCAGACATACACACACACATAATCAAGCATGCACGCACGCATTTATATCAGAATGATCGACAGACAGACAGACAGACAGACAGACAGACAGACACGCACATACATACCCGCTGATCCAGTCAGATTCAGAGCAATGTGGAGGATGAGTATCATTGGCCTTCACAGAGACTATGCTTTAGGTCTTTGAGAAAGCTATTGGGCTTGTTTTTCTACCCCGGAATGACATCATAGGTCCCTCAAAAAGCTAATGACTGATGGCAGCTGCGCTGTAGTCTGCATCTCTGTTTCCTGGTCACAGTACTATCTCCAACTCTCCAACACAGAGCCAGGACTTATCCACCAGAAAGACTAGGTCCTTCACTTTGGAGTTCTCCACTTGGTTTCACACGGAGTATATCTTTATACACTAACTAACATCTGACACAATGGGCTCAAAGCATGGAGCTTGAGGCTCCGACGCTGGAATCCCTAGAACTGTTTATTTGTTGGGCAGACGTCAGTCAAGAGATTATTTTGTAACTTGGAGGAGAACCTCTTGATGGGATTGTCACCATCTTGTTAGCCTGGCTAAGTCTGGGACATTGCCAATGTGGTAGAATGACTGCAGCAGTCTAAGGAACCATTTAGCTAAAATGTATAGAACCATTGATAGTGCACCATCCACCATCTCCAAAAGGCAAGGCCTATAGTTACCTTCATTAAACATTTGTCCTTCATTTTGACATTCTATTCCCAAATCAATAGATTTTTGGAATCACTTCACTGTTGCGGTATTGCTATGAGTTAACCAAAGGTCCTAACCCCCTGCCTACTTTCTGTCTTTGAATAGGTGCGATTGAATCCAACGATTGTGCGTGTCTGTCTCGAACATGGCAATGCATCCTGGTAAACCTCATGGCCAGGTTGCCATGTTCAAGATTGAACCCCCCCCTCCCCCCCCAAACACATTGCACTGCAGTGTAATGAGAAGCAGGAGTGGCATGCTGTGGGAGCCTGGGCCAGCCTTTAGATAAGGGTCAGCAGAGGTTAACCATCAAAGATGGCTGCTAACTTTTCCCTGCGGAAAACGCCTTGGGACATCTTCCTTTTGCTGAGTGCAAGCTCTGAGAGGGCTAAGAAGCTGTAATTCATACAAGATATGGCTGTGTCCCAAATGGCACCCTATGGGTTCTGGTCAAAAGTAGTGCACTATATAGGGAATAGGGTGCCAAATTGGGACACTGGCTATTAGACAGTCATTTATGGTTTGAAGCTCTTTTCACACACATACTGTGGGGTCCGTAATTATTGGATCCCTTGATAAAGATGAGTGAAAAATAATATAATATAAAAAATAAAACAAATCTGAGTTATATTATATATTCCCCCAAAAATTATCCTATTGGTCAGAGAAATACATTTTGTAAGAAGTAATACAAAATAATAATATAGGGGTTATAACTCCGGACTTGAACCCCATTTGAAAACCTGTGGACTTGAACCCCATTTGAAAACCTGTGGTTTGAATTGAAGAGGGCAGATGAAAGATATCAAGGATCCGGAGAGATTCTGTATGGAGGAACGATATCTTCCGGTGTGTTCTCCAATCTCATGAAATATTGTCGAAAAAGATTCCATGTCATTATCCTCCTTTTTTACTACTATCTTTTTGAGATTTTGTTTTGTAACTTGTTAAACAAAATCTATTTCTCTGAGCAATTGTATAAATAATATATAAATATATTTTTCAGCATAAAATATAGCTCAGTATTTGTATGATTTATTTTATAATAATTATAATAATTTTATAATTTGTTAATCTTCATCAAGGGATCCAATAATTACGGCCCCTACTGCATATATAGTAAACATTTCACACTCACACACGTACAGTACACACACACGTACAGTACACACACACACACACACACACACACACACACACACACACACACACACACACACACACACACACACACACACACACACACACACGCACAGTACACACACACTCACACACACACACTCACTCACACACACACACACACACGTACAGTACACACACACACACAAATATTTAAATTGATCAACAAAATAAAATATAAACCTATACTATTTTGGATGTCAGGTGTCTACAACCAGAGTCTCTCTGTAGAGTTGCTGACACACACGTCTCTGCCTGCCAGAAAACTGACCCGGTTAGCTCTAGCGCCGACCATGTCCATATACACACAGCTTCAAAATAATCAGGCTCCATTTATCAAAGTCTCACAGGCTCCCTGGGCAATTTATTTCAAATTGATTTTTTGACCAGCCAACCTGTGTGTAATGCCACACACACGCACACACACGCGCACGCACACACACACACACACACACATGCACACATGCGCACGCACACACACACGCACGCACACACACACACACGCACGCACACACATGCACACACGCGCACGCACACACATGCACACATGCGCACGCACACACACACGCATGCACACATGCGCATGCACACATGCGCAAGCACACACACAAGTTCTGCGAGTGTTGTCATTATCCATTACTTATTAGCTTACCTAACTTCGTTTCTGAAGTATAAAGAATGAGCTACCAAACTCGCTCTCAGGATTGGTTAACTCTTGAGGTCCCTCTGGTCTCGACCAATAGAGTGAAATCCTCTAGTTTTAGTCCCATTGCTGGAATGACCTACAAAAATCCTTGCATCTTGATTCGCTGGTGCCGTTAGGGAAGTTAAAAACTCTGGTGGTGAATGAATTCATTGAGGATTGCAGTTGCTTCGATTGATTGTGGTGGTATATCTGTTGAAATTGTGAGGTTGTGGTGTTGAGGTTGTGGTTCTGGTGTTGAGGTTGTGGTTCTGGTGTTGAGGTTGTGGTTCTGGTTCTGGTGTTGAGGTTGTGGTGTGGTTGTGCCTTGTGCTTATTTTTTTTCTTCTTGTTTTAATTTTAATGTAAATTGTTCTTCCTACTTTGAGAAAATGTTTGTACCCAGGGCACCAAGGGGAATAAGACTGTGGTCTCAATTGGGCTACCCTGAATAAGTTAATAATAACATTAAAAAAAATAGACCTTAAAATCTGTTTTGACTGACTATAATAACAGTGATAGACCACTTATAAACTGATCATAGTGTCAATTCTGTAAATATTAGTAATATTTTAGTTTATTTTTTATTTAAATGTTTTTACTGTTTCGTTTTTGTTTGTTTGGCATAATAAAACAGATCAGATGTAAGGTTGGATTGGCTAGATAACTAGCAGGTTGGCCAGCCTGTTATGTTTTCATTTAAATGCTGGAGGTTGAGGTGGTAGAGGTGTGCACAAATGCTCGGGACGACTACGAGGCTGCTTTGGACTACTGCTGATGTGCAGTGAGCCTACTGACTACTGCTGAATGTGCAGTGAGCCTACTGACTACTGCTGAATGTGCAGTGAGCCTACTGACTACTGCTGATGTGCAGTGAGCCTACTGACTACTGCTGATGTGCAGTGAGCCTTCCGGCATCCTATCGGCTGTTGGCGCCGATCAGTGGTGGTCGAGGAGAAGCTGACTAGCCACCAGCTACAGAGACCAGACTTGTGCTCTGTTCAGCGGCTCTGAGCTCGATGGTTCTAACGATGAACTTAGCCTTAAGATGCTTTATGGGAAACCGGGCCCTGGACCACAGTCATCAAGTTAAGGGTTAAGGTTGCCAAGCACTGGGATTGAACGCGGCTTACGCCCATCCGTCATCCCCATCCACAACGCCGTAACACGCCGCAAGCCTACTTGATGGTAATAGTGTTCACCATTGCCCCTAGTGGCCAGTTTTGAAGGCATCACCCGACATCCTGAGGACAACGACAAACATGAAGTTATAGCAGGTCCAGCGACAAGATTCTCCAGAAGAATCAGATAGAAAGGTCAGACTGTGCCGATCTGTAATTCACATACAAGTTCCTTCAGAAAATATTCACACCCTGTAACGGTTGTCGTTGGTGGAAGGAGAAGAGGACCAAAGTGCAGCGTGGTACGTATTCATAATAATTTAATAAATGAATACTGAACAAAAACAACAAACCGACAAACGAACAGTTCTGTAAGGTGCAAACAAAAACACTACAGAAAATAACTACCCACAACCCATAGTGGGAAAACAGGCTACCTAAGTATGATTCTCAGAGACAACGATCGACACCTGCCTCTGAGAACCATACTAGGCCAAACACATAGAAATATAACGACTAGAACAAAACATAGAAAAACATAGAATGCCCACCCCAACTCACGCCCTGACCAAACTAAAATAAAGACATAAAAAAGGAACTAAGGTCAGAACGTGTTACAAAGTGAGATTAAAATGAATTTAGTCTTTTTTTTGTCAATTAAACAATTATTTATTATTATTTGCATTAATGGAAAACAAAACTCATATTTTGATTGGAAAGATACAAGTATTCACCCCCCTAGGTGTCCTTCACGAATACAAGCATACACATAACATGATGCAGCCTCAACTATGCTTGAAAATATGAAGATTGGTACTCAGTGATATGTTATTGGATTTGCCCCAAATATAACGCCTTGTAATCAGGACATAAAGCTATTTTCTTTGTCACATGTTTTGCAGTTTTACCGGACAGAGGAAGATTGTGTTATGAAAGTGTTATGGACAGACAAATCTAAGTTTGAGGTGTTCGGATCTCAAGGAAGAACATTCATGAGACGCAGAAAAAATTAAGATGGAGTGCTTGACGCCATCTGTCAAGCATGGTGGAGGCAATGTGATGGTCTGGGGGTGCTTTGGTGGTGGTAAAGTGGGAGATTTGTACAGGGTAAAAGGGATCTTGAAGGAAAGCTATCACTCCATTTTGCAACGCCATGCCATACCCTGTGGACGGCGCTTAATTGTAGCCAATTTCCTCCTACAACTGGACAATGACCCAAAGCACAGCTCCAAACTTTGCAATAACTATTTAGGGAAGAAGCAGTCAGCTGGTATTCTGTCTATAATGGAGCATAGTACGTAAGACGTACCCATCAAGCCAATCCAATTTGTGAGAGGTGCTTCAGGAAGCAGGCGGTGAAATCTCTTCAGATTACCTCAACAAATTGACAACTAGAATGCCAAAGGTCTGCAAGGCTGTAATTGCTGCAAATTGAGGATTCTTTGACGAAAGCAAAGTTTGAAGGACACCATTTTTATTTCAGTTCAAAATCATTATTTATAACCTTGTCAATGTCTTGACTATATTTCCTATTCATTTTGCAGCTAATTTCATGGAAAACAAGAACATTTCTAAGTGACCCCAAACTTTTGAACGGTAGTGAACATTGTTTGTAACGTTTGTTAAAAGGACGTTTGTTGTATTTGAATGGTTATGGCCATAGTAAAGAACTAGGAACACAGAAAGATTAACAACACTCCTAAAACAGGAGTCCCTTACCAATATACATTGGGGTATATGAGGACTTGATATGATGACATGTGGGGAGAGATGGTGGACGTCAGTGTTTGGTGCAGGCAGCCAGTCAGACAGACCTAATCCCCCTGCTGTAATCTGAACCAGAGATCTGGATTACAGGGCTATCGCCCCAGGGTGGGAAACAATTCACACCATAGAAATAGAATTACTAGAACGGACAGTCCCATTCACATTGAGTGAAACCATGAGTGTTCCAGTCAAATTTCTGGGGTCTGAGGGGCTTTGTCCTTTCTAGTAATTATCTATCTATCAATTTTACCAGAAGTGGTTAATTATATTTTAGTCAAAATGACTAAGATTAGATCAAGTTAAAAAAAAGTGCCAAAATAAACATTACATTTACTAGCTTTTATGCTCTTGTAACGGCAGCCTTCCTCCTCTTCGTCTGAAGAGGAGGTGTAGCAGGGATCGGACCAAGACGCAGCGTAGCTCGTGTTCAACATGATTTAATAATGACGATTAAACAGTGAACACTTACAAAATAACAAACGTGGCTTACCGATACAGCCCTATCTGGTGCAGAGAAAACACAGAGACAGGAAACAACCACCCACAAACCCCAACACAAAACAAGCCACCTATATATGATTCCCAATCAGAGACAACACAAAACATCTGCCTCTGATTGAGAACCATATTAGGCCAAACATAGAAACGGACAAACAAGACACACAACATAGAATGCCCACCCGCTCACGTCCTGACCAACACTAAAACAAGCAAAACACACAAGAACTATGGTCAGAACATGACAGCTCTGAGTAAAGTGAATTTCCTCTATGTAATATTTAGATCATATTTTAATCTGATCTGGTAGTGATGACACTGACTATTAAACTGAATCCTATAATCTCAGATCTGTGCGAGAAACACAAATCTCCCATTGACATTGAGACAATGATTTATCTCTAACTAATAAATACATACTGTATCAAGCTAGGGTCCATCCATAACTTTATATTGATGTACCTCACACTCACCAGTTAGAAGAGGACCAACCGGCGATGCCCGTTAGACTGTCTGTCAATGCGTGAGGCCCGATTGGCCCTACGGTGCCCTGTAAGGCGAGTTGTTTCCTCGGTTTCCGACGTTGATTAGTTTATTGTTTTAGAAAGTGTGCTCTCTCTCTCTCTGCTGAGATCATTTAAAGCGGTGGATTATTTTAGGAATGAACTCGCGTTGAAACCCAAGCTCCCGCTGCCATGCATGATTTATTAATAACACCAGGGCCCTGATGACATCACCAGAGGTAAGGGAAGGGGAGCTCTGTCATAAACATTAAAGATGGCTGTCACCTGTCTGCAGCTATGTTACCAGAGTACTGGTTTCACTGTTCCGACCCATGACCCTGTTCGTATACATGCGATTAAATTATACCAGATAGGCCTGAAACATGTTTGTCAGCAGCTGGTAGTTGTGTGCAGAGTGCAGACCTGTGGCGGAGCTTGTCTGAGCCGTGTGAGCTGAAATGAGGTATGTTTTAATGAATTACTAAGCAACTACAGGCACACACTGGAGCAGTGCCTAATAATGAAACAACAGAACACCTATGATGTGACATGCTTGTGTTTTGAATCAGGGTTGAGCTTTTGGTAATGGAATCAGACGGACAATGGGACGTAACTTGTAAAGGAGGCTGCAGATATGATATATAAGGGACAGAACTACTGTAACTGTACCCAAACTGTACCCAAAAGTCCATCATTGTCTGCAAAAATGACAAAAAGCGAAGGAGTATGGAAAATGACTGCAATTTGAGGTAGGCCACGTATGATGATTTGCCGTATCAAGTAAAAGAAAAAAAATGCCTTATGGACAGGAATACTAACACAGCTAACGTCAGGAAATGCCTTATTGACAGGCATACTAACACAGGTAATGTCAGGAAATGTCTTATTGACAGGCATACTAACACAGCTAACGTCAGGAAATGCCTTATTGACAGGCATACTAACACAGCTAACGTCAGGAAATGCCTTATTGACAGGCATACCAACACAGCTAACGTCAGGAAATGCCTTATTGACAGGCATACTAACACAGCTAACGTCAGGAAATGCCTTATTGACAGGCATACTAACACAGCTAACGTCAGGAAATGCCTTATTGACAGGAATACTAACACAGCTAACGTCAGGAAATGCCTTATTGACAGGCATACTAACACAGCTAACGTCAGGAAATGCCTTATTGACAGGCATACTAACACAGCTAACGTCAGGAAATGCCTTATTGACAGGAATACTAACACAGCTAACGTCAGGAAATGCCTTATTGACAGGAATACTAACACAGCTAACGTCAGGAAATGCCTTATGGACAGGAATACTATCACAGCTAACGTCAGGAAATGCCTTATTGACAGGAATACTAACACAGCTAACGTCAGGAAATGCCTTATTGACAGGAATACTAACACAGCTAACATCAGGAAATGCCTTATGGACAGGAATACTAACACAGCTAACATCAGGAAATGCCTTATTGACAGGAATACTAACACAGCTAACGTCAGGAAATGCCTTATTGACAGGAATACTAACACAGCTAACGTCAGGAAATGCCTTATTGACAGGAATACTAACACGGCTAACATCAGGAAATGCCTTATTGACAGGAATACTAACACAGCTAATGTAAAGTGGATTGACTTCTTCGCTTGGTAATTATTTCCATTCAGGAGCCCAAACTAGAGAGGTCATTCTGGCTAGGTTTAATGGCACTGGCCCTTAAATCACAGCATCCATCTTCTTTAACCTGGCACGCAAACAAAAGGCCCACTTTACCAATGCTACTATTAACCTCACCACTTTCACAGAATGTGCCATTTCCCAACGGAGCCCTTCAGAGCGTGATTATCCAATACTAGGGATGCATGAAATACAAACCTTTAAATGGTTTGAAACGAGCACTTAACTAACTAGACTTGTGTTAATTGGATGTGGTTGAAGCCATTTTTGATTAGAACGTAATCGTGTAGGTTGGAACAGTATGCCTGAACCATCAATGCAATACTTTAAACCCATTGTCGACAGAGGGTATACATTCACTTCAAACAAGCTTCTCCTATTTGCTCACATCTGGAGTCTATTGTTAGACACTTGGGCTTCGTTTACCCAGGCAGCTCAATTATTTATATTTTGCCCAATTATTGGCGGAAGATCTGATCTGATTGGTCAAAAGACCAATTAGTGGAAAAAGATCAGAATTGGACTGCCTGTGTAAATGCAGTCATATATATGTTTTGGAGAGGCATCTCCTTAGCTCTGGTCGACTGTAGTGAGATGTGATGGCTCAGCTTTTTTAAATAGTTTAGAACGCTGTGTCAATAACTGTAGAGTAGGAGGACTGGGTTTAACTGTGATGTCTGGACTGTAAATATGAATGAGAAATGCATTGAAGAAATTATCCTTATGAATATCCTTGAGTGGGACTCATCATCTACAGTTATTCAATGGATGCTGTTTGAAATCTTCACAGGAAACCATTTCTCGGGTTTCAGTGGTGAATGACGGACACCGTCTGGGATGCATGGGATTCAGAGGGATCAATGCACTCATCTCCACAAATCGACAAGTATCATACGCATTATGAAGCATAATGAAGTAATATGAAGCAATCATGGACCTGGTGACCCTCTGACAAGTTACAGATTTAAGTTTATGAGATAGCATCAAATGATAGATGACAATGGTAGAGGCCACCCTCATATCTTTGGGCGTTGTCACCGGTTATCAGGTCAATGACATGACATGGGTCTGTGTGCTTGACACACCAGAGGCCACCTCATACTAATATCAGGTCATATACATTCCCTCTGTCAATGGAAACTTTATTAGGCCTGTCATTCTTATGACAGTCGGAATGGTATTGGGAGTGTCCGTTTGGAATTCCATAGGGAACGTTGGGAGATTAGGCAGAATTCCATTAGGACCGAGGGAAGGGGATAGGGTCTAAATAATTGAGCAGTCAGTTGATTGTCCACTTCTGCGCTCTGAAGCTCAGCATTGATTGTGTGAGATTATTCAGCTGTAAGGCTTTGTAATACACTGTTGCAACTGTTATTTACCAAGAAAAACTTAACATCACAGTGGCATTCAAAGGGAACCAAAAAAAAACATTTACAAATTACCTTTCTATCAAATGTCGTTTTCAAAAACTAGACTGATTAGGAACCTAACTGTGTAGTTACTACTGTAGTTTGCAGTTTATTTCATTACAATTACCTGTAAAATGTCACAAGACCTGTCAAAAGTGATCAAACAATGCACAGCTTTCATTGCTTTCATGGTTAATGATAAAGCTCTAATTGTTATGGATCACTGTTGCCTTGTCTGACTTTTGACACGTGTGTTACGCTGCCTGAGAACTGAAACCAACGTAAGGCTAGAATAGCGCAGTCATAAGCAGTTGGAATTGCAGTTGGACTCTACTGACTCTACTTGTGATAGCCAGGCTTGTGACAAGGCTGGCGAGTCACGTAACAGGCTAGCAGTTAACACCGAGCGTTGGCCGAAGTTTTAGGACCTATCTGCACTGTGTCCAAATACTCAAAAGCAATGTCCGATTCTACAACACCAAAGAACTGGAAGGTGCAGACTGGGAGAGAAGACCAAGCCATCCTGCGTAGGCCTATACAATGCATTTTATTCTATCTCTCTTTCTATCTCTAGGTTGGTATTTTAGCTCTCTCTTCTATCTCTAGGTTGGTATTTGCTAAATTAATTCAAGCAGTATCCTCATATTTCTAGCTTTGTACATGTATAATGATATGTACTGTACGTGACGTCACTAGTTTAGGTAAACTGTCACAGTGTAGCTGAATCACTGAATTGGTTTACGTTAAAAGCCTTTTGACGGATATGAAAGCAATGTCATAAAGATGGAGCAATATTTGTTTTCTTCTCATGACATAATTGCTCGGTGGTTATATTGGGCTTCCATAAAACCATGGGTAAAGTTTAGACAGAGAGAACAGCTCTGCCTCTGTTTGCTAAAAAAGACGAGTACACAGAACTTTAACAACGGGCGTTATCTGGATCTTTTCATTCATCCGGTCTCTTTCAAATCAAATTAGCAGAAGATTAAAAAAAACACCTTTTCTAGGAATAGCGTTGAGTCGACCAAAGAGTGGTTTTCAAATTGTTTACCTGTTATAAAGCAATTTTTGTAATGACTAAAATACTTGTTTGAGAGAAGACCTGAATAAGATTTGGTATATTTACCACAGGTCTACATGAATTAGCTGTGCTCATGAACCACTAGATACTGTGTGTTTTCATAATCTCATAAAACATGTCACCTACAATCTTCTATTGAGTACACAACGCAACAACGCAACAACCATTTATTTCTTCATCACAAGGTAAGAAATAAAGGACCAACGTTGAAGGAAGAGCACTCTCTGTTGTAACAGCAGTCCTGTCTAAACCAAAGTAAAACTCAGCACCATGTACTGGGTGAGTTGTGCTCTACACCGAGTGGACAAAACATTAAGAACACCTGCTCTTTCCGTGACATAGACTGACCAGGTGAATCCAGGTGAAAGCTATCATCCCTTATTGATGTCACTTGTTAAATCCACTTCAGTGTAAATGAAGGGGGAGGAGACGGGGTTAAAGAAGGATTGTTAAGCCTTGAGACAATTGAGACATGGATTGTGTATGTGTGCCATTCAGAGGGTGAATGGACAAGACAAAATATTTAAGTGCCTTTTGAACGGGGTATGGTAGCAGGTGCCAGGAGCACCGGTTTGTGTCAAGAACTGCAATGCTGCTGGGTATTTCACGCTCAACAGTTTCCCGTGTGTATCAAGAATGGTCCACCAGCCAAAGGACATCCAGCAAACTTGACACAATTGTGGGAAGCATTGGTGTCAACATGGGCCAGAATCCCTGTGAAATATTGCAACTCAATATTAGGAAGGTGTTCTTAATATTTTGTACAGTCAGTGTATGTCTGAGGAAGTACTGTTTTAACAGTTGATGACATGTTTCATGACTTTAAAAAAATGTCAGAACAGTGACTGATCTCTGCTCTATTCTTTTCCATCTGAACTTTGACCTCCTCAGCTGAGCCTCACCGGTAGCGACTGATTTGACTGACCGTGAGATGTGTCCACTCTGGCCTAGGCAGGCAGTGAGGGTTCTGGGAAAAGCACACAGTGACGTGCGGCGGTGCAGGGCCATAGCCCCGGGCGACAGGGAGCAGGAGGCATGGGACGCCGGTGGCTTGAGTTAACCCTTGGGGTCGTTGCCACGGTGAGTCGTCCCCCCGGGCCCTGTCAGCCGGCTCAGGCTTCAAACAGATCGCAGGCATTCCACAGACATGTACCAGTAGGCACTAATGACACTGAAAAATCATTAATGGCTGAGGAGGATCACCGAGGCTAAGTTTACAGGGTACGATGGGTTAAACCATGGGTTAAACGAGACTCATTTTGCCCCGGGGCCAGCATTTGGTCTTCAACGAGGTCTGGGGGCCACATTTGGTCTTCAACGATGTTCGGAGAGTCGCATTTGGTCTTCAACGATGTTCAAAGAGTCGCATTTGGTCTTCAACGAGGTCCGGAGAGTTGCATTTGGTCTTCAACGAGGTCCGGAGAGTCGCATTTGGTATTCAACGAGGTCCGGAGAGTTGCATTTGGTCTTCAACGATATCCGCTGGATGCAATTGGTCATCAACGAGGTCCGGAGGGCCGCAGTGAATTTGTTTTCTATTTCCATGCTGGAAATAGAAAATGCTGTTCCAGCATTTTTTCCATGCTGGAAAAAATGCAAACATTTTTCCTCTATCCATATTGTTTAAATTTAGGTCCATTATAATTTCTACACTGTTTCGATTTGGTTTTAGTCACGTTAAAGTTGATTGAGTTTGTTTTCTCACAGAATTTTTTTAATAAAAAAATATTATACACTACCGTTCAAAAGTTAGAAATGTCCTTGTTTTTGAAAGAAAAGCATTTTTTTGTGCATTAAAATAACATAAAATTGATCAGAAATACAGTGTAGACATTGTTAATGTTGTAAATGACTATTGTAGCTGGAAACAGCTGATTTTTTGTGGAATATCTACATAGGCATACAGAGGCCCATTATCAGCAACCAATGGCTGCTGTTCCAATGGCACGTTGTGTTAGCTAATCCAAATGTATCATTTTAAAAGGCTAATTGATCATTAGAAAACCCTTTTGTGATTATGTTAGCACAGCTGAAAACTGTTGTTCTGATTAAAGAAGCAATAAAACTGGCCTTCTTTAGACAGACGCCTCACAAGTCCTCAACTGGCCGCTTCATTAAATAGTACCCGCCAAACACCAGTCTCAACGTTAACAGTGAAGAGGCGACTCTGGGATGCTGGCCAGATGAGTATATATATTTTGATTTGTTTAACACTTCAATATGTGTTATTTCATAGTTTTGATGTCTTCACTGTTATTCGGCAGGCTCAATAGCCTTGGCTTCTCAAATGACTGCCTCGCCTGGTTCACCAACAACTTCGCAGATAGAGTTCAGTGTGTCAAATCGGAGGGCCTGTTGTCCGGACCTCTGGCAGTCTCTATGGAGGTACCGCAGGGTTCAATTCTCGGGCCGACTCTTTTCTCTGTATATATCAATGACGTCGCTCTTCCTGCTGGTGATTCTCTGATCCACCTCTATGCAGATGACACCATTCTGTATACATCTGGCCCTTCTTTGGACACAGTACTAACAAACCTCCAAACGAGCTTCAACGCCATACAGCACTCCTTCCGTGGCCTCCAACTGCTTTAAAATGCTAGTAAAACTAAGTGCATGCTCTTCAACCGATTGCTGCCCGCACCCTCCCGCCCGACTCTGGAATAAGTAGGTGTGTCCAAACTTTTGACTGGTACTGTATATATATATATACACAGTGGGGCAAAAAAATATTTAGTCAGCCACCAATTGTGCAAGTTATCCCACTTAAATAGATGAGAGAGGCCTGTAATTTTCATCATAGGTACACTTCAACTATGACAGACAAAATGAGAAAAAAAAATCCAGAAAATCACATTTTTAATGAATTTATTTGCAAATTATGGTGGAAAATAAGTATTTGGTCACCTACAAACAAGCAAGATTTCTGGCTCTCACAGACCTATAACTTCTTCTTTAAGAGGCTCCTCTGTCCTCCACTCGTTACCTGTATTAATGGCACCTGTTTGAACTTGTTATCAGTATAAAAGACACCTGTCCACAACCTCAAACAGTCACAGTCCAAACTCCACTATGGCCAAGACCAAAGAGCTGTCAAAGGACACCAGAAACAAAATTGTAGACCTGCACCAGGCTGGGAAGACTGAATCTGCAATAGGTAAGCAGCTTGGTTTGAAGAAATCAACTGTGGGAGCAATTTTTAGGAAATGGAAGACATACAAGACCACTGATAATCTCCCTCGATCTGGGGCTCCACGCAAGATCTCACCCCGTGGGGTCAAAATGATCACAAGAACGGTGAGCAAAAATCCCAGAACCACGCGGGGGGACCTAGTGAATGACCTGCAGAGAGCTGGGACCGAAGTAACAAAGCCTACCATCAGTAACACACTACGCCGCCAGGGACTCAAATCCTGCAGTGCCAGACGTGTCCCCCTGCTTAAGCCAGTACATGTCCAGGCCCGTCTGAAGTTTGCTAGAGAGCATTTGGATGATCCAGAAGAAGATTGGGAGAATGTCATATGGTCAGATGAAACCAAAATAGAACTTTTTGGTAAAAACTTAACTCGTCGTGTTTGGAGGACAAATAATGCTGAGTTGCATCCACAGAACACCATACCTACTGTGAAGCATGGGGGTGGAAACATCATGCTTTGGGGCTGTTTTTCTGCAAAGGGACCAGGACGACTGATCCGTGTAAAGGAAAGAATGAATGGGGCCATGTATCGTGAGATTTTGAGTGAAAACCTCCTTCCATCAGCAAGGGCATTGAAGATGAAACGTGGCTGGGTCTTTCAGCATGACAATGATCCCAAACACACCGCCCGGGCAACAAAGGAGTGGCTTCGTAAGAAGCATTTCAAGGTCCTGGAGTGGCCTAGCCAGTCTCCAGATCTCAACCCCATATAAAATCTTTGGAGGGAGTGTAAAGTCCGTGTTGCCCAGCAACAGCCCCAAACATCACTGCTCTAGAGGAGATCTGCATGGAGGAATGGGCCAAAATACCAGCAACAGTGTGTGAAAAACGTTTGACCTCTGTCATTGCCAACAAAGGGTATATAACAAAGTATTGAGATAAACTTTTATTATTGACCAAATACTTATTTTCTACCATAATTTGCAAATAAATTCATTAAAAATCCTACAAATCCTACAATTTCAGGATTTTTTTCCTTCTCATTTTGTCTGTCATAGTTGAAGTGTACCTATGATGAAAATTACAGGCCTCTCTCATCTTTTTAAGTGGGAGAACTTGCACAATTGGTGGCTGACTAAATACTTTTTTGCCCCACTGTATATATATATATATATATATATATATATATATATATATAAACCCATGGCCTGACATACAACCTGAGGTCCACACCGTGCTTAGTTTGATAGTGGAATGAGAAGGAGAAATTAAGGCTAAGAAAATGAATCACTGGCTTAGAGCAAAGGGCTCAGTGATATAGTGAAAAAAGGTGGTATTGCTTGTAAATCTATTGAAAATATTGTGGCTGGGCTAATTTCCTATGTGGTCTGAGGGCCATGTGTGAGGTGTCCGTGTGGCCAAACAGTCTTGTGTGTCTTTATTGACCAAGGACCAGCTTGAGTTACTGGAGCTGTGTTTTCTTTCCCAGGGCGTTCAAGGGACTCTCCTTCAGCACCGATGGAGAAACCCAAAGGGCAAATATCAGGAACCAGCATAGACACTGGCTGTCACTCCATCTTGCCTGAATCTTGGCCCTGTTGTCTTTTGTAATCTGTATTGGAACTCAAATTCAAAATGGCCGCCCTGTTGACTTTGAAGGAGTCCCACAACAGTGTGGTCAACAGTAAAGGTCACGGTTCAGAAAACGAAAACAGAAGTGATATTGGGAGCAAATAGGAGTTGAGGTTTGACCCCAGGAAAGATTATCGATAATTATAAGCTAGACAGTGAGGGGCAAGTTAATATTCCAAACATAGGACTGTAAGGAGATGTGATGCCAAAGGTTGGCCGGTATACTAACATATAAACAGACCTCTCCAAACTGTGCACAAAGAGTTCGGTGTCCTACATGTTGCCATTTTTCCCAGCTGGGTGGTATAGCTCTCCTGAAAGGTCCCCCATTCCAAACTTAATTTAAAAAATGTGGATTTGTTGGTGCAATCGCCATTTTCTGTTGAATAAATTCCTCTAATTCTGATTATGTCAACACTGCTAATATAACCTTTCTACTAAACCACTTCGACTTCAAAGATGTGGCGTCACATCCAGAAATGTCATCTATCTATCTGCATTGTTCGTGTTACGACTAGCAGACATCACACCGTATTTAGATTATAGAACGTGTGCCAAGCATGATGGAGTATTCAACACGGATCTTGAACCATTACAGTAATTCCCCCACGAGGCAGTGTGATCTATGTTTCCAGCTGAGGAAAAACCAAGCGGAACAATTAAGAGAAATCAATAATGAATAAAACATCCATATTTCACATTTGAGCTACTGGTATAATGCAATACATATTCTCATTTTGTGACAGCCTGTGTTTCCTTAGGCACTGTGGGGGATGTGAACGTCTTACGATTAAACCAGGGTGGGGTTGTCCCTAGCCCTTTAGAGGGTGTTAGGGGTGAGGGGGGTCAGGACTCTCCACATTAGCGTGTCACTATAGCCCTAGGTTTCCAAACAACCCCACAAAGCCCCCCTAGAGTCCAGCGTGCACGGCAGACAGCGGGATTTACTTGACTGCAGAGCAATTGGTAGTTTCAAGCTGTATCATTGAACCTTACTCTGTGGGCTTTCATTTGCTAAAATATAACTACTTAAAATATCACTGCATTGTTTGTTTTGGTTGTTGGCTTTGTTTATACAGTGCAATTCTGGTCACTGCAAGAAAGATCAGAAATTGTTTTATTTATTAAAATGATCTCTAAAACAATCCACAGTATTATAAATGTGTTAGTCTGATATCCCTTTGTCTAAACGATAATTTTGGTCATATCTTAAAGGTGCAGACAAATCGAATAATATCACAAGATGGAGGTTGAAATATTAAAGGGCACACAAACACGGAAGACAGAGATGTAGGAGTCAACATATAATCAGTACCACATCAACACAGTCCCCCAACACACAATATAATCAGTACCACATCAACACAGTCCCCCAACACACAATATAATCAGTACCAGATCAACATAGTCCCCCAACACACAATATAATCAGTACCAGATCAACATAGTCCCCCAACACACAATATAATCAGTACCAGATCAACATAGTCCCCCAACACACAATATAATCAGTACCACATCAACATAGTCCCCCAACACACAATATAATCAGTACCACATCAACACAGTCCCCCAACACACAATATAATCAGTACCACATCAACACAGTCCCCCAACACACAATATAATCAGTACCAGATCAACATAGTCCCCCAACACACAATATAATCAGTACCACATCAACATAGTCCCCCAACACACAATATAATCAGTACCACATCAACATAGTCCCTCATCACACAATATAATCAGTACCACATCAACATAGTCCCTCATCACACAATATAATCAGTACCACATCAACATAGTCCCTCATCACACAATATAATCAGTACCACGTCAACATAGTCCCCCAACACACAATATAATCAGTACCACATCAACATAGTCCCTCATCACACAATATAATAGGTACCACATCAACATAGTCCCTCATCACACAATATAATCAGTACCAGATCAACATAGTCCCCCAACACACAATATAATCAGTACCACATCAACACAGTCCCCCAACACACAATATAATCAGTACCAGATCAACATAGTCCCCCAACACACAATATAATCAGTACCACATCAACATAGTCCCCCAACACACAATATAATCAGTACCACGTCAACATAGTCCCCCAACACACAATATAATCAGTACCACATCAACATAGTCCCCCAACACACAATATAATCAGTACCACGTCAACATAGTCCCCCAACACACAATATAATCAGTACCACGTCAACATAGTCCCCCAACACACAATATAATCAGTACCACATCAACATAGTCCCCCAACACACAATATAATCAGTACCACATCAACATAGTCCCCCAACACACAATATAATCAGTACCACATCAACACAGCCCCCCAACACACAATATAATCAGTACCACATCAACATAGTCCCCCAACACACAATATAATCAGTACCACATCAACATAGTCCCCCAACACACAATATAATCAGTACCACATCAACACAGTCCCCCAACACACAATATAATCAGTACCACATCAACATAGTCCCCCAACACACAATTTCTATTTGCCACAAAAACGTTTGAGAACGTTTTCCAACGGAACATGGCACAGCTAGAGGTTATCATAAAAAAATCTAAATGTTCTAGATTTCACTTTTATTTCTCAGTTTCTCAGAAAACAGTTGTTAAGTCTGGCCCTTATCTTCAGTTTCTCAGAAAACGCTTGTTAAGTCTGGCCCTTATCTTCAGTTTCTCATCAAATGCTTGTTAAGTCTGGCCCTTATCCTCAGTTTCTCATCAAACGCTTGTTAAGTCTGGCCCTTATCTTCCGTTTCTCAGAAAACGCTTGTTAAGTCTGGCCCTTATCCTCAGCTTCTCAGCAAACGCTTGTTAAGTCTGGCCCTTATCCTCAGCTTCTCAGCAAACGCTTGTTAAGTCTAGCCCTTATCCTCAGCTTCTCAGCAAACGCTTGTTAAGTCTGGTCCTTATCCTCAGCTTCTCAGCAAACGCTTGTTAAGTCTGGCCCTTATCCTCAGCTTCTCATCAAACGCTTGTTAAGTCTGGTCCTTATCCTCAGTTTGTTAAGTCTGGTCCTTATCCTCAGTTTGTTAAGTCTGGTCCTTATCCTCAGTTTGTTAAGTCTGGCCCTTATCCTCAGTTTGTTAAGTCTGGCCCTTATCCTCAGTTTGTTAAGTCTGGCCCTTATCCTCAGTTTGTTAAGTCTGGTCCTTATCCTCAGCTTCTCAGCAAACGCTTGTTAAGTCTGGTCCTTATCCTCAGTTTGTTAAGTCTGGTCCTTATCCTCAGTTTGTTAAGTCTGGCCCTTATCCTCAGTTTGTTAAGTCTGGCCCTTATCCTCAGTTTGTTAAGTCTGGTCCTTATCCTCAGCTTCTCAGCAAACGCTTATTAAGTCTGGCCCTTATCCTCAGCTTCTCATCAAACGCTTGTTAAGTCTGGTCCTTATCCTCAGTTTGTTAAGTCTGGCCCTTATCCTCAGTTTGTTAAGTCTGGCCCTTATCCTCAGTTTGTTAAGTCTGGCCCTTATCCTCAGTTTGTTAAGTCTGGCCCTTATCCTCAGTGTGTTAAGTCTGGTCCTTATCCTCAGTGTGTTAAGTCTGGCCTTTATCCTCAGTGTGTTAAGTCTGGTCCTTATCCTCAGTGTGTTAAGTCTGGTCCTTATCCTCAGTGTGTTAAGTCTGGCCCTTATCCTCAGTGTGTTAAGTCTGGCCCTTATCCTCAGTGTGTTAAGTCTGGCCCTTATTCTCAGTTTGTTTAGTCTGGCCCTTATCCTCAGTTTGTTAAGTCTGGCCCTTAACCTCAGTTTGTTTAGTCTGGCCCTTATCCTCAGTGTGTTAAGTCTGGCCCTTATCCTCAAGTCTGGCCCTTATCCTCAGTGTGTTTAGTCTGGCCCTTATCCTCAGTGTGTTAAGTCTGGCCCTTATCCTCAGTTTGTTAAGTCTGGCCCTTATCCTCAGTGTGTTAAGTCTGGCCCTTATCCTCAGTGTGTTAAGTCTGGCCCTTATCCTCAGTGTGTTAAGTCTGGCCCTTATCCTCAGTTTGTTAAGTCTGGCCCTTATCCTCAGTTTGCTAAGTCTAGCCCTTATCCTCAGTTTGTTAAGTCTGGCCCTTGTCCTCAGTTTGTTAAGTCTGGCCCTTATCCTCAGTGTGTTAAGTCTGGCCCTTATCCTCAGTGTGTTAAGTCTGGCCCTTATCCTCAGTTTGTTAAGTCTGGCCCTTATCCTCAGTTTGTTAAGTCTGGCCCTTAACCTCAGTTTGTTTAGTCTGGCCCTTATCCTCAGTGTGTTAAGTCTGGCCCTTATCCTCAAGTCTGGCCCTTATCCTCAGTGTGTTAAGTCTGGCCCTTATCCTCAGTGTGTTTAGTCTGGCCCGTATCCTCAGTTTGTTAAGTCTGGCCCTTATCCTCAGTTTGTTAAGTCTGGCCCTTATCCTCAGTTTGTTAAGTCTGGCCCTTATCCTCAGTTTGTTAAGTCTGGCCCTTATCCTCAGTTTGTTAAGTCTGGCCCTTATCCTCAGTTTGTTTAGTCTGGCCCTTAGCCTCAGTGTGTTAAGTCTGGCCCTTATCCTCAGTGTGTTAAGTCTGGCCCTTATCCTCAGTTTGTTTAGTCTGGCCCTTAGCCTCAGTGTGTTAAGTCTGGCCCTTATCCTCAGTGTGTTAAGTCTGGCCCTTATCCTCAGTGTGTTTAGTCTGGCCCTTATCCTCAGTGTGTTTAGTCTGGCCTTTATCCTCAGTGTGTTTAGTCTGGCCTTTATCCTCAGTGTGTTTAGTCTGGCCCTTATCCTCAGTGTGGTAAGTCTGGCCCTTATCCTCAGTGTGTTAAGTCTGGTCCTTATCCTCAGCTTCTCATCAAACGCTTGTTAAGTCTGGTCCTTATCCTCAGTTTGTTAAGTCTGGTCCTTATCCTCAGTTTGTTAAGTCTGGTCCTTATCCTCAGTTTGTTAAGTCTGGCCCTTATCCTCAGTTTGTTAAGTCTGGCCCTTATCCTCAGTTTGTTAAGTCTGGCCCTTATCCTCCGCTTCTCCGCAAACGCTTATTAATTCTGGCCCTTATCCTCAGCTTCTCATCAAACGCTTGTTAAGTCTGGTCCTTATCCTCAGTTTGTTAAGTCTGGCCCTTATCCTCAGTTTGTTAAGTCTGGCCCTTATCCTCAGTTTGTTAAGTCTGGCCTTTATCCTCAGTGTGTTAAGTCTGGTCCTTATCCTCAGTGTGTTAAGTCTGGTCCTTATCCTCAGTGTGTTAAGTCTGGCCCTTATCCTCAGTGTGTTAAGTCTGGCCCTTATCCTCAGTGTGTTAAGTCTGGCCCTTATTCTCAGTTTGTTTAGTCTGGCCCTTATCCTCAGTTTGTTAAGTCTGGCCCTTAACCTCAGTTTGTTTAGTCTGGCCCTTATCCTCAGTGTGTTAAGTCTGGCCCTTATCCTCAAGTCTGGCCCTTATCCTCAGTGTGTTTAGTCTGGCCCTTATCCTCAGTGTGTTAAGTCTGGCCCTTATCCTCAGTTTGTTAAGTCTGGCCCTTATCCTCAGTTTGTTAAGTCTGGCCCTTATCCTCAGTTTGTTAAGTCTGGCCCTTATCCTCAGTGTGTTAAGTCTGGCCCTTATCCTCAGTTTGTTAAGTCTGGTCCTTATCCTCAGCTTCTCAGCAAACGCTTGTTAAGTCTGGTCCTTATCCTCAGTTTGTTAAGTCTGGTCCTTATCCTCAGTTTGTTAAGTCTGGCCCTTATCCTCAGTTTGTTAAGTCTGGCCCTTATCCTCAGTTTGTTAAGTCTGGTCCTTATCCTCAGCTTCTCAGCAAACGCTTATTAAGTCTGGCCCTTATCCTCAGCTTCTCATCAAACGCTTGTTAAGTCTGGTCCTTATCCTCAGTTTGTTAAGTCTGGCCCTTATCCTCAGTTTGTTAAGTCTGGCCCTTATCCTCAGTTTGTTAAGTCTGGCCCTTATCCTCAGTTTGTTAAGTCTGGCCCTTATCCTCAGTGTGTTAAGTCTGGTCCTTATCCTCAGTGTGTTAAGTCTGGCCTTTATCCTCAGTGTGTTAAGTCTGGTCCTTATCCTCAGTGTGTTAAGTCTGGTCCTTATCCTCAGTGTGTTAAGTCTGGCCCTTATCCTCAGTGTGTTAAGTCTGGCCCTTATCCTCAGTGTGTTAAGTCTGGCCCTTATTCTCAGTTTGTTTAGTCTGGCCCTTATCCTCAGTTTGTTAAGTCTGGCCCTTAACCTCAGTTTGTTTATTCTGGCCCTTATCCTCAGTGTGTTAAGTCTGGCCCTTATCCTCAAGTCTGGCCCTTATCCTCAGTGTGTTTAGTCTGGCCCTTATCCTCAGTGTGTTAAGTCTGGCCCTTATCCTCAGTTTGTTAAGTCTGGCCCTTATCCTCAGTGTGTTAAGTCTGGCCCTTATCCTCAGTGTGTTAAGTCTGGCCCTTATCCTCAGTGTGTTAAGTCTGGCCCTTATCCTCAGTTTGTTAAGTCTGGCCCTTATCCTCAGTTTGCTAAGTCTAGCCCTTATCCTCAGTTTGTTAAGTCTGGCCCTTGTCCTCAGTTTGTTAAGTCTGGCCCTTATCCTCAGTGTGTTAAGTCTGGCCCTTATCCTCAGTTTGTTTAGTCTGGCCCTTACCCTCAGTTTGTTAAGTCTGGCCCTTAACCTCAGTTTGTTTAGTCTGGCCCTTATCCTCAGTGTGTTAAGTCTGGCCCTTATCCTCAAGTCTGGCCCTTATCCTCAGTGTGTTAAGTCTGGCCCTTATCCTCAGTGTGTTAAGTCTGGCCCTTATCCTCAGTGTGTTAAGTCTGGCCCTTATCCTCAGTTTGTTAAGTCTGGCCCTTATCCTCAGTTTGCTAAGTCTAGCCCTTATCCTCAGTTTGTTAAGTCTGGCCCTTGTCCTCAGTTTGTTAAGTCTGGCCCTTATCCTCAGTGTGTTAAGTCTGGCCCTTATCCTCAGTTTGTTTAGTCTGGCCCTTACCCTCAGTTTGTTAAGTCTGGCCCTTAACCTCAGTTTGTTTAGTCTGGCCCTTATCCTCAGTGTGTTAAGTCTGGCCCTTATCCTCAAGTCTGGCCCTTATCCTCAGTGTGTTAAGTCTGGCCCTTATCCTCAGTGTGTTTAGTCTGGCCCGTATCCTCAGTTTGTTAAGTCTGGCCCTTATCCTCAGTTTGTTAAGTCTGGCCCTTATCCTCAGTTTGTTAAGTCTGGCCCTTATCCTCAGTTTGTTAAGTCTGGCCCTTATCCTCAGTTTGTTAAGTCTGGCCCTTATCCTCAGTTTGTTAAGTCTGGCCCTTATCCTCAGTTTGTTTAGTCTGGCCCTTAGCCTCAGTGTGTTAAGTCTGGCCCTTATCCTCAGTGTGTTAAGTCTGGCCCTTATCCTCAGTTTGTTTAGTCTGGCCCTTAGCCTCAGTGTGTTAAGTCTGGCCCTTATCCTCAGTGTGTTAAGTCTGGCCCTTATCCTCAGTGTGTTTAGTCTGGCCCTTATCCTCAGTGTGTTTAGTCTGGCCTTTATCCTCAGTGTGTTTAGTCTGGCCTTTATCCTCAGTGTGTTTAGTCTGGCCCTTATCCTCAGTGTGGTAAGTCTGGCCCTTATCCTCAGTGTGTTAAGTCTGGTCCTTATCCTCAGCTTCTCATCAAACGCTTGTTAAGTCTGGTCCTTATCCTCAGTTTGTTAAGTCTGGTCCTTATCCTCAGTTTGTTAAGTCTGGTCCTTATCCTCAGTTTGTTAAGTCTGGCCCTTATCCTCAGTTTGTTAAGTCTGGCCCTTATCCTCAGTTTGTTAAGTCTGGTCCTTATCCTCAGCTTCTCAGCAAACGCTTATTAAGTCTGGCCCTTATCCTCAGCTTCTCATCAAACGCTTGTTAAGTCTGGTCCTTATCCTCAGTTTGTTAAGTCTGGCCCTTATCCTCAGTTTGTTAAGTCTGGCCCTTATCCTCAGTTTGTTAAGTCTGGCCCTTATCCTCAGTTTGTTAAGTCTGGCCTTTATCCTCAGTGTGTTAAGTCTGGTCCTTATCCTCAGTGTGTTAAGTCTGGTCCTTATCCTCAGTGTGTTAAGTCTGGCCCTTATCCTCAGTGTGTTAAGTCTGGCCCTTATCCTCAGTGTGTTAAGTCTGGCCCTTATTCTCAGTTTGTTTAGTCTGGCCCTTATCCTCAGTTTGTTAAGTCTGGCCCTTATCCTCAGTTTGTTAAGTCTGGCCCTTAACCTCAGTTTGTTTAGTCTGGCCCTTATCCTCAGTGTGTTAAGTCTGGCCCTTATCCTCAAGTCTGGCCCTTATCCTCAGTGTGTTTAGTCTGGCCCTTATCCTCAGTGTGTTAAGTCTGGCCCTTATCCTCAGTGTGTTAAGTCTGGCCCTTATCCTCAGTGTGTTAAGTCTGGCCCTTATCCTCAGTGTGTTAAGTCTGGCCCTTATCCTCAGTTTGTTAAGTCTGGCCCTTATCCTCAGTTTGCTAAGTCTAGCCCTTATCCTCAGTTTGTTAAGTCTGGCCCTTGTCCTCAGTTTGTTAAGTCTGGCCCTTATCCTCAGTGTGTTAAGTCTGGCCCTTATCCTCAGTGTGTTAAGTCTGGCCCTTATCCTCAGTTTGTTTAGTCTGGCCCTTACCCTCAGTTTGTTAAGTCTGGCCCTTAACCTCAGTTTGTTTAGTCTGGCCCTTATCCTCAGTGTGTTAAGTCTGGCCCTTATCCTCAAGTCTGGCCCTTATCCTCAGTGTGTTAAGTCTGGCCCTTATCCTCAGTGTGTTTAGTCTGGCCCGTATCCTCAGTTTGTTAAGTCTGGCCCTTATCCTCAGTTTGTTAAGTCTGGCCCTTATCCTCAGTTTGTTAAGTCTGGCCCTTATCCTCAGTTTGTTAAGTCTGGCCCTTATCCTCAGTTTGTTAAGTCTGGCCCTTATCCTCAGTTTGTTAAGTCTGGCCCTTATCCTCAGTTTGTTTAGTCTGGCCCTTAGCCTCAGTGTGTTAAGTCTGGCCCTTATCCTCAGTGTGTTAAGTCTGGCCCTTATCCTCAGTTTGTTTAGTCTGGCCCTTAGCCTCAGTGTGTTAAGTCTGGCCCTTATCCTCAGTGTGTTAAGTCTGGCCCTTATCCTCAGTGTGTTTAGTCTGGCCCTTATCCTCAGTGTGTTTAGTCTGGCCTTTATCCTCAGTGTGTTTAGTCTGGCCTTTATCCTCAGTGTGTTTAGTCTGGCCCTTATCCTCAGTGTGGTAAGTCTGGCCCTTATCCTCAGTGTGTTAAGTCTGGTCCTTATCCTCAGCTTCTCATCAAACGCTTGTTAAGTCTGGTCCTTATCCTCAGTTTGTTAAGTCTGGTCCTTATCCTCAGTTTGTTAAGTCTGGTCCTTATCCTCAGTTTGTTAAGTCTGGCCCTTATCCTCAGTTTGTTAAGTCTGGCCCTTATCCTCAGTTTGTTAAGTCTGGTCCTTATCCTCAGCTTCTCAGCAAACGCTTATTAAGTCTGGCCCTTATCCTCAGCTTCTCATCAAACGCTTGTTAAGTCTGGTCCTTATCCTCAGTTTGTTAAGTCTGGCCCTTATCCTCAGTTTGTTAAGTCTGGCCCTTATCCTCAGTTTGTTAAGTCTGGCCCTTATCCTCAGTTTGTTAAGTCTGGCCCTTATCCTCAGTGTGTTAAGTCTGGTCCTTATCCTCAGTTTGTTAAGTCTGGCCCTTATCCTCAGTGTGTTAAGTCTGGCCCTTATTCTCAGTTTGTTTAGTCTGGCCCTTATCCTCAGTTTGTTAAGTCTGGCCCTTAACCTCAGTTTGTTTAGTCTGGCCCTTATCCTCAGTGTGTTAAGTCTGGCCCTTATCCTCAAGTCTGGCCCTTATCCTCAGTCTGTTTAGTCTGGCCCTTATCCTCAGTGTGTTAAGTCTGGCCCTTATCCTCAGTTTGTTAAGTCTGGCCCTTATCCTCAGTTTGTTAAGTCTGGCCCTTATCCTCAGTTTGTTAAGTCTGGCCCTTATCCTCAGTGTGTTAAGTCTGGTCCTTATCCTCAGCTTCTCAGCAAACGCTTGTTAAGTCTGGTCCTTATCCTCAGTTTGTTAAGTCTGGTCCTTATCCTCAGTTTGTTAAGTCTGGCCCTTATCCTCAGTTTGTTAAGTCTGGTCCTTATCCTCAGCTTCTCAGCAAACGCTTATTAAGTCTGGCCCTTATCCTCAGCTTCTCATCAAACGCTTGTTAAGTCTGGTCCTTATCCTCAGTTTGTTAAGTCTGGCCCTTATCCTCAGTTTGTTAAGTCTGGCCCTTATCCTCAGTTTGTTAAGTCTGGCCCTTATCCTCAGTTTGTTAAGTCTGGCCCTTATCCTCAGTGTGTTAAGTCTGGTCCTTATCCTCAGTGTGTTAAGTCTGGCCTTTATCCTCAGTGTGTTAAGTCTGGTCCTTATCCTCAGTGTGTTAAGTCTGGTCCTTATCCTCAGTGTGTTAAGTCTGGCCCTTATCCTCAGTGTGTTAAGTCTGGCCCTTATCTTCAGTGTGTTAAGTCTGGCCCTTATTCTCAGTTTGTTTAGTCTGGCCCTTATCCTCAGTTTGTTAAGTCTGGCCCTTAACCTCAGTTTGTTTAGTCTGGCCCTTATCCTCAGTGTTTTAAGTCTGGCCCTTATCCTCAAGTCTGGCCCTTATCCTCAGTGTGTTTAGTCTGGCCCTTATCCTCAGTGTGTTAAGTCTGGCCCTTATCCTCAGTTTGTTAAGTCTGGCCCTTATCCTCAGTGTGTTAAGTCTGGCCCTTATCCTCAGTGTGTTAAGTCTGGCCCTTATCCTCAGTGTGTTAAGTCTGGCCCTTATCCTCAGTTTGTTAAGTCTGGCCCTTATCCTCAGTTTGCTAAGTCTAGCCCTTATCCTCAGTTTGTTAAGTCTGGCCCTTGTCCTCAGTTTGTTAAGTCTGGCCCTTATCCTCAGTGTGTTAAGTCTGGCCCTTATCCTCAGTGTGTTAAGTCTGGCCCTTATCCTCAGTTTGTTTAGTCTGGCCCTTACCCTCAGTTTGTTAAGTCTGGCCCTTAACCTCAGTTTGTTTAGTCTGGCCCTTATCCTCAGTGTGTTAAGTCTGGCCCTTATCCTCAAGTCTGGCCCTTATCCTCAGTGTGTTAAGTCTGGCCCTTATCCTCAGTGTGTTTAGTCTGGCCCGTATCCTCAGTTTGTTAAGTCTGGCCCTTAACCTCAGTTTGTTTAGTCTGGCCCTTATCCTCAGTGTGTTAAGTCTGGCCCTTATCCTCAAGTCTGGCCCTTATCCTCAGTGTGTTAAGTCTGGCCCTTATCCTCAGTGTGTTTAGTCTGGCCCGTATCCTCAGTTTGTTAAGTCTGGCCCTTATCCTCAGTTTGTTAAGTCTGGCCCTTATCCTCAGTTTGTTAAGTCTGGCCCTTATCCTCAGTTTGTTAAGTCTGGCCCTTATCCTCAGTTTGTTAAGTCTGGCCCTTATCCTCAGTTTGTTAAGTCTGGCCCTTATCCTCAGTTTGTTTAGTCTGGCCCTTAGCCTCAGTGTGTTAAGTCTGGCCCTTATCCTCAGTGTGTTAAGTCTGGCCCTTATCCTCAGTTTGTTTAGTCTGGCCCTTAGCCTCAGTGTGTTAAGTCTGGCCCTTATCCTCAGTGTGTTAAGTCTGGCCCTTATCCTCAGTGTGTTTAGTCTGGCCCTTATCCTCAGTGTGTTTAGTCTGGCCTTTATCCTCAGTGTGTTTAGTCTGGCCTTTATCCTCAGTGTGTTTAGTCTGGCCCTTATCCTCAGTGTGGTAAGTCTGGCCCTTATCCTCAGTGTGTTAAGTCTGGTCCTTATCCTCAGCTTCTCATCAAACGCTTGTTAAGTCTGGTCCTTATCCTCAGTTTGTTAAGTCTGGTCCTTATCCTCAGTTTGTTAAGTCTGGTCCTTATCCTCAGTTTGTTAAGTCTGGCCCTTATCCTCAGTTTGTTAAGTCTGGCCCTTATCCTCAGTTTGTTAAGTCTGGTCCTTATCCTCAGCTTCTCAGCAAACGCTTATTAAGTCTGGCCCTTATCCTCAGCTTCTCATCAAACGCTTGTTAAGTCTGGTCCTTATCCTCAGTTTGTTAAGTCTGGCCCTTATCCTCAGTTTGTTAAGTCTGGCCCTTATCCTCAGTTTGTTAAGTCTGGCCCTTATCCTCAGTTTGTTAAGTCTGGCCTTTATCCTCAGTGTGTTAAGTCTGGTCCTTATCCTCAGTGTGTTAAGTCTGGTCCTTATCCTCAGTGTGTTAAGTCTGGCCCTTATCCTCAGTGTGTTAAGTCTGGCCCTTATCCTCAGTGTGTTAAGTCTGGCCCTTATTCTCAGTTTGTTTAGTCTGGCCCTTATCCTCAGTTTGTTAAGTCTGGCCCTTAACCTCAGTTTGTTTAGTCTGGCCCTTATCCTCAGTGTGTTAAGTCTGGCCCTTATCCTCAAGTCTGGCCCTTATCCTCAGTGTGTTTAGTCTGGCCCTTATCCTCAGTGTGTTAAGTCTGGCCCTTATCCTCAGTTTGTTAAGTCTGGCCCTTATCCTCAGTTTGTTAAGTCTGGCCCTTATCCTCAGTTTGTTAAGTCTGGCCCTTATCCTCAGTTTGTTAAGTCTGGCCCTTATCCTCAGTGTGTTAAGTCTGGCCCTTATCCTCAGTGTGCTAAGTCTGGCCCTTATCCTCAGTGTGTTAAGTCTGGCCCTTATCCTCAGTTTGTTAAGTCTGGCCCTTATCCTCAGTGTGCTAAGTCTAGCCCTTATCCTCAGTTTGTTAAGTCTGGCCCTTATCCTCAGTTTGTTAAGTCTGGCCCTTATCCTCAGTGTGTTAAGTCTGGCCCTTATCCTCAGTGTGTTAAGTCTGGCCCTTATCCTCAGTTTGTTTAGTCTGGCCCTTACCCTCAGTTTGTTAAGTCTGGCCCTTAACCTCAGTTTGTTTAGTCTGGCCCTTATCCTCAGTGTGTTAAGTCTGGCCCTTATCGTCAAGTCTGGCCCTTATCCTCAGTGTGTTAAGTCTGGCCCTTATCCTCAGTGTGTTAAGTCTGGCCCTTATCGTCAAGTCTGGCCCTTATCCTCAGTTTGTTAAGTCTGGCCCTTATCCTCAGTTTGTTAAGTCTGGCCCTTATCCTCAGTTTGTTAAGTCTGGCTCTTATCCTCAGTTTGTTAAGTCTGGCCCTTATCCTCAGTTTGTTAAGTCTGGCCCTTATCCTCAGTTTGTTAAGTCTGGCTCTTACCCTCAGTTTGTTTAGTCTGGCCCTTAGCCTCAGTTTGTTTAGTCTGGCCCTTATCCTCAGTGTGTTAAGTCTGGCCCTTATCCTCAGTGTGTTTAGTCTGGCCCTTATCCTCAGTGTGTTTAGTCTGGCCTTTATCCTCAGTGTGTTTAGTCTGGCCCTTATCCTCAGTGTGGTAAGTCTGGCCCTTATCCTCAGTGTGTTAAGTCTGGTCCTTATCCTCAGCTTCTCAGCAAACGCTTGTTAAGTCTGGCCCTTATCCTCAGTGTGTTTAGTCTGGCCCTTATCCTCAGTGTGTTTAGTCTGGCCCTTATCCTCAGTGTGGTAAGTCTGGCCCTTATCCTCAGTTTGTTAAGTCTGGCCCTTATCCTCAGTTTGTTAAGTCTGGCCCTTATCCTCAGTTTGTTAAGTCTGGTCCTTATCCTCAGCTTCTCAGCAAACGCTTATTAAGTCTGGCCCTTATCCTCAGCTTCTCATCAAACGCTTGTTAAGTCTGGTCCTTATCCTCAGTTTGTTAAGTCTGGTCCTTATCCTCAGTTTGTTAAGTCTGGCCCTTATCCTCAGTTTGTTAAGTCTGGCCCTTATCCTCAGTTTGTTAAGTCTGGCCCTTATCCTCAGTGTGTTAAGTCTGGTCCTTATCCTCAGTGTGTTAAGTCTGGCCTTTATCCTCAGTGTGTTAAGTCTGGCCTTTATCCTCAGTGTGTTAAGTCTGGTCCTTATCCTCAGTGTGTTAAGTCTGGTCCTTATCCTCAGTGTGTTAAGTCTGGCCCTTATTCTCAGTTTGTTTAGTCTGGCCCTTATCCTCAGTTTGTTCAGTCTGGCCCTTATCCTCAGTGTGTTAAGTCTGGTCCTTATCCTCAGTGTGTTAAGTCTGGCCTTTATCCTCAGTGTGTTAAGTCTGGTCCTTATCCTCAGTGTGTTAAGTCTGGTCCTTATCCTCAGTGTGTTAAGTCTGGCCCTTATCCTCAGTGTGTTAAGTCTGGCCCTTATCCTCAGTGTGTTAAGTCTGGCCCTTATCCTCAGTGTGTTAAGTCTGGCCCTTAACCTCAGTTTGTTTAGTCTGGCCCTTATCCTCAGTGTGTTAAGTCTGGCCCTTATCCTCAAGTCTGGCCCTTATCCTCAGTGTGTTTAGTCTGGCCCTTATCCTCAGTGTGTTAAGTCTGGCCCTTATCCTCAGTTTGTTAAGTCTGGCCCTTATCCTCAGTGTGTTAAGTCTGGCCCTTATCCTCAGTGTGTTAAGTCTGGCCCTTATCCTCAGTTTGTTAAGTCTGGCCCTTATCCTCAGTGTGCTAAGTCTAGCCCTTATCCTCAGTTTGTTAAGTCTGGCCCTTATCCTCAGTTTGTTAAGTCCGGCCCTTATCCTCAGTGTGTTAAGTCTGGCCCTTATCCTCAGTGTGTTAAGTCTGGCCCTTATCCTCAGTTTGTTTAGTCTGGCCCTTACCCTCAGTTTGTTAAGTCTGGCCCTTAACCTCAGTTTGTTTAGTCTGGCCCTTATCCTCAGTGTGTTAAGTCTGGCCCTTATCCTCAAGTCTGGCCCTTATCCTCAGTGTGTTAAGTCTGGCCCTTATCCTCAGTGTGTTTAGTCTGGCCCTTATCCTCAGTTTGTTAAGTCTGGCCCGTATCCTCAGTTTGTTAAGTCTGGCCCTTATCCTCAGTTTGTTAAGTCTGGCCCTTATCCTCAGTTTGTTAAGTCTGGCCCTTATCCTCAGTTTGTTAAGTCTGGCCCTTATCCTCAGTGTGTTAAGTCTGGCCCTTATCCTCAGTTTGTTAAGTCTGGCCCTTATCCTCAGTGTGTTAAGTCTGGCCCTTACCCTCAGTTTGTTTAGTCTGGCCCTTAGCCTCAGTTTGTTTAGTCTGGCCCTTATCCTCAGTGTGTTAAGTCTGGCCCTTATCCTCAGTTTGTTAAGTCTGGCCCTTATCCTCAGTGTGTTAAGTCTGGCCCTTATCCTCAAGTCTGGCCCTTATCCTCAGTTTGTTAAGTCTGGCCCGTATCCTCAGTTTGTTAAGTCTGGCCCTTATCCTCAGTTTGTTAAGTCTGGCCCTTATCCTCAGTTTGTTAAGTCTGGCCCTTATCCTCAGTTTGTTAAGTCTGGCCCTTATCCTCAGTGTGTTAAGTCTGGCCCTTATCCTCAGTTTGTTAAGTCTGGCCCTTATCCTCAGTGTGTTAAGTCTGGCCCTTACCCTCAGTTTGTTTAGTCTGGCCCTTAGCCTCAGTTTGTTTAGTCTGGCCCTTATCCTCAGTGTGTTAAGTCTGGCCCTTATCCTCAGTTTGTTAAGTCTGGCCCTTATCCTCAGTGTGTTTAGTCTGGCCCGTATCCTCAGTTTGTTAAGTCTGGCCCTTATCCTCAGTGTGTTAAGTCTGGCCCGTATCCTCAGTTTGTTAAGTCTGGCCCGTATCCTCAGTTTGTTAAGTCTGGCCCTTATCCTCAGTTTGTTAAGTCTGGCCCTTATCCTCAGTTTGTTAAGTCTGGCCCTTATCCTCAGTTTGTTAAGTCTGGCCCTTATCCTCAGTTTGTTAAGTCTGGCCCTTATCCTCAGTGTGTTAAGTCTGGCCCTTATCCTCAGTTTGTTAAGTCTGGCCCTTATCCTCAGTGTGCTAAGTCTAGCCCTTATCCTCAGTTTGTTAAGTCTGGCCCTTATCCTCAGTTTGTTAAGTCCGGCCCTTATCCTCAGTGTGTTAAGTCTGGCCCTTATCCTCAGTGTGTTAAGTCTGGCCCTTATCCTCAGTTTGTTTAGTCTGGCCCTTACCCTCAGTTTGTTAAGTCTGGCCCTTAACCTCAGTTTGTTTAGTCTGGCCCTTATCCTCAGTGTGTTAAGTCTGGCCCTTATCCTCAAGTCTGGCCCTTATCCTCAGTGTGTTAAGTCTGGCCCTTATCCTCAGTGTGTTTAGTCTGGCCCTTATCCTCAGTTTGTTAAGTCTGGCCCGTATCCTCAGTTTGTTAAGTCTGGCCCTTATCCTCAGTTTGTTAAGTCTGGCCCTTATCCTCAGTTTGTTAAGTCTGGCCCTTATCCTCAGTTTGTTAAGTCTGGCCCTTATCCTCAGTGTGTTAAGTCTGGCCCTTATCCTCAGTTTGTTAAGTCTGGCCCTTATCCTCAGTGTGTTAAGTCTGGCCCGTATCCTCAGTTTGTTAAGTCTGGCCCTTATCCTCAGTTTGTTAAGTCTGGCCCTTATCCTCAGTTTGTTAAGTCTGGCCCTTATCCTCAGTTTGTTAAGTCTGGCCCTTATCCTCAGTTTGTTAAGTCTGGCCCTTACCCTCAGTTTGTTTAGTCTGGCCCTTATCCTCAGTGTGTTAAGTCTGGCCCTTATCCTCAGTTTGTTAAGTCTGGCCCTTATCCTCAGTGTGTTTAGTCTGGCCCGTATCCTCAGTTTGTTAAGTCTGGCCCGTATCCTCAGTTTGTTAAGTCTGGCCCTTATCCTCAGTTTGTTAAGTCTGGCCCTTATCCTCAGTTTGTTAAGTCTGGCCCTTATCCTCAGTTTGTTAAGTCTGGCCCTTATCCTCAGTTTGTTAAGTCTGGCCCTTATCCTCAGTTTGTTAAGTCTGGTCCTTATCCTCAGTGTGTTTAGTCTGGCCCTTATCCTCAGTGTGTTTAGTCTGGCCTTTATCCTCAGTGTGTTTAGTCTGGCCCTTATCCTCAGTGTGTTAAGTCTGGCCCTTATCCTCAGTGTGTTAAGTCTGGTCCTTATCCTCAGCTTCTCAGCAAAGGCTTGTTAAGTCTGGCCCTTATCCTCAGCTTCTCATCAAACGCTTGTTAAGTCTGGTCCTTATCCTCAGTTTGTTAAGTCTGGTCCTTATCCTCAGTTTGTTAAGTCTGGCCCTTATCCTCAGTTTGTTAAGTCTGGCCCTTATCCTCAGTTTGTTAAGTCTGGTCCTTATCCTCAGCTTCTCAGCAAACGCTTATTAAGTCTGGCCCTTATCCTCAGCTTCTCATCAAACGCTTGTTAAGTCTGGTCGTTATCCTCAGTTTGTTAAGTCTGGCCCTTATCCTCAGTTTGTTAAGTCTGGCCCTTATCCTCAGTTTGTTAACTCTGGCCCTTATCCTCAGTTTGTTAAGTCTGGCCCTTATCCTCAGTGTGTTAAGTCTGGTCCTTATCCTCAGTGTGTTAAGTCTGGCCTTTATCCTCAGTGTGTTAAGTCTGGTCCTTATCCTCAGTGTGTTAAGTCTGGCCCTTATCCTCAGTGTGTTAAGTCTGGCCCTTATTCTCAGTTTGTTTAGTCTGGCCCTTATCCTCAGTTTGTTAAGTCTGGCCCTTATCCTCAGTTTGTTTAGTCTGGCCCTTATCCTCAGTTTGTTAAGTCTGGCCCTTATCCTCAGTGTGTTAAGTCTGGTCCTTATCCTCAGTGTGTTAAGTCTGGCCTTTATCCTCAGTGTGTTAAGTCTGGTCCTTATCCTCAGTGTGTTAAGTCTGGTCCTTATCCTCAGTGTGTTAAGTCTGGCCCTTATCCTCAGTGTGTTAAGTCTGGCCCTTATTCTCAGTTTGTTTAGTCTGGCCCTTATCCTCAGTTTGTTAAGTCTGGCCCTTATCCTCAGTTTGTTAAGTCTGGCCCTTATCCTCAGCTTCTCATCAAACGCTTGTTAAGTCTGGTCCTTATCCTCAGTTTGTTAAGTCTGGTCCTTATCCTCAGTTTGTTAAGTCTGGCCCTTATCCTCAGTTTGTTAAGTCTGGCCCTTATCCTCAGTTTGTTAAGTCTGGTCCTTATCCTCAGCTTCTCAGCAAACGCTTATTAAGTCTGGCCCTTATCCTCAGCTTCTCATCAAACGCTTGTTAAGTCTGGTCCTTATCCTCAGTTTGTTAAGTCTGGTCCTTATCCTCAGTTTGTTAAGTCTGGCCCTTATCCTCAGTTTGTTAAGTCTGGCCCTTATCCTCAGTTTGTTAAGTCTGGCCCTTATCCTCAGTGTGTTAAGTCTGGTCCTTATCCTCAGTGTGTTAACTCTGGCCTTTATCCTCAGTGTGTTAAGTCTGGCCTTTATCCTCAGTGTGTTAAGTCTGGTCCTTATCCTCAGTGTGTTAAGTCTGGTCCTTATCCTCAGTGTGTTAAGTCTGGCCCTTATTCTCAGTTTGTTTAGTCTGGCCCTTATCCTCAGTTTGTTCAGTCTGGCCCTTATCCTCAGTGTGTTAAGTCTGGTCCTTATCCTCAGTGTGTTAAGTCTGGCCTTTATCCTCAGTGTGTTAAGTCTGGTCCTTATCCTCAGTGTGTTAAGTCTGGTCCTTATCCTCAGTGTGTTAAGTCTGGCCCTTATCCTCAGTGTGTTAAGTCTGGCCCTTATCCTCAGTGTGTTAAGTCTGGCCCTTATCCTCAGTTTGTTTAGTCTGGCCCTTATCCTCAGTTTGTTAAGTCTGGCCCTTATCCTCAGTGTGTTAAGTCTGGTCCTTATCCTCAGTGTGTTAAGTCTGGCCTTTATCCTCAGTGTGTTAAGTCTGGTCCTTATCCTCAGTGTGTTAAGTCTGGTCCTTATCCTCAGTGTGTTAAGTCTGGCCCTTATCCTCAGTGTGTTAAGTCTGGCCCTTATTCTCAGTTTGTTTAGTCTGGCCCTTATCCTCAGTTTGTTAAGTCTGGCCCTTATCCTCAGTTTGTTAAGTCTGGCCCTTATCCTCAGCTTCTCATCAAACGCTTGTTAAGTCTGGTCCTTATCCTCAGTTTGTTAAGTCTGGTCCTTATCCTCAGTTTGTTAAGTCTGGCCCTTATCCTCAGTTTGTTAAGTCTGGCCCTTATCCTCAGTTTGTTAAGTCTGGTCCTTATCCTCAGCTTCTCAGCAAACGCTTATTAAGTCTGGCCCTTATCCTCAGCTTCTCATCAAACGCTTGTTAAGTCTGGTCCTTATCCTCAGTTTGTTAAGTCTGGTCCTTATCCTCAGTTTGTTAAGTCTGGCCCTTATCCTCAGTTTGTTAAGTCTGGCCCTTATCCTCAGTTTGTTAAGTCTGGCCCTTATCCTCAGTGTGTTAAGTCTGGTCCTTATCCTCAGTGTGTTAAGTCTGGCCTTTATCCTCAGTGTGTTAAGTCTGGCCTTTATCCTCAGTGTGTTAAGTCTGGCCTTTATCCTCAGTGTGTTAAGTCTGGTCCTTATCCTCAGTGTGTTAAGTCTGGTCCTTATCCTCAGTGTGTTAAGTCTGGCCCTTATTCTCAGTTTGTTTAGTCTGGCCCTTATCCTCAGTTTGTTCAGTCTGGCCCTTATCCTCAGTGTGTTAAGTCTGGTCCTTATCCTCAGTGTGTTAAGTCTGGCCTTTATCCTCAGTGTGTTAAGTCTGGTCCTTATCCTCAGTGTGTTAAGTCTGGTCCTTATCCTCAGTGTGTTAAGTCTGGCCCTTATCCTCAGTGTGTTAAGTCTGGCCCTTATCCTCAGTGTGTTAAGTCTGGCCCTTATCCTCAGTGTGTTAAGTCTGGCCCTTAACCTCAGTTTGTTTAGTCTGGCCCTTATCCTCAGTGTGTTAAGTCTGGCCCTTATCCTCAAGTCTGGCCCTTATCCTCAGTGTGTTTAGTCTGGCCCTTATCCTCAGTGTGTTAAGTCTGGCCCTTATCCTCAGTTTGTTAAGTCTGGCCCTTATCCTCAGTGTGTTAAGTCTGGCCCTTATCCTCAGTGTGTTAAGTCTGGCCCTTATCCTCAGTTTGTTAAGTCTGGCCCTTATCCTCAGTGTGCTAAGTCTAGCCCTTATCCTCAGTTTGTTAAGTCTGGCCCTTATCCTCAGTTTGTTAAGTCCGGCCCTTATCCTCAGTGTGTTAAGTCTGGCCCTTATCCTCAGTGTGTTAAGTCTGGCCCTTATCCTCAGTTTGTTAAGTCTGGCCTTTATCCTCAGTGTGTTAAGTCTGGTCCTTATCCTCAGTGTGTTAAGTCTGGTCCTTATCCTCAGTGTGTTAAGTCTGGCCCTTATCCTCAGTGTGTTAAGTCTGGCCCTTATTCTCAGTTTGTTTAGTCTGGCCCTTATCCTCAGTTTGTTAAGTCTGGCCCTTATCCTCAGTTTGTTAAGTCTGGCCCTTATCCTCAGCTTCTCATCAAACGCTTGTTAAGTCTGGTCCTTATCCTCAGTTTGTTAAGTCTGGCCCTTATCCTCAGTTTGTTAAGTCTGGTCCTTATCCTCAGCTTCTCAGCAAACGCTTATTAAGTCTGGCCCTTATCCTCAGCTTCTCATCAAACGCTTGTTAAGTCTGGTCCTTATCCTCAGTTTGTTAAGTCTGGTCCTTATCCTCAGTTTGTTAAGTCTGGCCCTTATCCTCAGTTTGTTAAGTCTGGCCCTTATCCTCAGTTTGTTAAGTCTGGCCCTTATCCTCAGTGTGTTAAGTCTGGTCCTTATCCTCAGTGTGTTAAGTCTGGCCCTTATCCTCAGTGTGTTAAGTCTGGCCTTTATCCTCAGTGTGTTAAGTCTGGTCCTTATCCTCAGTGTGTTAAGTCTGGTCCTTATCCTCAGTGTGTTAAGTCTGGCCCTTATTCTCAGTTTGTTTAGTCTGGCCCTTATCCTCAGTTTGTTCAGTCTGGCCCTTATCCTCAGTGTGTTAAGTCTGGTCCTTATCCTCAGTGTGTTAAGTCTGGTCCTTATCCTCAGTGTGTTAAGTCTGGTCCTTATCCTCAGTGTGTTAAGTCTGGCCCTTATCCTCAGTGTGTTAAGTCTGGCCCTTATCCTCAGTGTGTTAAGTCTGGCCCTTATCCTCAGTTTGTTTAGTCTGGCCCTTATCCTCAGTTTGTTAAGTCTGGCCCTTATCCTCAGTGTGTTAAGTCTGGTCCTTATCCTCAGTGTGTTAAGTCTGGCCTTTATCCTCAGTGTGTTAAGTCTGGTCCTTATCCTCAGTGTGTTAAGTCTGGTCCTTATCCTCAGTGTGTTAAGTCTGGCCCTTATCCTCAGTGTGTTAAGTCTGGCCCTTATTCTCAGTTTGTTTAGTCTGGCCCTTATCCTCAGTTTGTTAAGTCTGGCCCTTATCCTCAGTTTGTTAAGTCTGGCCCTTATCCTCAGCTTCTCATCAAACGCTTGTTAAGTCTGGTCCTTATCCTCAGTTTGTTAAGTCTGGTCCTTATCCTCAGTTTGTTAAGTCTGGCCCTTATCCTCAGTTTGTTAAGTCTGGCCCTTATCCTCAGTTTGTTAAGTCTGGTCCTTATCCTCAGCTTCTCAGCAAACGCTTATTAAGTCTGGCCCTTATCCTCAGCTTCTCATCAAACGCTTGTTAAGTCTGGTCCTTATCCTCAGTTTGTTAAGTCTGGTCCTTATCCTCAGTTTGTTAAGTCTGGCCCTTATCCTCAGTTTGTTAAGTCTGGCCCTTATCCTCAGTTTGTTAAGTCTGGCCCTTATCCTCAGTGTGTTAAGTCTGGTCCTTATCCTCAGTGTGTTAAGTCTGGCCTTTATCCTCAGTGTGTTAAGTCTGGCCTTTATCCTCAGTGTGTTAAGTCTGGCCTTTATCCTCAGTGTGTTAAGTCTGGTCCTTATCCTCAGTGTGTTAAGTCTGGTCCTTATCCTCAGTGTGTTAAGTCTGGCCCTTATTCTCAGTTTGTTTAGTCTGGCCCTTATCCTCAGTTTGTTCAGTCTGGCCCTTATCCTCAGTGTGTTAAGTCTGGTCCTTATCCTCAGTGTGTTAAGTCTGGCCTTTATCCTCAGTGTGTTAAGTCTGGTCCTTATCCTCAGTGTGTTAAGTCTGGTCCTTATCCTCAGTGTGTTAAGTCTGGCCCTTATCCTCAGTGTGTTAAGTCTGGCCCTTATCCTCAGTGTGTTAAGTCTGGCCCTTATCCTCAGTGTGTTAAGTCTGGCCCTTAACCTCAGTTTGTTTAGTCTGGCCCTTATCCTCAGTGTGTTAAGTCTGGCCCTTATCCTCAAGTCTGGCCCTTATCCTCAGTGTGTTTAGTCTGGCCCTTATCCTCAGTGTGTTAAGTCTGGCCCTTATCCTCAGTTTGTTAAGTCTGGCCCTTATCCTCAGTGTGTTAAGTCTGGCCCTTATCCTCAGTGTGTTAAGTCTGGCCCTTATCCTCAGTTTGTTAAGTCTGGCCCTTATCCTCAGTGTGCTAAGTCTAGCCCTTATCCTCAGTTTGTTAAGTCTGGCCCTTATCCTCAGTTTGTTAAGTCCGGCCCTTATCCTCAGTGTGTTAAGTCTGGCCCTTATCCTCAGTGTGTTAAGTCTGGCCCTTATCCTCAGTTTGTTTAGTCTGGCCCTTACCCTCAGTTTGTTAAGTCTGGCCCTTAACCTCAGTTTGTTTAGTCTGGCCCTTATCCTCAGTGTGTTAAGTCTGGCCCTTATCCTCAAGTCTGGCCCTTATCCTCAGTGTGTTAAGTCTGGCCCTTATCCTCAGTGTGTTTAGTCTGGCCCGTATCCTCAGTTTGTTAAGTCTGGCCCGTATCCTCAGTTTGTTAAGTCTGGCCCTTATCCTCAGTTTGTTAAGTCTGGCCCTTATCCTCAGTTTGTTTAGTCTGGCCCTTAGCCTCAGTGTGTTAAGTCTGGCCCTTATCCTCAGTTTGTTAAGTCTGGCCCTTATCCTCAGTTTGTTTAGTCTGGCCCTTATCCTCAGTTTGTTAAGTCTGGCCCTTATCCTCAGTGTGTTAAGTCTGGTCCTTATCCTCAGTGTGTTAAGTCTGGCCTTTATCCTCAGTGTGTTAAGTCTGGTCCTTATCCTCAGTGTGTTAAGTCTGGTCCTTATCCTCAGTGTGTTAAGTCTGGCCCTTATCCTCAGTGTGTTAAGTCTGGCCCTTATTCTCAGTTTGTTTAGTCTGGCCCTTATCCTCAGTTTGTTAAGTCTGGCCCTTATCCTCAGTTTGTTAAGTCTGGCCCTTATCCTCAGCTTCTCATCAAACGCTTGTTAAGTCTGGTCCTTATCCTCAGTTTGTTAAGTCTGGTCCTTATCCTCAGTTTGTTAAGTCTGGCCCTTATCCTCAGTTTGTTAAGTCTGGCCCTTATCCTCAGTTTGTTAAGTCTGGTCCTTATCCTCAGCTTCTCAGCAAACGCTTATTAAGTCTGGCCCTTATCCTCAGCTTCTCATCAAACGCTTGTTAAGTCTGGTCCTTATCCTCAGTTTGTTAAGTCTGGTCCTTATCCTCAGTTTGTTAAGTCTGGCCCTTATCCTCAGTTTGTTAAGTCTGGCCCTTATCCTCAGTTTGTTAAGTCTGGCCCTTATCCTCAGTGTGTTAAGTCTGGTCCTTATCCTCAGTGTGTTAACTCTGGCCTTTATCCTCAGTGTGTTAAGTCTGGCCTTTATCCTCAGTGTGTTAAGTCTGGTCCTTATCCTCAGTGTGTTAAGTCTGGTCCTTATCCTCAGTGTGTTAAGTCTGGCCCTTATTCTCAGTTTGTTTAGTCTGGCCCTTATCCTCAGTTTGTTCAGTCTGGCCCTTATCCTCAGTGTGTTAAGTCTGGTCCTTATCCTCAGTGTGTTAAGTCTGGCCTTTATCCTCAGTGTGTTAAGTCTGGTCCTTATCCTCAGTGTGTTAAGTCTGGTCCTTATCCTCAGTGTGTTAAGTCTGGCCCTTATCCTCAGTGTGTTAAGTCTGGCCCTTATCCTCAGTGTGTTAAGTCTGGCCCTTATCCTCAGTTTGTTTAGTCTGGCCCTTATCCTCAGTTTGTTAAGTCTGGCCCTTATCCTCAGTGTGTTAAGTCTGGTCCTTATCCTCAGTGTGTTAAGTCTGGCCTTTATCCTCAGTGTGTTAAGTCTGGTCCTTATCCTCAGTGTGTTAAGTCTGGTCCTTATCCTCAGTGTGTTAAGTCTGGCCCTTATCCTCAGTGTGTTAAGTCTGGCCCTTATTCTCAGTTTGTTTAGTCTGGCCCTTATCCTCAGTTTGTTAAGTCTGGCCCTTATCCTCAGTTTGTTAAGTCTGGCCCTTATCCTCAGCTTCTCATCAAACGCTTGTTAAGTCTGGTCCTTATCCTCAGTTTGTTAAGTCTGGTCCTTATCCTCAGTTTGTTAAGTCTGGCCCTTATCCTCAGTTTGTTAAGTCTGGCCCTTATCCTCAGTTTGTTAAGTCTGGTCCTTATCCTCAGCTTCTCAGCAAACGCTTATTAAGTCTGGCCCTTATCCTCAGCTTCTCATCAAACGCTTGTTAAGTCTGGTCCTTATCCTCAGTTTGTTAAGTCTGGTCCTTATCCTCAGTTTGTTAAGTCTGGCCCTTATCCTCAGTTTGTTAAGTCTGGCCCTTATCCTCAGTTTGTTAAGTCTGGCCCTTATCCTCAGTGTGTTAAGTCTGGTCCTTATCCTCAGTGTGTTAAGTCTGGCCTTTATCCTCAGTGTGTTAAGTCTGGCCTTTATCCTCAGTGTGTTAAGTCTGGCCTTTATCCTCAGTGTGTTAAGTCTGGTCCTTATCCTCAGTGTGTTAAGTCTGGTCCTTATCCTCAGTGTGTTAAGTCTGGCCCTTATTCTCAGTTTGTTTAGTCTGGCCCTTATCCTCAGTTTGTTCAGTCTGGCCCTTATCCTCAGTGTGTTAAGTCTGGTCCTTATCCTCAGTGTGTTAAGTCTGGCCTTTATCCTCAGTGTGTTAAGTCTGGTCCTTATCCTCAGTGTGTTAAGTCTGGTCCTTATCCTCAGTGTGTTAAGTCTGGCCCTTATCCTCAGTGTGTTAAGTCTGGCCCTTATCCTCAGTGTGTTAAGTCTGGCCCTTATCCTCAGTGTGTTAAGTCTGGCCCTTAACCTCAGTTTGTTTAGTCTGGCCCTTATCCTCAGTGTGTTAAGTCTGGCCCTTATCCTCAAGTCTGGCCCTTATCCTCAGTGTGTTTAGTCTGGCCCTTATCCTCAGTGTGTTAAGTCTGGCCCTTATCCTCAGTTTGTTAAGTCTGGCCCTTATCCTCAGTGTGTTAAGTCTGGCCCTTATCCTCAGTGTGTTAAGTCTGGCCCTTATCCTCAGTTTGTTAAGTCTGGCCCTTATCCTCAGTGTGCTAAGTCTAGCCCTTATCCTCAGTTTGTTAAGTCTGGCCCTTATCCTCAGTTTGTTAAGTCCGGCCCTTATCCTCAGTGTGTTAAGTCTGGCCCTTATCCTCAGTGTGTTAAGTCTGGCCCTTATCCTCAGTTTGTTAAGTCTGGCCTTTATCCTCAGTGTGTTAAGTCTGGTCCTTATCCTCAGTGTGTTAAGTCTGGTCCTTATCCTCAGTGTGTTAAGTCTGGCCCTTATCCTCAGTTTGTTAAGTCTGGCCCTTATCCTCAGTTTGTTAAGTCTGGCCCTTATCCTCAGCTTCTCATCAAACGCTTGTTAAGTCTGGTCCTTATCCTCAGTTTGTTAAGTCTGGTCCTTATCCTCAGTTTGTTAAGTCTGGCCCTTATCCTCAGTTTGTTAAGTCTGGTCCTTATCCTCAGCTTCTCAGCAAACGCTTATTAAGTCTGGCCCTTATCCTCAGCTTCTCATCAAACGCTTGTTAAGTCTGGTCCTTATCCTCAGTTTGTTAAGTCTGGTCCTTATCCTCAGTTTGTTAAGTCTGGCCCTTATCCTCAGTTTGTTAAGTCTGGCCCTTATCCTCAGTTTGTTAAGTCTGGCCCTTATCCTCAGTGTGTTAAGTCTGGTCCTTATCCTCAGTGTGTTAAGTCTGGCCCTTATCCTCAGTGTGTTAAGTCTGGCCTTTATCCTCAGTGTGTTAAGTCTGGTCCTTATCCTCAGTGTGTTAAGTCTGGTCCTTATCCTCAGTGTGTTAAGTCTGGCCCTTATTCTCAGTTTGTTTAGTCTGGCCCTTATCCTCAGTTTGTTCAGTCTGGCCCTTATCCTCAGTGTGTTAAGTCTGGTCCTTATCCTCAGTGTGTTAAGTCTGGTCCTTATCCTCAGTGTGTTAAGTCTGGTCCTTATCCTCAGTGTGTTAAGTCTGGCCCTTATCCTCAGTGTGTTAAGTCTGGCCCTTATCCTCAGTGTGTTAAGTCTGGCCCTTATCCTCAGTTTGTTTAGTCTGGCCCTTATCCTCAGTTTGTTAAGTCTGGCCCTTATCCTCAGTGTGTTAAGTCTGGTCCTTATCCTCAGTGTGTTAAGTCTGGCCTTTATCCTCAGTGTGTTAAGTCTGGTCCTTATCCTCAGTGTGTTAAGTCTGGTCCTTATCCTCAGTGTGTTAAGTCTGGCCCTTATCCTCAGTGTGTTAAGTCTGGCCCTTATTCTCAGTTTGTTTAGTCTGGCCCTTATCCTCAGTTTGTTAAGTCTGGCCCTTATCCTCAGTTTGTTAAGTCTGGCCCTTATCCTCAGCTTCTCATCAAACGCTTGTTAAGTCTGGTCCTTATCCTCAGTTTGTTAAGTCTGGTCCTTATCCTCAGTTTGTTAAGTCTGGCCCTTATCCTCAGTTTGTTAAGTCTGGCCCTTATCCTCAGTTTGTTAAGTCTGGTCCTTATCCTCAGCTTCTCAGCAAACGCTTATTAAGTCTGGCCCTTATCCTCAGCTTCTCATCAAACGCTTGTTAAGTCTGGTCCTTATCCTCAGTTTGTTAAGTCTGGTCCTTATCCTCAGTTTGTTAAGTCTGGCCCTTATCCTCAGTTTGTTAAGTCTGGCCCTTATCCTCAGTTTGTTAAGTCTGGCCCTTATCCTCAGTGTGTTAAGTCTGGTCCTTATCCTCAGTGTGTTAAGTCTGGCCTTTATCCTCAGTGTGTTAAGTCTGGCCTTTATCCTCAGTGTGTTAAGTCTGGCCTTTATCCTCAGTGTGTTAAGTCTGGTCCTTATCCTCAGTGTGTTAAGTCTGGTCCTTATCCTCAGTGTGTTAAGTCTGGCCCTTATTCTCAGTTTGTTTAGTCTGGCCCTTATCCTCAGTTTGTTCAGTCTGGCCCTTATCCTCAGTGTGTTAAGTCTGGTCCTTATCCTCAGTGTGTTAAGTCTGGCCTTTATCCTCAGTGTGTTAAGTCTGGTCCTTATCCTCAGTGTGTTAAGTCTGGTCCTTATCCTCAGTGTGTTAAGTCTGGCCCTTATCCTCAGTGTGTTAAGTCTGGCCCTTATCCTCAGTGTGTTAAGTCTGGCCCTTATCCTCAGTGTGTTAAGTCTGGCCCTTAACCTCAGTTTGTTTAGTCTGGCCCTTATCCTCAGTGTGTTAAGTCTGGCCCTTATCCTCAAGTCTGGCCCTTATCCTCAGTGTGTTTAGTCTGGCCCTTATCCTCAGTGTGTTAAGTCTGGCCCTTATCCTCAGTTTGTTAAGTCTGGCCCTTATCCTCAGTGTGTTAAGTCTGGCCCTTATCCTCAGTGTGTTAAGTCTGGCCCTTATCCTCAGTTTGTTAAGTCTGGCCCTTATCCTCAGTGTGCTAAGTCTAGCCCTTATCCTCAGTTTGTTAAGTCTGGCCCTTATCCTCAGTTTGTTAAGTCCGGCCCTTATCCTCAGTGTGTTAAGTCTGGCCCTTATCCTCAGTGTGTTAAGTCTGGCCCTTATCCTCAGTTTGTTTAGTCTGGCCCTTACCCTCAGTTTGTTAAGTCTGGCCCTTAACCTCAGTTTGTTTAGTCTGGCCCTTATCCTCAGTGTGTTAAGTCTGGCCCTTATCCTCAAGTCTGGCCCTTATCCTCAGTGTGTTAAGTCTGGCCCTTATCCTCAGTGTGTTTAGTCTGGCCCGTATCCTCAGTTTGTTAAGTCTGGCCCGTATCCTCAGTTTGTTAAGTCTGGCCCTTATCCTCAGTTTGTTAAGTCTGGCCCTTATCCTCAGTTTGTTTAGTCTGGCCCTTAGCCTCAGTGTGTTAAGTCTGGCCCTTATCCTCAGTGTGTTAAGTCTGGCCCTTATCCTCAGTGTGTTAAGTCTGGCCCTTAGCCTCAGTTTGTTTAGTCTGGCCCTTATCCTCAGTTTGTTTAGTCTGGCCCTTATCCTCAGTGTGTTTAGTCTGGCCCGTATCCTCAGTTTGTTAAGTCTGGCCCGTATCCTCAGTTTGTTAAGTCTGGCCCTTATCCTCAGTTTGTTAAGTCTGGCCCTTATCCTCAGTTTGTTAAGTCTGGCCCTTATCCTCAGTTTGTTAAGTCTGGCCCTTATCCTCAGTTTGTTAAGTCTGGCCCTTATCCTCAGTTTGTTTAGTCTGGCCCTTAGCCTCAGTGTGTTTAGTCTGGCCCTTATCCTCAGTGTGTTTAGTCTGGCCCTTATCCTCAGTGTGTTTAGTCTGGCCTTTATCCTCAGTGTGTTTAGTCTGGCCCTTATCCTCAGTGTGTTAAGTCTGGCCCTTATCCTCAGTGTGTTAAGTCTGGTCCTTATCCTCAGCTTCTCAGCAAAGGCTTGTTAAGTCTGGCCCTTATCCTCAGCTTCTCATCAAACGCTTGTTAAGTCTGGTCCTTATCCTCAGTTTGTTAAGTCTGGTCCTTATCCTCAGTTTGTTAAGTCTGGCCCTTATCCTCAGTTTGTTAAGTCTCGCCCTTATCCTCAGTTTGTTAAGTCTGGTCCTTATCCTCAGCTTCTCAGCAAACGCTTATTAAGTCTGGCCCTTATCCTCAGCTGCTCATCAAACGCTTGTTAAGTCTGGTCGTTATCCTCAGTTTGTTAAGTCTGGCCCTTATCCTCAGTTTGTTAAGTCTGGCCCTTATCCTCAGTTTGTTAAGTCTGGCCCTTATCCTCAGTGTGTTAAGTCTGGTCCTTATCCTCAGTGTGTTAAGTCTGGCCTTTATCCTCAGTGTGTTAAGTCTGGTCCTTATCCTCAGTGTGTTAAGTCTGGCCCTTATCCTCAGTGTGTTAAGTCTGGCCCTTATTCTCAGTTTGTTTAGTCTGGCCCTTATCCTCAGTTTGTTAAGTCTGGCCCTTATCCTCAGTTTGTTTAGTCTGGCCCTTATCCTCAGTTTGTTAAGTCTGGCCCTTATCCTCAGTGTGTTAAGTCTGGTCCTTATCCTCAGTGTGTTAAGTCTGGCCTTTATCCTCAGTGTGTTAAGTCTGGTCCTTATCCTCAGTGTGTTAAGTCTGGTCCTTATCCTCAGTGTGTTAAGTCTGGCCCTTATCCTCAGTGTGTTAAGTCTGGCCCTTATTCTCAGTTTGTTTAGTCTGACCCTTATCCTCAGTTTGTTAAGTCTGGCCCTTATCCTCAGTTTGTTAAGTCTGGCCCTTATCCTCAGCTTCTCATCAAACGCTTGTTAAGTCTGGTCCTTATCCTCAGTTTGTTAAGTCTGGTCCTTATCCTCAGTTTGTTAAGTCTGGCCCTTATCCTCAGTTTGTTAAGTCTGGCCCTTATCCTCAGTTTGTTAAGTCTGGTCCTTATCCTCAGCTTCTCAGCAAACGCTTATTAAGTCTGGCCCTTATCCTCAGCTTCTCATCAAACGCTTGTTAAGTCTGGTCCTTATCCTCAGTTTGTTAAGTCTGGTCCTTATCCTCAGTTTGTTAAGTCTGGCCCTTATCCTCAGTTTGTTAAGTCTGGCCCTTATCCTCAGTTTGTTAAGTCTGGCCCTTATCCTCAGTGTGTTAAGTCTGGTCCTTATCCTCAGTGTGTTAAGTCTGGCCTTTATCCTCAGTGTGTTAAGTCTGGCCTTTATCCTCAGTGTGTTAAGTCTGGTCCTTATCCTCAGTGTGTTAAGTCTGGTCCTTATCCTCAGTGTGTTAAGTCTGGCCCTTATTCTCAGTTTGTTTAGTCTGGCCCTTATCCTCAGTTTGTTCAGTCTGGCCCTTATCCTCAGTGTGTTAAGTCTGGTCCTTATCCTCAGTGTGTTAAGTCTGGCCTTTATCCTCAGTGTGTTAAGTCTGGTCCTTATCCTCAGTGTGTTAAGTCTGGTCCTTATCCTCAGTGTGTTAAGTCTGGCCCTTATCCTCAGTGTGTTAAGTCTGGCCCTTATCCTCAGTGTGTTAAGTCTGGCCCTTATCCTCAGTTTGTTTAGTCTGGCCCTTATCCTCAGTTTGTTAAGTCTGGCCCTTATCCTCAGTGTGTTAAGTCTGGTCCTTATCCTCAGTGTGTTAAGTCTGGCCTTTATCCTCAGTGTGTTAAGTCTGGTCCTTATCCTCAGTGTGTTAAGTCTGGTCCTTATCCTCAGTGTGTTAAGTCTGGCCCTTATCCTCAGTGTGTTAAGTCTGGCCCTTATTCTCAGTTTGTTTAGTCTGGCCCTTATCCTCAGTTTGTTAAGTCTGGCCCTTATCCTCAGTTTGTTAAGTCTGGCCCTTATCCTCAGCTTCTCATCAAACGCTTGTTAAGTCTGGTCCTTATCCTCAGTTTGTTAAGTCTGGTCCTTATCCTCAGTTTGTTAAGTCTGGCCCTTATCCTCAGTTTGTTAAGTCTGGCCCTTATCCTCAGTTTGTTAAGTCTGGTCCTTATCCTCAGCTTCTCAGCAAACGCTTATTAAGTCTGGCCCTTATCCTCAGCTTCTCATCAAACGCTTGTTAAGTCTGGTCCTTATCCTCAGTTTGTTAAGTCTGGTCCTTATCCTCAGTTTGTTAAGTCTGGCCCTTATCCTCAGTTTGTTAAGTCTGGCCCTTATCCTCAGTTTGTTAAGTCTGGCCCTTATCCTCAGTGTGTTAAGTCTGGTCCTTATCCTCAGTGTGTTAAGTCTGGCCTTTATCCTCAGTGTGTTAAGTCTGGCCTTTATCCTCAGTGTGTTAAGTCTGGCCTTTATCCTCAGTGTGTTAAGTCTGGTCCTTATCCTCAGTGTGTTAAGTCTGGTCCTTATCCTCAGTGTGTTAAGTCTGGCACTTATTCTCAGTTTGTTTAGTCTGGCCCTTATCCTCAGTTTGTTCAGTCTGGCCCTTATCCTCAGTGTGTTAAGTCTGGTCCTTATCCTCAGTGTGTTAAGTCTGGCCTTTATCCTCAGTGTGTTAAGTCTGGTCCTTATCCTCAGTGTGTTAAGTCTGGTCCTTATCCTCAGTGTGTTAAGTCTGGCCCTTATCCTCAGTGTGTTAAGTCTGGCCCTTATCCTCAGTGTGTTAAGTCTGGCCCTTATCCTCAGTGTGTTAAGTCTGGCCCTTAACCTCAGTTTGTTTAGTCTGGCCCTTATCCTCAGTGTGTTAAGTCTGGCCCTTATCCTCAAGTCTGGCCCTTATCCTCAGTGTGTTTAGTCTGGCCCTTATCCTCAGTGTGTTAAGTCTGGCCCTTATCCTCAGTTTGTTAAGTCTGGCCCTTATCCTCAGTGTGTTAAGTCTGGCCCTTATCCTCAGTGTGTTAAGTCTGGCCCTTATCCTCAGTTTGTTAAGTCTGGCCCTTATCCTCAGTGTGCTAAGTCTAGCCCTTATCCTCAGTTTGTTAAGTCTGGCCCTTATCCTCAGTTTGTTAAGTCCGGCCCTTATCCTCAGTGTGTTAAGTCTGGCCCTTATCCTCAGTGTGTTAAGTCTGGCCCTTATCCTCAGTTTGTTTAGTCTGGCCCTTACCCTCAGTTTGTTAAGTCTGGCCCTTAACCTCAGTTTGTTTAGTCTGGCCCTTATCCTCAGTGTGTTAAGTCTGGCCCTTATCCTCAAGTCTGGCCCTTATCCTCAGTGTGTTAAGTCTGGCCCTTATCCTCAGTGTGTTTAGTCTGGACCGTATCCTCAGTTTGTTAAGTCTGGCCCGTATCCTCAGTTTGTTAAGTCTGGCCCTTATCCTCAGTTTGTTAAGTCTGGCCCTTATCCTCAGTTTGTTAAGTCTGGCCCTTACCCTCAGTTTGTTAAGTCTGGCCCTTAGCCTCAGTTTGTTTAGTCTGGCCCTTATCCTCAGTGTGTTAAGTCTGGCCCGTATCCTCAGTTTGTTAAGTCTGGCCCTTATCCTCAGTTTGTTAAGTCTGGCCCTTATCCTCAGTTTGTTAAGTCTGGCCCTTATCCTCAGTGTGTTTAGTCTGGCCCGTATCCTCAGTTTGTTAAGTCTGGCCCGTATCCTCAGTTTGTTAAGTCTGGCCCTTATCCTCAGTTTGTTAAGTCTGGCCCTTATCCTCAGTTTGTTAAGTCTGGCCCTTATCCTCAGTTTGTTAAGTCTGGCCCTTATCCTCAGTTTGTTAAGTCTGGCCCTTATCCTCAGTTTGTTAAGTCTGGCCCTTATCCTCAGTTTGTTAAGTCTGGCCCTTATCCTCAGTTTGTTAAGTCTGGCCCTTATCCTCAGTTTGTTAAGTCTGGCCCTTATCCTCAGTTTGTTAAGTCTGGCCCTTATCCTCAGTTTGTTTAGTCTGGCCTTTATCCTCAGTGTGTTTAGTCTGGCCCTTATCCTCAGTGTGTTAAGTCTGGCCCTTATCCTCAGTGTGTTAAGTCTGGTCCTTATCCTCAGCTTCTCAGCAAAGGCTTGTTAAGTCTGGCCCTTATCCTCAGCTTCTCATCAAACGCTTGTTAAGTCTGGTCCTTATCCTCAGTTTGTTAAGTCTGGTCCTTATCCTCAGTTTGTTAAGTCTGGCCCTTATCCTCAGTTTGTTAAGTCTGGCCCTTATCCTCAGTTTGTTAAGTCTGGTCCTTATCCTCAGCTTCTCATCAAACGCTTGTTAAGTCTGGTCGTTATCCTCAGTTTGTTAAGTCTGGCCCTTATCCTCAGTTTGTTAAGTCTGGCCCTTATCCTCAGTTTGTTAAGTCTGGCCCTTATCCTCAGTTTGTTAAGTCTGGCCCTTATCCTCAGTGTGTTAAGTCTGGTCCTTATCCTCAGTGTGTTAAGTCTGGCCTTTATCCTCAGTGTGTTAAGTCTGGTCCTTATCCTCAGTGTGTTAAGTCTGGTCCTTATCCTCAGTGTGTTAAGTCTGGCCCTTATCCTCAGTGTGTTAAGTCTGGCCCTTATTCTCAGTTTGTTTAGTCTGGCCCTTATCCTCAGTTTGTTAAGTCTGGCCCTTATCCTCAGTTTGTTTAGTCTGGCCCTTATCCTCAGTGTGTTAAGTCTGGCCCTTATCCTCAAGTCTGGCCCTTATCCTCAGTGTGTTAAGTCTGGCCCTTATCCTCAGTGTGTTAAGTCCGGCCCTTATCCTCAGTGTGTTAAGTCTGGCCCTTATCCTCAGTGTGTTAAGTCTGGCCCTTATCCTCAGTTTGTTTAGTCTGGCCCTTACCCTCAGTTTGTTAAGTCTGGCCCTTAACCTCAGTTTGTTTAGTCTGGCCCTTATCCTCAGTGTGTTAAGTCTGGCCCTTATCCTCAAGTCTGGCCCTTATCCTCAGTGTGTTAAGTCTGGCCCTTATCCTCAGTGTGTTTAGTCTGGCCCGTATCCTCAGTTTGTTAAGTCTGGCCCTTATCCTCAGTTTGTTAAGTCTGGCCCTTATCCTCAGTTTGTTAAGTCTGGCCCTTATCCTCAGTTTGTTAAGTCTGGCCCTTATCCTCAGTTTGTTAAGTCTGGCCCTTATCCTCAGTTTGTTAAGTCTGGCCCTTATCCTCAGTTTGTTTAGTCTGGCCCTTATCCTCAGTGTGTTAAGTCTGGCCCTTATCCTCAGTGTGTTTAGTCTGGCCCGTATCCTCAGTTTGTTAAGTCTGGCCCTTATCCTCAGTTTGTTAAGTCTGGCCCTTATCCTCAGTTTGTTAAGTCTGGCCCTTATCCTCAGTTTGTTAAGTCTGGCCCTTATCCTCAGTGTGTTTAGTCTGGCCCGTATCCTCAGTTTGTTAAGTCTGGCCCTTATCCTCAGTGTGTTAAGTCTGGCCCTTATCCTCAGTGTGTTTAGTCTGGCCCGTATCCTCAGTTTGTTAAGTCTGGCCCTTATCCTCAGTTTGTTAAGTCTGGCCCTTATCCTCAGTTTGTTAAGTCTGGCCCTTATCCTCAGTGTGTTAAGTCTGGCCCTTATCCTCAGTGTGTTAAGTCTGGCCCTTATCCTCAGTTTGTTAAGTCTGGCCCTTATTCTCAGTTTGTTTAGTCTGGCCCTTATCCTCAGTTTGTTAAGTCTGGCCCTTATCCTCAGTGTGTTAAGTCTGGCCCTTATCCTCAGTGTGTTAAGTCTGGCCCTTATCCTCAGTTTGTTAAGTCTGGCCCTTATCCTCAGTTTGTTAAGTCTGGCCCTTATCCTCAGTGTGTTAAGTCTGGCCCTTATCCTCAGTGTGTTAAGTCTGGCCCTTATCCTCAGTTTGTTAAGTCTGGCCCTTATCCTCAGTGTGTTAAGTCTGGCCCTTATCCTCAGTTTGTTAAGTCTGGCCCTTATCCTCAGTGTGTTTAGTCTGGCCCTTATCCTCAGTGTGTTTAGTCTGGCCCTTATCCTCAGTGTGTTTAGTCTGGCCCTTATCCTCAGTGTGTTTAGTCTGGCCCTTATCCTCAGTGTGTTTAGTCTGGCCTTTATCCTCAGTGTGTTTAGTCTGGCCCTTATCCTCAGTGTGTTAAGTCTGGCCCTTATCCTCAGTGTGTTAAGTCTGGCCCTTATCCTCAGTGTGTTAAGTCTGGCCCTTATCCTCAGTGTGTTAAGTCTGGCCCTTATCCTCAGTGTGTTAAGTCTGGCCCTTATCTTCAGTGTGTTAAGTCTGGCCCTTATCCTCAGTGTGTTAAGTCTGGCCCGTATCCTCAGTGTGTTTAGTCTGGCCCTTATCCTCAGTGTGTTACGTCTGGCCCTTATCCTCAGTGTGTTTAGTCTGGCCCTTATCCTCAGTGTGTTAAGTCTGGCCCGTATCCTCAGTTTGTTAAGTCTGGCCCGTATCCTCAGTTTGTTAAGTCTGGCCCGTATCCTCAGTTTGTTAAGTCTGGCCCGTATCCTCAGTTTGTTAAGTCTGGCCCGTATCCTCAGTTTGTTAAGTCTGGCCCTTATCCTCAGTTTGTTAAGTCTGGCCCTTATCCTCAGTTTGTTAAGTCTGGCCCTTATCCTCAGTTTGTTAAGTCTGGCCCTTATCCTCAGTGTGTTTAGTCTGGCCCTTATCCTCAGTGTGTTAAGTCTGGCCCTTATCCTCAGTTTGTTTAGTCTGGCCCTTATCCTCAGTGTGTTAAGTCTGGCCCTTATCCTGTGTGTGTGTTTAGTCTGGCCTTTATCCTCAGTGTGTTAAGTCTGGCCCTTATCCTCAGTTTGTTTAGTCTGGCCCTTATCCTCAGTTTGTTTAGTCTGGCCCTTATCCTCAGTTCGTTAAGTCTGGCCCTTATCCTGTGTCTTCTCTTGATGTGGCTAACCTGTTAGGCAGGCAGTTGTCTTTCTTCAGTGGGGCCAATGTCAGAAGTCTCATCCACCCCGCTAATGACAGAGAGCTTATTAGACTTGATTAGTGAGGGATACCCTTCAAAGTACCCAAATGAACCCCCACTCAGACATCTTTAACCATCCTGCCTAGCTATTCAAAGAATGCTGTCAGGCTCTTCCTGAAGTCTTGTGTTTTGTGTACACTTGCACGAAAGAAAAATAAGAGACAAACTATCAAGAGTGACCAGGGTCATCAGCATGAAAGCTTCAAGTGTCAGAGAGATGAAACGTGGAGAGCGTGTGTAACTACCTGCCCTGTGGCAGCCATTCGTCTGGCTCAGGCATTACCAATCAATCATTGTAGAGTCTTTCTCAAAGGTGAGGAAAAGTATGGCAGTAATTTGACTGAAGGCAAGAGCGCATACCGGAGGTTAAAAAAACTGTCTTCCCTTGCACAGGCTCAGCCAATAGATGGTCTTCTGTAGCAGTGATTTCAGGTGAGTAAGACCCCGGAACAGAGTTCTATCATGCCTGAGTGACGGGCTGTCAGATTGACGGCTTCTTTTTCTCACACCTGTGACTGTCAGGTCGGCATAATGCGATAAGGAGAGAGAAATACGGCAGGCGTCAAAGAGTTCTTCTTGTACTGTACCTACTGACACTCGCTCCATACCGTCAAGCCTTCAGCAGCCGTACTGATGCTAAGCCCTGAGGTACACCCTGGAGAAGATACTACGTATTTCAAAGCTGAGCGTGTGGAGAAACTGTACATGAGGCTTACCATTCCTGTTACTGACACGAACACTGCAGAATGAACTCTTCAGAATGGGGAAAAAGGCCAAATGCATTCACTCATGTTAACTATCACTGATCATATCAGTGTTGGTTGTTTTCTACAATTCACACCATTTTTTGGGATGTTTCTTGGATTCAGATTGCTATTTCAGGTTAGGATTGGTGTTGAGAGAACTGGTCCGAGACAGTCCCTTAGGGCCTCTTTAAACATCAGGCATGTCTTTAACCTTACTTGTTGCGGCTGGTTAGTCCTAAGGAATAGAAGCCACATTGTACATTGTCAGTAGTGAGTAGTGGCAGACAAGCAACAGTATGCTACCTACTTTATGTGGAAGGTCGTCATTGTAAATAAGAAATTGTTCTTTGTTGACCTGCCTTGTAAAATAAAGGTAAAAAAAAAAAAAAAGCTGGGGGAAAAAAGTATACAATTGATGGACAGCTCAGTTGCATGTTACCGAGCCCTATAACCAGTCCACTCTGAGTAACCTTGTTGCTGAGTAACCTTGTTGCTGAGTAACCTTGTCCTCCCATATCAGTATCAAATCCTCACATATTCTGTCATATGTTATTTCTGTCAAGCTGATACAAAGAGAGGTGTTGTAACCATCTCTGCTCACCTTGGTGTCTGAACTTGGCCTCGCCCGGGAATTGTTTGTCAGTGACGCCAAACCAAACGTTGTCAAGCGACAGGTTTCGTCGGGTGGAAAGCTATTGACATCTGTCTCGGTCTGTAACTTCCACCTGAGCGGACGCAAATGATGAGGCGTCTGTTGGTGGTGGCGGTGGCGAGGAAGCAGGACTTCTTTTACGATCAAGTGTTTGGCAATCAGGCCATTGTTTGTCTTGCGCCTGCCAACGCGACTGAATGGAACAAATTAGGTTATTCCACTCATGTTCACCATTGCTGATACAAAGCGTAGGATGACATTTGTTGCTCTGTGTGTAAATATTGTCATGAACTGTCAGTCAGGAAAGCTAACCAAGCGTGGTGTGAACTATGGGTAGTGTTCAACGACCCAAAAAAGGGCTTACCAGCCGGCACGACAGATCTGAAATGTACACAAAATACAGAGATTGATCGAAAAAGGGAAGGCAATCCTTTATGTTCTCTATTTCAATAGGTCAGGCAGACTACTCATAAAGGATTTCAATAGGTCAGGCAGACTATTCATAAAGGATTTCAATAGGTCAGGCAGACTATTCATAAAGGATTTCAATAGGTCAGGCAGACTACTCATAAAGGATTTCAATAGGTCAGGCAGACTATTCATAAAGGATTTCAATAGGTCAGGCAGACTATTCATAAAGGATTTCAATAGGTCAGGCAGACTATTCATAAAGGATTTCAATAGGTCAGGCAGACTATTCATAAAGGATTTCAATAGGTCAGGCAGACTATTCACAAAGGATTTCAATAGGTCAGGCAGACTATTCACAAAGGAGATAGTGAGCTTCTAATGACGCCATAAGCCAATGTGTGAAAGGTAAAAGCAGAGAGGAATGGGCGTGGCAGTCCCAACGCCTCACCCCTATTTGATCTAGATATATTGGGTGTATGTATCGATATGTAGGCTATGTGTGCCGATTTTAAATCTATGTAGTTCTGTCCTCGAGCTGTTCTTGTCTATTCATGTTCTGTATTATGTCATGTTTCATGTTTTGTGTGGACCCCAGGAAGAGTAGCTGCAATAGCAACAGCTAATGGGGATCCTAATAAAATACCTAATACCAAACTTATTGGATACAATGGGTAAGGAAGGAAGGAAGGTGGATAGTGTGTTGTGTATTGTAAGTAATAAACTCAAATGTGCGAGGGTTGGGGTGTGTGTTAATGAGTGATGTTTGTGTGTGTGTGTGTGTGTGTGTGTGTGTGTGTGTGTGTGTGAAGGCCCAACGATGTCATTAATCCGTATGTTGCCTTGCGGGGATAGAGGGACAGGCGGAGGAATTGGGATAGGAGGCTGTAACCGTCACCAACATACCCCATGGGCTCTTCTGCGGCAGATGACAGGGAGAACGCGAGAGTAAGAAAAAAAAATAGCAGAGGGAGAAAGACAACAGGACTGGTTATCAAGACAGATCTTCAGCAGGGGCTGGGTAGAGGCGGGGTGGGGCGGGCCAGCCTAACTGATCTGCTGTCAGAATGATGAAGGAGCTACCCAGGTGTTGCCTGACACCTCCAAGTGTATACTCTCCTCTGGCTACGCTCTCACCAGCTAATTCCCATGTCTGACTGACTGTGGCTACACCTCCTCTTTCCCCTCCTCCTCCTCTCTCTCTCTCTCTCTCTCTCTTCCTCCCTCCCTCTCTTTTGCTTACCTTCCCTTCCTTTTCACCCCTTCCATTTATCTTGGTCTCTCTTTTGCTCTCACTCTCTTATTCTCTCTTTCTTTCTCTCCCTTTTTCTGTTTGTCCCTGTTTGAGCTGTACCTTCACTACGTTGTTTCTTTATTTTTAAATCTGATTTTATATTTTTATTTTATCCAGCATCCGCTGAAGATTTAACCGTGGATGTTGGTGTGATATACAAATGTAATACGTTGAAAGTATGTGTGGAGATATTTCAAAATGAGCAAAAGGACAAACCTGAATTTAATGCTAGCAATCCATCTTAAAGATGTGAGAAAATGCAAATCAACTCCTATCGAGTTTTCTACATGTGCTTTTATCGCTTCTAAAAAAACACAAACATTATCTGTATGTTTAGGCAACGATTTTTGCCTTTAAACTGTTGAAAATCCTGACTGTGCAACAAGGACTTTGTGGTTTGACCTTTGGCCCAGATTCATGCTGTAAGCTCCTGATGAGGAACTAAATATACCTATCTACCTGTCAGACACGCACGCGCACGCAGGCAGGCAGGCAGGCAGGCAGGCAGGCAGGCAGGCAGGCAGGCAGGCAGGCAGGCAGGCAGGCAGGCAGGCAGACAGACAGACAGACAGACAGACAGACAGACAGACAGACAGACAGACAGACAGACAGACAGACACTCACTATAACCTCCAGTGGTGTTTGGTCATATAACTGCTTCCCATAAACCAGTTTGTGAAAACCAGAATGTTCCAGGACTGACACATATTTTAAAGGTTAATGCCGCGTTCCTGAACAACTGACATTTCTGGAACGTTGTATGGACGCTGGTTTCCTTAAAGCATTTTTTTTTGTAAGAATCGCATTGTACACAGATTTCTGTTTAGTTGTGACATTTTCGCAAATGTTTTATGTATGTTAAATATTTTGGTATTTTTCAAAGATGACATGGAATTAAATAGAATACAAAACATTTATAGAAAATAATCAACCTGTGAAAACAAAATCAAAGCATTTTCATACTACAGATTATTATTTTTTTGGGTTGGGGACAAATCTTTCCCGTTGAGCACTTGGTTCATCATCAGAGAGAATCATCTCCACTGAAACTACAACTACCAGGGGTGACTGACTGCTTCCAGACAGGCCCAACCTTTCTGAGAAGTGCTGTGGTTGCAGGTTCACCTGCCTCATCTGAAGCCTCTTCTTTTAGGCTGCTGCTGTAGAACACCACGTGCTAACAGTCAGTATCTGGAGAATATGTGTGTGATGTTAGATAAGGTCTCTGATGCTAACAGTCAGTATCTGGAGAATATGTGTGTGATGTTAGATAAGGTCTCTGATGCTAACAGTATCTGTAGAATATGTGTGTGATGTTAGATAAGGTCTCTGATGCTAACAGTATCTGGAGAATATGTGTGTGATGTTCGATAAGGTCTCTGATGCTAACAGTCAGTATCTGGAGAATATGTGTGTGATGTTAGATAAGGTCTCTGATGCTAACAGTCAGTATCTGGAGAATATGTGTGTGATGTTAGATAAGGTCTCTGATGCTAACAGTATCTGGAGAATATGTGTGTGATGTTAGATAAGGTCTCTGATGCTAACAGTATCTGGAGAATATGTGTGTGATGTTAGATAAGGTCTCTGATGCTAACAGTCAGTATCTGTAGAATATGTGTGTGATGTTAGATAAGGTCTCTGATGCTAACAGTCAGTATCTGGAGAATATGTGTGTGATGTTAGATAATGTCTCTGATGCTAACAGTATCTGTAGAATATGTGTGTGATGTTAGATAAGGTCTCTGATGCTAACAGTCAGTATCTGGAGAATATGTGTGTGATGTTAGATAAGGTCTCTGATGCTAACAGCCAGTATCTGGAGAATATGTGTGTGATGTTAGATAAGGTCTCTGATGCTAACAGCCAGTATCTGGAGAATATGTGTGTGATGTTAGATAAGGTCTCTGATGCTAACAGCCAGTATCTGGAGAATATGTGTGTGATGTTAGATAAGGTCTCTGATGCTAACAGTCAGTATCTGGAGAATATGTGTGTGATGTTAGATAAGGTCTCTGATGCTAACAGTCAGTATCTGGAGAATATGTGTGTGATGTTAGATAAGGTCTCTGATGCTAACAGAGAAATGTATTTTCTGGGTGACCTGAACATTGACTGGTTATCATCTAGATGTCCTCTCAAGAGGTAGCTTCTTACTGTGACTAATGGCTGTAACATGACCCAGGTTATCACTCAACCAACTAGAGTGGATACCAGTAGTGTTGGATCTGTGACATCCACTTGTATGGATCATACAGTGCATTCCAAAAGTGTTCAGACCCCTTGGATTTTACCACATCTTCTTACGTTACAGACGTATTCTAAAATTTATTAAAATATTTGTTTTTATTTCTCCCTCATTTCTCCCTCATCAATCTCCCTTATTTCTCCCTCATCAATCTACACACAATACCCCATAATGACAGCGCAAAAATAGGTTTTTAGAATTTTTTGCAAATTTATTACAAATAAAAAACGGAAATACCTTATTTGCACAAGTGTTCAGACCCTTTGCTATGAGACTCTGAATTGAGCTCAGGTGCATCCTCCTTCCATTGATCATCCTTGAGATGTTTCTACAACTTGATTGGAGTCCACCTGTGCTAAATTCAATTGATTGGACATGATTTGGAAAGGCACACACCTGTCTATATAAGGTCCCACAGTTGACAGTGCATGTCAGAGCAAAAACCAAGCCATGAGGTCGAAGGAATTGTCTGTAGAGCCCAGACACAGGATTGTGTCGAGGCACAGATCTCGGCAAGGGTACCAAAAAATGTCTGCAGCGTTGAAGGTCCCCAAGAACACATTGGCCTCCATCATTATTAAATGGGAGAAGTTTGAAACCAACAAGACTCTTCCTAGAGCTGGCCGCCCGGCCTATGAGCAATCGGGGGAGAAGGGCCTTGGTCAGGCAGGTTACCAAGAACCCGATGGTCACTCTGATATGAGCTCTAGATTTCCTCTGTGGAGATGGGAGAACCTTCCAGAAGGACAACCATCTCTGCAGCACTCCACCAATCAGGCCTTTATGGTAGAGTGGCCAGACGGATGCCTCTCCTCAGGAAAAGGCACATGACAGCCCTCTTGAAGTTTGACAAAAGGCACCTAAAGACCTAAAGACTCTCAACAAGATAGAAACAAGATTCTCTGGTCTGATGAAACCAAGATTGAACACTTTGGCTTGAATGCCAAGCGTCACGTCTGGAGGAAACCTGGCACCATCCCTACAGTGAAGCATGGTGGTGGCAGCATCATGCTGTGGGGATGTTTTTCAGCGGCAGGGACTGGGAGACTAGTCAGGATCAAGAGAAAGATAAACGGAGCAAAGCACAGAGAGATCCTTGATGAAAACCTGCTCCAGAGTGCTCAGGACCTCAGACTGGGGTGAAGACTCACCTTCCAACAGGACAACGACCCTAAGCACACAGCCAAGACAACACAGGAGTGGCTTTGGGACAAGTCTGAGTGGCCCAGCCAGAGCCCGGACTTGAACCCGATCAAACATATCTGGAGAGACTTTTAAAAAGCTGTGCAGCGATGCTCCCATCCAACCTGACAGAGCTTGAGAGGATCTGCAGAGATGGGGAGGAACTCCCCAAATACAGGTGTGCCAAGCATGTAATGTCATACTCAAGAAGACTTGATGCTGTAATCGCTGCCAAAGGCGCTTCAACAAAGTACTCAGGGTCTGAATACTTATGTAAATGTGATATTTAAGTTTTTTTTTATACATTTGCAAAAATGTCTAAACACCTTTTTGCTTTGTCATTATGGGGTATTGTGTGTAGATTGATGAGAGGGGAAATGTATTTAATTAATTTTAGAATAAGCCTGTAACGTGTGGAAAAAGTAAAGAGGTCTGAATACCTTCTGAATGTGCTGTATCCTCACTGTAGAGCTTTGCTCCAAAGCAATATCAGTTCTGTTGTGACCATAACATTGTGGCATTAACAAGAAAAGCCAGAGTACCAAAGGCAGGGCCGAAAGTTTTTTATTATAAGAGATTATACAAAATGTTTTCTCAGAACTCTTTTGTTTAAGATTGTAAACAATGTATGTTGGTCTGATGTATGTTGGTGTTGGTTGGTCTGATGTATGTTGGTGTAATATTTGTGTTGTGGAGAAATGACCAGGCAGGAGACGGGAGTACAGTTAGTTTTCGTTTAGTCAAAACCTCTCCTGCTCTACAGTTTTCCCGGGCACACTCGTGCGCATGTGCATTTCCTATTAGGTGTAGTAACGTACACTGTCGTAATACATCACTGCTTAGTAACAGCATAGTAACTAATATAAACAGATGTAGATCCCAGATACTACACTCCTCCCCCATAGTGTTTAACTCCCAGAGAACAAGGTAAATATGTTAGGGAACTACTAATGCAATATCTGAACAATGCATTCTTAACATTTTTCAACTACTGGGTTGAAGCAGACTTTTCAGAGCCCAGCACAAATCCAGGGGATTATTCTGCCCCGAAGATGGAGTTTGTGTCCTAATAACTAACCCAGGTAATGTCCTTTTTCTTTCCTTTTATCTAGGACATATTAAAGTGTTTGTTTGTTTTACTGTCTGTTACCTCAAACAGCTCAACTCACAGGTCAAGCTTTTGAGGTGCCTTTCGCTGTCGAATAGGATATCTCCGCTCCTCCTGGGCTTCCGGTGGTGGGCCAGGTTCGGGTGGAAGGTCAGGCTCTGTCTCTCCCGTACGTCCACAGTCAGGAGAATAGTCCTGGGGGTCGTTATTGTTCTCTCGGCGTGTCTCTGCTGGGGCGTTGGACCGTAGCAGATGATCCACATGAACGTTGACCTGGCGATGACCAATTTGGACTTGGTAAGTCAAAGGTCCTTTGCGTTGCAAGATCACACCTGAATTCCACAGGCTCTTGGGGTGTCTGAAATCACGTACCATCACCCTCTCTCCCTCTTTGAATTCTCTGACAGTCTTTGAGTGTCTGTCATGAGCTTTCTTCTGCTGTAGCTGGTGCTTTGCCACAGTGCTTGACAAGTCTGGTTTCAACAATGTCAGGCGGGTACGTGGTTCACAAGGTGAGCAGTGGCCTATATGCTGTTGAATGTCCTGATCCAGTCCAGGCCACCACAGATAACTGCGAGCGAGTGCTTTCATTCGAGTGATCCCTGGATGTCCCTCATGCAGGTCAGATAGCAGTCTCCTCTGGAATTTTTGAGGTACCACCACCCTTGATCCCCACAGAACACATCCTTGATCAGTGGACAACTGGTCTTTCTTGTCGATGAATGGACGAAGGTTATCGTCATTTACGAAGTTTGGCCAACCTCCTAATGTTAAGTCCAAGACTTTGGAAAGCACTGGATCTTTCCTTGTTTCCTCTGCTATGTCTGAAGCAGATATGGGCAGTTCGTCAATGAGAGAGATCTGGAAGACTGCTCTATCATCTTCACTGTCGGAGTCACTATTGCATGGTAGTCTTGATAGTGCATCTGCATTTGCGTGATCACTGGATCGTCTGTACTCAATCTCGTAGTCGTAGGCTAACAATATCAGAGCCCAACGTTGCATTCGAAGTGCAGCAAGGGTTGGTATAGCTGATTTTGGTCCAAGGATGGCCAACAGAGGCTTGTGATCTGTCAGCAGTTGGAACTTCCTTCCGTACAGGTATTTGTGAAACTTCTTCACTCCGAATATTATGCTCAGGGCTTCCTTCTCAATTTGAGCATAATTTTTCTCACTTGGTGACAGAGTCCGTGATGCAAATGCAATAGGGTGTTCTTCACCTGACGATAGAACATGTGAGATGACGGCTCCTACTCCGTATGGAGATGCATCACACGCGAGTCTCAGCTTCATCTCTGTGTTGTAGTGGGCAAGCCACTTGCTCTTTAGCAGACGCTGTTTGCAAGTCTTGAATGCTTCTTCGCATTGTGGGGACCAATTCCACTTTGTATCGGCCTGCAGCAGTTGGTGAAGCGGATGCAACAATGTGGACAAGTTTGCCACAAACTTTCCGTAATAGTTCAGGAGCCCCAAAAATGACCTCAGCTCTGAGATATTTGTGGGTGCTGGTGCGTTTACAATTGCTTCCACCTTGCTGTTGGTTGGGTGCAGGCCTTGTGCATCAATCTTGTATCCGAGATACTCCACTGAGTCCTGGAGGAACTCACACTTGCTGCGTTTCATTCTCACTCCGTATTTCTCCAGTCTTGACATCACTTTGTCCAGCACTACAAGGTGCTCTCCAATGGTTGGTGCTGACACGAGGATGTCGTCCATGAAGCACACAACGTTGTCTATACCGTCCAAGATCTGATCCATTGTGTGTTGGAATATCGCTGGAGCTGTCGAGATTCCATAGGCCAAGCGATTGAATCTGAATAGCCCCTTGTGTGTATTGATGGTCAGATACTGTTCTGACTCCGGATCCAGCTTCAGTTGCTGATAAGCGAATGCCAGGTCCAGCTTACTGAAAACCTTCCCACCAGCTAGAGTGGCAAACAGATCTTCAGCGTTTGGTAGTGGATATTCCTCTGGTAGTATGCAGCGATTTACTGTGACCTTGTAGTCACCGCACATTCTGACGGTCTTGTCTTTCTTTGGGACTACAACAATCGGAGCGGCCCAGTCGCTCCTCGCTACTTTCGTGATTATGTTATTCTTCTGTAGGCGGTCCAGTTCCTTCTCTACTGCTTCCTTAAGAGCATAGGGAACTGGACGTGGTTTGTGAAAGATAGGCTTGGTTCCTTCTTGCACTCTGACTTTTGCTGTGAAGTCTTGTATTTCGCCGTAGCCATCTTTGAAAAGTTCTTTGTGCTTCTCCAGCATGTTAGTGAGTGTAGCTTGACTCACTGGTTTGTCCTTTCTCAGACTGAAGATTTCTCCCCAGTTCAACTTGATCTTTTGTAGCCAGTTTCTGCCTAGCAAGGCTGATTTTTCTCCTTTAACAATGACAAGCGGTAGCGTCCACTCCTTCCCCTCATACCGGACTGGTACCTGGATCTGCCCTAACACAGGAATAGTGTCACCAGTGTATGAAGAAAGGCGGATGGACGCTGGCTGAAGAGGGCACTCTTTCAGTTTTTCTTTGTAGAGTCTCTCTGGAACCAGAGATACAGACGCTCCGGTGTCCAGCTGCATTTTTACCGGTTTTCCCGCTAACTCCATGTTGAGATAGATTCCATCTTTTTGTTGTTGAGCTGTGTACACTGTGGACAGTACTTTGTGCGCTCTTGCTGTGCGTTTTGAGGCTTTACACACTTTCTGTAAATGTCCAACCTTTCCACAATTGTGGCACTTTACATTTTGGAATCGACATTCACTGTGCTGATGATTATCTCCCCCACATCTGTAGCAACTTGGCTTAGACCTTTGAGATGTGGGCTGCTTTGTTCTTGTGTAACCTTGAGGACAGGACTGAGAAAAGTGTGACTTTTGTGAGCCTTTTTCACCACGTGCATCACTGACCTTATGAACACCTTTCTGACGTTCTGCATATCCCGATAGCTCAATAGTATCCCTGTGGGCAAGCTCGAGTCCAAGTGCGATATCACAGGCTTTCCGAAAGGTCAGGTCCTTCTCTGACAGAAGCCTTCTGTGATATGCTTCACCTGTGAGACCACATACAAACTTGTCTCGAAGAGCATCATCAAGAAATTGTGCAAACTCACATGTACTTGCCAGCCTTTTCAAAGCAAGGATGTAGTCTGCCACGGTTTCCCCTTGACTCTGGTGACGTTGGTAAAATCTGAAACGTTCTGCAATGAGAATTGGCTTAGGCTTGAAATGCCTTGAAAGAGTTTCAGTCAGTTCTGCATAGTTCAACTCCACTGCTTTTATTGGTTCAATGAGACCTTTCAGCAATCCATACTCAGTTGGACCCAAAACACTGAGAAATACGTCTGCTTTCTTTTCATCTTTGATTTCATTTGCAGCCAGCCAACGCTCAAAACGCTCCAAATAGGAATCAAAATCCTCTTTTGTAGCCTCAAACTCTGGTACTCGACCAATGGTTGCCATTTTCACAGTTAATTGTTCAGTTTCCTTATTCCTTGTATTCTTTAATTTCCATCTAATTCTTCACTTCAGAAGTTTCTGCAATTACTTCGTTCACTGCACTCATTGTAATAATGTACACACCGTGTTACGTTCCTTCTTCCTTTTTTTTTTTTTTTCCTTCTTGACAATATTTCTCCACCGAGATCGCCTAATTTCAATGGGTTCAATGACAGTTTATTTTATTTTATTTAACCCCCAGAGGGCAGTGTCGCTATTCTGGACTCCAATAGTCTTGCTACTTGGCAGCTCCTGAACACTGTATCTGCTAGCAGTGCTTAGCCGTTTTTTACTGGCGAAAGAAAATAAAAAATAACTGACGAATTACATAATTATTTTGAGTTTCATTACTCACGCAACATTCTTCCCTTCAAGCAATGTCCGTTAAAGAAGTTGAATCACCTCGTCGCCACTGTAATATTTGTGTTGTGGAGAAATGACCAGGCAGGAGACGGGAGTACAGTTAGTTTTCGTTTAGTCAAAACCTCTCCTGCTCTACAGTTTTCCCGGGCACACTCGTGCGCATGTGCATTTCCTATTAGGTGTAGTAACGTACACTGTCGTAATACATCACTGCTTAGTAACAGCATAGTAACTAATATAAACAGATGTAGATCCCAGATACTACAGTTGGTGTTGGTTGGTCTGATGTGTGTTGGTGTTGGTTGGTCTGATGTGTATAAGGAGGAGAATCCAGATGCAGCATTGAGATTTATAAAATGATTCTTGCCAATTGTTGACAAACATGCAGACATATTCTTTATCCCTTTACACTTGTGTGTATAAGGTAGTAGTTGTGGAATTGTTAGGTTAGATTACTCGTTGGTTATTACTGCTTTGTCGGAACTAGAAGCACAAGCATTTCGCTACACTCGCATTAACATCTGCTAACCATGTGTATGTGACAAATAAAATTTGATTTGATTTGAGCTGTTAAGAAACGAACTGTGAGAACTAATAGAAACTTCTGGATCGATGAGGAATTTAAAATGTTTATGGTTCAATCAAATGATGCTATAAAAGGTGGCAAACAAGTCAGGCTGCTCAGCTGAAAAATTACTAAAACAAGATAAATGACATAAAAAAAACTATGGGACAAGATTTTGGAGCACCTTAAATCCTCTTTCGAAGTAAAGTTCCCTGTTTAGAGGACATTGGTTTTGGTACCGGTTCTGACCGACAGTTTCAGCTATAAATCAATCTGTGGAAACCATAGATGGAAATGGCTTGCATTGAACGGTAGCCCTGATTCTCCCAGACACAGGAGTATGTCTCTTCTGCCTGTATGAAGCAAGATGTGAAATCTGACACCACTTAAAGCTGCGATGTCCCTCCTAGCATTTAATTCGCTCTTCAGACTGTTCATCAAGTCCTGGTTGAACACTACTTCACAGCCACTAACGATGGCATATGCCTGGAATCCTTACATCGTAACGCAGCAGGAAAGAGTGGTTTCATCGCTTTAGCACATTCACAGATTGAATTTCATCTAGTAATCTAAAATAATTCTGAGATTTTAAACAAAAACACTTTCTGTTTGTCATAGACTGATTAATATGAGATGAAAGGTGAGTTTCTAACGAGTTCAGGAAGCCAAGCTAGAGCTAACGGGGATCCTAATAAACTAAACCTAGCCTAGCCTGGCCACAGAGGGCCTCAACACGAGGCCATGTCGTGGGTTAGTTTATGGTCCTCACGAGACCACCATTACAAAGTGAGTTTAATAAACAGCTGTCCTGACCTCTCGGCCCACCCCGGGTTCCCTAGTGAGTGATCAAACGCTGCCGGGTTCCCTGCCCACAGTTGGTCTGAGAGGGGCTTATGAGAAGGCTCATCTTTTAGCGATCATTCTCTGTAGAGGCAGCTATTAGCCTGTCCTGATTATGCAAGGCCCCATGGGTACCATACCATGTCTGAGGGCCATAGTTTCTCTTAAAGCGTCTCAGGCTCTTATTGTCAGGGTTGACCTGGGTCAGGAAACCACCGTTGGGGGGGGGGGGAAAGAGCACCTTGTGCAACATACTGTCATTGATCTGTAATTTGTTATTACCCCTCCAATGTTAGTGTTTGTTGGTTAATTACCTCAACTGAAAGATATGCTTGGTTTATTCCCTTCTTCTCTTCTTCCCCACAAGACATGGGGCAGAAACAATGTATTGCCATCTTTCATATTAATGATTATAGAACGGACTGAATAGGCCTACATCTACTGGCCTTTATTTTCAAATTTAGGTTATGAATTTAAAATGTGTCGTTCTCAGATCCAGTATGTCATTGAAAATTGTGTAAGAAGAATATTAAGGAAGACAAGAAATAGGAACTGGGTTTTTTCAGAGTTTATTTTGTAGTACCAATAAACTTTGGTAATTTAGCAAATTGTAGCAATAAAAATGCGACAAGGTCTCAGTGAGCTCGTGACAAATAAATAGCACAGTGATACTAATTTACAGCCTAATTTACACGACAAAAATACTACTATAAATTTCATAATCAAAAGAAACAGAAATGAATTATAATGCTTCTTCTTTTCACTACTTTACACTGGGATCTTTGCCTTTTTTAAATAAAGCTTTTCCATTTTTGAAGTACCACTTAGCATGTTGTCCTTTAATAAATAGATTGTTGTCCATTTCAACATGCAAAACTGCTTGGGTTTTGAGAATGTTCCACATATACTATATACACTTAAACAAAACATTTTTTTTAAATCCAATCAGTCTTTCACAAACTCTCTTTAATATCACACATCCAAGAAGCTTAATGGCTAAAAACGTATATTATCAAAATGATTTATGGTTGTTGTAGTGTTGATAAAGAAACATGATCAGCATATACCAACTTTGTACATTGTAATATACTTAATTTGGTGTTATACATAGTATTTTTTGTTTTGTTTTGTCTATGCTTTTAGGAAAGGTTCACTTGGACACATGCTCAGAGAAGGTTCCCGGTGATAAAGCTTGGACACATAGCTGGATGCCTATTGAGTCCTCTACTGGTTTACTGACGGTTCAAAATCAGTGACTTGGACTATAATACCAATACATTTTCCCCTTTAGAATTCAGGTCAAACAAATATTTCCATTTCATTATATATACAAATGCGGACTTAAATAAGTATTCTTCTGAGCATAAATGCAACGACGCTAGTTTTTTTCCCCCACAAACATCCCGCAGAAATCACTCCAATACCGTTCTTAACCATGTTGTAGTTTAAGCTCCCACTGCTTCTCCAATACACGGGGAACAGAAAAGTGTCCAATTATGACTTCAAGTTTGTCCTTCTCTCTTAGTTCCTGGCTACAAGCCAGTGGAGATTATTGTTTTTTTTTGCGTGGTACCTTTCCGTTTTTCCCTTAAGTTATTTTCTTGAGGCAAAAGCTTGTTTTATGGCTGTACAGTTATGTACTGAGTATCCCCTCATCCTCACCCCTCCCTCCCTCCATCCTTCCATCCCCAACCCCCTTCGGTTCGAGGTTGACTTTCAGGAGGCAAAGTAAGAGCTCTGCATGGAGTAGAGACGGTCGATGGGGTTCCCCACCCGCACCTGCAGGGAGCCAATGTCGGACGCCGCCATGAAACAGTCGCTGAGGCTGGTGAGGGACGTGTCGCTGTCGATGTCGTGGAAAATGGAGTCATTTCCTGTTAGAGAAGAGAGACAGAAGCAAAGACAAACAGAGCTATGAGTGAGGCTATGTGAACTAGTTGCTCAAATAAATAAACAGGGCGATGTTTACACAAAAAAACTAAACGGATAAAGAACACCCCCCCCCCACCCCCAAAAAACACAGTTAATGTTTGTGGTTTGGCCGTGGCAATAACTTTAAATCAGCTGGGATGAACGTTCACTGTTAATGGGGAGTGTGTGGGCTGCAATATCTCTGATTGCACCTATTGTCAGCTGAATCAAAGTGCTTCCAAAGCCTCAATAAAGATGGCACACAACAGAAAATAATGAGTGCTACGGGGACACTGTGGGAACACAACCAGAGACCGTGTGTTCTTTTCTTAGTCCATGGCACCAGTGTTTAATTGCAGCGACGAGGAGTCTTCTCTCCTGGGTGTTGCTGGTGCTTTGGATCTAAATGACACCGTTACATCAGGCCAGAGACAGCTTGATGGCCCATACATTTTTAATCAGACACACACATTATTGGTTAGCCCTCACAGCAATAAAACCAGTACGTGTGTGTGTGTGTGTGTGTGTGGGGGGGGGGGGGGTCATAAGGACCAAGGGTTTGGTGAAGGATGACATCATTTGGGTGAGTGTTAGGAGATGAGACAGCGGTGATGGTTTGGACAAAGCTGTAGCCTGAAGACCATCTGAAGACCACCTGAAGACCACCTGAAGACCATCTGAAGACCATCTAAAGACCATCTGAAAACCATCTGAAAACCATCTGAAGACCATCTGAAAACCATCGGCTCACAGGATACCAATTCAACAGACAGACAGGAATCTTTAGGCCAATTGTACAATATGCCACACACATATGCAACTATGCAACAGGGGGAGGGGGGGGGGGGAGGGGGGGGGGGAGAATTATCTCCCAGGGCACCGTGTATTCAGCCATGCCATGTTATTCTTAGTATAAGGTGAGCCTACATGATTCATAATGTGACCAAGCTAATTAGACCACTGTGTGTGTGTGTGTGTGTGTGTGTGTGTGTGTGTGTGTGTGTGTGTGTGTGTGTGTGTGTGTGTGTGTGTGTGTGTGTGTGTGTGTGTGTGTGTGTGTGTGTGTGTGTGTGTGTGTGTTGACTCTGTGCTGCTGTCCTCACCGTATGGGTTCATGTGGTCTCCGGGCATCTGTGGCGGGGTGAGTCCATGCTGGAAGGGATCGGTGCCGTAGCCGTTCTGCTCTATAGCCATCAGCTGCTGCTGCTGAGGGGGCCCCAGGGGGGTGTAGGAGCTCAGCAGGCCCTCCATCCGACCCGACATCACTTCTGGAGGGGACAGAGACATACAGGTGAACATCTCTTCTGGAGGGAGGACAGAGACATACAGGTGAATATCTCTTCTGGAGGGGACAGAGACATACAGGTGAACATCTCTTCTGGAGGGGACAGAGACATACAGGTGAATATCTCTTCTGGAGGGGACAGAGACATACAGGTGAACATCTCTTCTGGAGGGGACAGAGACATACAGGTGAATATCTCTTCTGGAGGGGACAGAGACATACAGGTGAACATCTCTTCTGGAGGGGACAGAGACATACAGGTGAATATCTCTTCTGGAGGGGACAGAGACATACAGGTGAACATCTCTTCTGGAGGGGACAGAGACATACAGGTGAACATCTCTTCTGGAGGGGACAGAGACATACAGGTGAACATCTCTTCTGGAGGGGACAGAGACATACAGGTGAACATCTCTTCTGGAGGGGACAGAGACATACAGGTGAACATCTCTTCTGGAGGGGACAGAGACATACAGGTGAACATCTCTTCTGGAGGGAGGACAGAGACATACAGGTGAACATCTCTTCTGGAGGGGACAGAGACATACAGGTGAACATCTCTTCTGGAGGGGACAGAGACATACAGGTGAACATCTCTTCTGGAGGGGACAGAGACATACAGGTGAACATCTCTTCTGGAGGGGACAGAGACATACAGGTGAACATCTCTTCAGGAGGGGACAGAGACATACAGGTGAATATCTCTTCTGGAGGGGACAGAGACATACAGGTGAACATCTCTTCTGGAGGGGACAGAGACATACAGGTGAACATCTCTTCTGGAGGGGACAGAGACATACAGGTGAACATCTCTTCTGGAGGGGACAGAGACATACAGGTGAACATCTCTTCTGTCCTTGACCTATTCACCTATTCTTACAACATGCTCTCCACTGATTTGATTTATTAGGATCCCAATGGGGACAGCTAGTCTTACTGGAGTCCGACATATAACGAAAAATACATTACAGACAAAAGACTTTACAATTGATACACATTTAAAAACACTAACATGTAGTGTGTGTGTGTGTGTGTGTGTGTGTGTGTGTGTGTGTGTGTGTGTGTGTGTGTGTGTGTGTGTGTGTGTGTGTGTGTGTGTGTGTGTGTGTGTGTGTGTGTGTGTGTGTGTGTGTGTGTGTGTGTGTGTGTGTGTGTGTGTGTGTGTGTGTAGAACTGCTTGTGTATGCAGTTTCTAAAGTTTTCTCTTTGGATTGTTAGGTCCTCAGTTCTCACTAAATGCTCTTAGTCACAACTTCAACACGCATTTAAGTCCCAGAGCTCATTTAGTTAACTACACTGGTTGACTGAGGTGGTTATAAACCCTGGTTATTAGATCACAGTATTGACATGGCAGCCCATTCCCTCTACTCCGTCTCTCATATCCTGTCCTCAATAAAACTCCCCAGACGTGGGGAGCCGCGCTGATCACACTACCTCACACCTGATAACCCCTGGCTTTGATTTGATTCTAATCAACACTATCACCCAAAATGACGGCAGTTTTGCAGCAATCTTTAAACATGCAGTCTAATGTCGTCTCAAGCAGTCTCAACAATGCAGTATTCAATATCAAAGGTGAAGGAATAGAAAATCCAGAATAGAAACAAAAAATGAGCACCGGATCAATATTAGGTCAAATATGGACTCAAAACACCTGGATGTTTCTTAGCACTTAAGCGTCTACATTATTTAGCTTGTATTTGGGTGTTCGATACAATTTTTATCCTAAAGCGCAAATGTAAAAGTAGAATTATGTGTGGAATACTGCGACACTATATACATATAATTAACCAATAAGGCCTGAGGAGGAACTACCCGGTTTATAATTAAGCAATAAGGCCTGAGGAGGAACTACCCGGGTTTATAATTAAGCAATAAGGCCCGAGGAGGAATTACCCGGGTTTATAATTAAACAATAAGGCCTGAGGAAGAACTACCCGGGTTTATAATTAAGCAATAAGGCCTGAGGAGGAACTACCCGGGTTTATAATTAAGCAAAAAGGCCTGAGGAGGAACTACCCGGTTTATAATTAAGCAATAAGGCCCGAGGAGGAACTACCCGGTTTATAATTAAACAGTAAGGCCTGAGGAGGAACTACCCGGGTTTATAATTAAGCAAAAAGGCCTGAGGAGGAACTACCCGGTTTATAATTAAGCAATAAGGCCCGAGGAGGAATTACCCGGGTTTATAATTAAACAATAAGGCCCGAGGAGGAACTACCCGGGTTTATAATTAAGCAATAAGGCCTGAGGAGGAACTACCCGGTTTATAATTAAGCAATAAGGCCCGAGGAGGAATTACCCGGGTTTATAATTAAGCAATAAGGCCTGAGGAGGAACTACCCGGGTTTATAATTAAGCAATAAGGCCTGAGGAGGAACTACCCGGTTTATAATTAAGCAATAAGGCCCGAGGAGGAACTACCCGGGTTTATAATTAAGCAATAAGGCCCGAGGAGGAATTACCCGGTTTATAATTAAGCAATAAGGCCCGAGGAGGAACTACCCGGGTTTATAATTAAGCAATAAGGCCCGAGGAGGATCTAACCGGTTTATAATACCCTATATATAGTGCTACCCTTAATTAAAATAGTGAGTTGCTGTCACAAATCTGCTGGGTTGGGAGTTTGATACTGGGCAGCGACCTCACGCACGCACACACATACACATACGCACACATACACACACGCACACACATACACACACGCACACACGCACAGTAATATCACAGTGGTGGAAACAGAAGGTGAGGACTCTGGGGGGGATATTGGATAGTGGGTAATAATAACACATCATTGGACTGAAGCCTGGCTTTGACCCCTGTCCTGTCTCACCCTGGCTGGTCAGGACCACTAACCACTGGAATGACCCATGTCCTGTCTCACCCTGGCTGGTCAGGACCACTAACCACTGGAATGACCCCTGTCCTGTCTCACCCTGGTCAGGACCACTAACCACTGGAATGACCCCTGTCCTGTCTCACCCTGGTCAGGACCACTAACCACTGGAATGACCCCTGTCCTGTCTCACCCTGGTCAGGACCACTAACCACTGGAATGACCCTTGTCCTGTCTCACCCTGGCTGGTCAGGACCACTAACCACTGGAATGACCCCTGTCCTGTCTCACCCTGGCTGGTCAGGACCACTAACCACTGGAATGACCCCTGTCCTGTCCCACCCTGGTCAGGACCACTAACCACTGGAATGACCCCTGTCCTGTCTCACCCTGGTCAGGACCACTAACCACTGGAATGACCCCTGTCCTGTCTCACCCTGGTCAGGACCACTAACCACTGGAATGACCCCTGTCCTGTCTCACCCTGGTCAGGACAATTCACCACTGGAATGACCCCTGTCCTGTCCTACCCTGGTCAGGACAATTCACCACTGTCAAGCGTCTCAGAGTAGGAGTGCTGATCTAGGATCAGTTTTAAGATCATATTATATGGACAAGGGGGACCTGATCCTAGATCAGCACTCCAACTGAGACGCTTGAAACGGTCTTGATCGTTTGGCCTTGACTTGCGTGAGAGTTCTACTACAATGTGGATATTCTAGGAGTATTCTAGAACCAGTGAAGCCTCATCATAAGGTATTCTAGAACCAGTGAAGCCTCATCATAAGGTATTCTATGAGTATTCTAGAACCAGTGAAGTCTCATCATAAGGTATTCTAGAACCAGTGAAGTCTCATCATAAGGTATTCTAGGAGTAGTCTAGAACCAGTGAAGCATCATCATAATGTATTCTATGAGTATTCTAGAACCAGTGAAGTCTCATCATAAGGTATTCTAGAACCAGTGAAGTCTCATCTTAAGGTATTCTAGGAGTATTCTAGAACCAGTGAAGCATCATCATAAGGTATTCTAGGAGTATTCTAGAACCAGTGAAGCATCATCATAATGTATTCTATGAGTATTCTAGAACCAGTGAAGTCTCATCATAAGGTATTCTAGAACCAGTGAAGCCTCATCATAAGGTATTCTAGGAGTATTCTAGAACCAGTGAAGCATCATCATAAGGTATTCTAGAACCAGTGAAGCCTCATCATAAGGTATTGTAGGAGTATTCTAGAACCAGTGAAGCATCATCATAAGGTATTCTAGGAGTATTCTAGAACCAGTGAAGCATCATCATAAGGTATTCTAGGAGTATTCTAGAAGCAGTGAAGCATCATCATAAGGTATTCTAGAACCAGTGAAGCATCATCATACGGTATTCTAGGAGTATTCTAGAACCAGTGAAGCATCATCATAAGGTATTCTAGAACCAGTGAAGCATCATCATACGGTATTCTAGGAGTATTCTAGAACCAGTGAAGCATCATCATAAGGTATTCTAGAAGCAGTGAAGCATCATCATAATGCAGAAGACCTGCCCAGTTATTCCATCTCCTCTCCAAACCAAACTCTCAGCCAGTTCACCTCTTGGGCACACACACATATGCAACCACATGTGCATGTGCGCACACGCACGCACACACACAAAACACACACACACAGACATACAGACACACACAACACCCACAACTAGAGCAGCCTACCTTGGCCTAGCCTTTGGGAGTTTTGTTGCTCGTGCTGTTGTTGCTGTCTCCGGGCTAGCTTCTTCATCTACAAATAAAACACAATGCTGGTTAATAACAGACGCAAAAGCTTGACAAACATGGATAGACAATATGGTTCATACTTCAGGGAATCTTAGGCTACGTCCCAAATAGCACCCGTATAACCTATATAGAGCACTGCTTTTGACCAAAGCCTTTTGGGCCATAGAGTGCACCATGTAAGGAATAGCTAATGCCACATGGGACTGGGAATAGAGTAGCATTAAGGTGCCCTAAAACCCTGATCATTGCAAGTTGACTGTTAAAATGTTTATGAAAGTGATTGTATTTTTCCATCCTGTTTCATTTGGGGAGCAGCCTTTAGACGTCGTTCAGGTAGATCTCACCTTGGCTCTTTGGTTCTGGAACCACACCTGGACAACACGGACACTAAGACCTGTCTCTGCCGCCAGCGTCTCTCTAACCTAGGGGGAGAAGTCAAAACAGACACGTTTAATCCCCCTCTTGTAAAGCACTCTTACAGAGGCAGTAAGAGATGGTAGAAAGTATTTAAAATACAGTATACTTCTGATGGTCGATAAAAGGGGGTTGTATGATAAGTGTCTGAATATAGTTGTTTAAATTCTTCAATGACATTTTATTCAATATTTAATACATGAGTAGTAATATCTTAGTAGTATCTTCTAGAAGTGGTAGACACATTGTTATTTGATAAGACACAACAATAGTAGTAGGAAAAGCCTAAATTCGGACGGGCTCTAAAGTGCATGCCTGTTTAAGACACAGTATTAAATTCAGTCCAATTTAATCTATTCCTGCCCAAGATGGTTGCCATTATTGGAACATACTAGAGCTGCTCAGGTCTATGACATCATCTCCTCTTTGTGAATGATAGGATCTGTATGGTTTCGTCAGACGGTAAGGCGGTTACCTTCCGGCAGGGTTTGGAGGACACCTCGAAGGACGCCTTGAAGGCTCTCCTCTGCTGGGTGGTCAGGATGGTGCGCGGCCGTTTGGGACGGCGAGGGTCTTTCCCGTCGTCACTGCCCTTCCCCTGGCCCCCAGAGCCCTTCTCAGGCTTCCCGTCCAGCTCCTCAGCTTCACTCTTCTCTGCAAAAAGAAATACAACCAAAAAGCATTGTCATTTGAAACATTGTTGAACAGGTTTTCTAAATGCAACATAAATGACAACTAACCCTTGACTACTACATCCAGCAGCAGATTTTTCTTTAAAATAAATGTGCACGGGATACTGTTATAGAACCGTAAAAGGAAATAATCAATATTGATATACTCTGCATTGATAGGCATGAGAGAGCATGTCTACAGTTGTCTGGTGATTTAACAGGATCGGTGGGTCCTGGTGGGTCCCCCACGGGACGGTTGAGCTAACGTAGGCTAATGCGATTAGCATGAGTTTGTAAGTAACTAGAACATTTCCCAGGACATAGACATATCTAATATTGGCAGAAAGCTTAAATTCTTGTTAATTTTAACTGCACTGTCCAATTTACAGTAGCTATTACAGTGAAATAATACCATGCTATTGTTTGAGGGGAGTGCACAGTTATGAACTTGAAACGTTATTAATAAACCAATTAGGCACCTTTGGGCAGTCTTGATACAACATTTTGAACAGAAATGCGATGGTTCATTGAATCAGTCTAACACTTTGCACATACACTGCTGCCATCTAGTGGCCAAAATCTAAATTGCGCCTGGGCTGGAATAATACATTATGGCCTTTCTCTTGCATTTCAAAGATGACGGTACAAAACAAAACAACGCATGTTTTTTTCTTTGTATTATCTTTTACCAGATCTAATGTGTTAAATTCTCCTACATTCATTTCACATTTCCACAAAACTTCAAAGTGTTTCCTTTGAAACGGTCTCAAGAATATGCATATCCTTGCTTCAGGTCCTGAGCTACAGGCAGTTAGATTTGGATATGTCATTTTAGGTGAAAATTGAGTAGGGGGGGGTCCTTTAAGAGGTTGTAAGTCTTGCCTTCTTTGGATAAAAAAAATAAAAAAAAGACAACAGTCATTTGGACATTGTGTGTTTCAGCAGAGTTCTAGCAGAAGTTGTTGACAGAACTGAAACAGCATCGCTTTGACCTTTGACCTCTCTCCACTGTTTCAAATGACCGGTATCCACACTAGAGAATATAATGGAAGATCATTGTTACATCTATTCATTGGATCCCATTTCATTATTTCCATGACTTTCTTACTGTTATTAGTTCAACTTCTTATTAGTTCAACTATCGTTCTTCCATTTAGCCAAATATTTGACTCCGATCATGTATTTAATATCAAGGATCTTAAAATTGTTGATTAAACACACATTCATAATATGTTAAATTAAGCTCCCCGGGTTTAAATAACCCCTGTCTGGTTTTAATAACCCCTGTCTGGTTTTAATAACACCTGCCTGGTTTTAATAACACCTGTCTGGTTTTAATAACCCCTGTCCGGTTTTAATAACCCCTGTCCGGTTTTAATAACCCCTGTCCGGTTTTAATAACACCTGTCTGGTTTTAATAACACCTGTCTGGTTTTAATAACACCTGTCTGGTTTTAATAACCCCTGTCTGGTTTAAATAACCCCTGTCTGGTTTTAATAACCCCTGCCTGGTTTTAATAACCCCTGCCTGGTTTTAATAACCCCTGTCTGGTTTTAATAACCCCTGCCTGTGTCCCAAAAGGCTCATTATTTCCTATATAGTGCACTACTATTGGCTCATTATCTCCTATATAGTGCACTACTATTGGCTCATTATTTCCTATATAGTGAACTACTATTGACCAGGTGCCCATCTCTTCAACAGTTCCATACAGTAGTTGAAGTCATGGGTTTGATATCATCATTACTGTATTAAAATCAGTAAAGATACCGTTTGTAATGATACTGTGCAGAAAATGTGTGGTGGTATCTAAAGCATATGGTGCTATTAACCATACTGGTTTGGCAAGCTGCATCATTATTTGAAAAAGGAAGAACCAGAGGAACAGATAGGAGAAGCTTGCACATCTGTGGAACAGGGCACAGCGCCACTGTCTGTGAAACAGGGCACAGCACCACTGTCTGTGGAACAGGGCACAGCACCACTGACGAACCATGTGTTTAAGGAGAGTTGTACTTTTACCTGAATCTGAGGCATCAGGGCTCATGGAGCTGAGCAGTTCCTTCTCCCTCTCGTAGTCGCTCTTGCAGAGCAGCTGGCCCTCCTTGAGGACAAACTCGTCTCCTTTGCACAGCTGCCTGTCGCACACGCAGCAGCAGAAACAGCCCAGGTGGTACACACACTCCAGGGCACGCATCACAAACTCAGTAGGAGCTATATTCTCCAGGCAACCACTGCACTTGGTGGCAAACAGCCTGGGGAGACAAGAGTAGGGGAAAGCATAGGTGATGAGACCAGAGTTGAAACAGATTGTGGGAGTAGTCTTGAATTATTTGTGATGACCAATGGTTGTAACAACTACAAATATATTGTTCTTAGCAGTACAATTATTACTACCATTTACTGCATGTAGTATAATGTCAGTCATAAATGTTAGATTTTATACTTTTATACTCCTGTAGGCTCTAAAATAACAATTTAACTGAATTTGAACTAAATCAGACAAACAAACATTGGACTAGTGTAAAAAAAATAAAAATAAAAATATGTTTTGTTAATTCCCCATGTAACATTCTGTTTGCTATATATGACAGAGTAGGACTGGGCTGTGCTTGGCAAGCTGAGCAGGCTACCCACTGGGGCCCTTTAGCCTTTTGACACCCGCTCAACTGTAAAAGCGCAGCCGAACGCCCCCCCCCCCCCCCCCCCGCAATGCTCCGCTTGAGCCCGACTGTGGGCAGTCAGCGGTTGGGAAAGGAGGAGGGCCTTCACGGGGGGGGGGGGCAGAGTGTTAAATGATTCGAGATGGTCCATTTGCATCGCAACAAGGCCTGATGGGTAGGCAGCAGTAGCAGCATAGTACTATCACTTTTTGAATTCCAGAAATTACATCTTGATAACCAATCATCCAACAAAAAAATTAAACAGGGGTAAAATGTTCCCATGTGCAAAACATTTGATCAGACAGTTATAAATACAGCCTGAACTGTGACACCTTGGATCCCACTTCTGACACCAATTTGACAAATACAATATAAGGGTAAATGGTCCTCCTGTTAAATGTTCCTCCTCCATAGTCAATCCACCACCCGATAGCATGTCTGATACTACTAAATCTACATTTAATATAATTACATTTTATTCATTTAGCTAGGACAGTCCACTCAGTGACAATTGCCATAGTCCATACATCTACAGAACATTCTGTTACCAGCCACCTCTCCCACAGGCAGCTGCTGTTACCAGCCACCTCTCCCACAGGCAGCTGCTGTTCCATGCTGTCCCGAGTCCCAAACCAATTATCCTGCTTCATGAATATTACAGGCAGGTGCCCCAGCGAGGCTGGGGTGGGACAGAGCTGAGGGTGGATGCCCCATGGTGTGTGTGGATTACAACCGGCTCTGACGTCTGCCTCGTGGCGGACTCCTTCGTATGATAATGACCCGCAGAGACTTTGTTTAATAACGCGCTCAGCATCTGTAATATCACTGCCCCCAAATCACAGCACCTCAGGGCTGATGAGTACACCAAGGGTTTGAGAGAGAGAGAGGGGGGGGGGGGGGGTTGGAAAGTAGGGCTGTGTGAGAGAAATAAAATAGAAGAGAGGGTAATAAAGAGAGCTAGGGAGCATTATTAAAATGTTTTCTTCCACAGTTCATACTAGGGCTTGGCGATATGGCCAAAATATCACGCTATTTAAAACAAATCGGACGGTATTTGATGTTTTTAAAAGTTATACATTTGCTTTATGAGTAGTGCGTGACCCTAGGTTGGCAACACATACATTATAAGTGATGTCAAATGGGTCTTTCTCCATTCTGATTGGTTTATACTGTTCCAATTCAACATTTCTGCATTTCTTGCACTCAATTGAGAGAATTTCCACACTGCCACTTAGGGCTGCACGACATGGGCAAACAACCCAGGCCTTATTTTTAACCAAATGTTGCAATTGTGTTTTACAGCAAAACACTTGGGTTGAACTGTTGGAATCATGGAAATAGAATAATTATTCAAATTCTATAGTTAGAATATATTAGTGGGCACCTTGAATACGGTGTTGTTTGACATGACAACGAAATAAAATGCCAGGGAGGGGTTATTGTGACAGGGTAGGAACCAAAGTGCTTATAAGTGTTTCCTAGGGGACCCTATAATCTTTGGCTACATTGAATGTTCTCTCTTAGCTTCATAGCTAACGTGTTCTTGCTTCGCGTATTCCTCTTTGATTTAGAAGATACTGTTGCACAAACAAAATGCTGATTTAGGTCTACACCATCACTGGTATTATCAGGCTGTATAGCTAATTACGTTTGCTCTGACTCAGTACATTTATTAACTAGCTAGCGATTAGCATTAGCGGCTAACAATCAGAGGCTAACAAGATTTAAGCCCAACTTGCTTAGAAAAGACAAGCTAGCTGTTTGCAGATGTAAGAAACACAAGCTGATAGTGTAATTATAGAACGCTAGTTGATTTATATTAAGAAGCAAAGTGAAAACAGCATCGTTGTTATCAACATTGTTGCATGTGCTGCATTGACCGTGCAGACTGAACGCAGGTAAGTGAAAACAGCATCGTTGTTATCAACATTGTTGCATGTGCTGCATTGACCGTGCAGACTGAACGCAGGTAAGTGAAAACAGCATCGTTGTTATCAACATTGTTACATGTGCTGCATTGACCGTGCAGACTGAACGCAGGTGGCTCGTAGTCGAGGAACAACTAATACGCTCCTTGAGTGTCAGGGGGCGGGGCTAGTTCTGTGTTGAAGGCAGCATAGAGAGAGAGAGCTGAGAGAGATGACTCAAGTAGGGAAGTAAACTATAAAAATGTACTTTAAACATTTCACATACCAAAACATTCAAATAGCCTTATAGAAAGTAAAGTAAAAACCCAAACCGGTCCGTGTATCAATATTGGTATATCGTTAAATACAGTATACCGCCCAGCCCTAGTTCATTCTCATAGCTTACAAACTTTCCCTTGACAAAGGATTTAGGATGGGACTATGCATGCTGTCACAATCAGGCCAAAGACATATCAGAATCCCAGTCAGCCAAATCAAATGGAATTAAAAGGTGAAAGGTTAGAACGGAGACTTCCATACAACTTAGGGAAGTGCTACAACTCCCCATCCGGATGGAATCAGTCTGCTTTCTATTCTCTCCCTTCTTCTCTTGCCCTTTTACCAAACTGGCTAATCTTGTAGGACATTATTTTCCCACTTCCTCTCTCTGTCACCTTGCATTATTACGGGGCCTGTAATTCCCATTTGTCCCTTGAGGAATCTTTCTGTCCGGCATTGTCCCGGAGTTTAATCCAGACTTTTCCCCCAGCATTGGGGCCTCCTGAGCTCCATTCTCAACGAGGTCGGTTCGGAATATCCAATGCGTGACGCTCCCGCTATGGCAACCGACCCACCCCACCCTCTCCAGGAGGGGAGCGAGCGAGGGGGCCGAGAGGAGAGAGAGGTTCACTGAAGCTGGTAGGAGAAGTAAAGCCTTCTCTGAAGAACTGAAGAAGGGGAATTAACAGTGAACGCTGGACTGGGGTAAAGGGATGTGTGTGTGTGTGTGTGTGTGTGTGTGTGCGTGTGTGTGTGTACAGATCGGGGGTTAAATCCACCTCTTCTCTGTGCATGGCCCCCTCACTCAGACTCCGGCTGCTAGTCACAATCAAACAGGGTCGGCTCTCCAAAACAGAGCCCTTTGAATGACACAAGCACTGCACTGTGGGGGAAGCTAATCCCACTTTAATACCTTTCCAAGTTTGGCCTCTGAAGGAATCGCGTCTTTGAGGGGGAGGGTGAGCCTGCCTGGTCTGCATGAGCGAGGAGGGGGCTCGGGCTTGACGTAAAAGGGAAGTTGGTTGCATCTCCCTCACACAGAGCTGGTCTAATGACTGCAGAGGTTCCTACATTAACCCAGAGCTGGTCTAATGACTCTGCAGAGGTTCCTACATTAACCCAGAGCTGGTCTAATGACTCTGCAGAGGTTCCTACATTAACCCAGAGCTGGTCTAATGACTCTGCAGAGGTTCCTACATTAACCCAGAGCTGGTCTAATGACTCTGCAGAGGTTCCTACATTAACCCAGAGCTGGTCTAATGACTCTGCAGAGGTTCCTACATTAACCCAGAGCTGGTCTAATGACTCTGCAGAGGTTCCTACATTAACCCAGAGCTGGTCTAATGACTCTGCAGAGGTTCCTACATTAACCCAGAGCTGGTCTAATGACTCTGCAGAGGTTCCTACATTAACCTAGAGCTGGTCTAATGACTCTGCAGAGGTTCCTACATTAACCCAGAGCTGGTCTATTGACTCTGCAGAGTCTGACCAGGACACACCGTGATGAAGGTGACTAAAGTACTGACCAGGACACACCGTGATGAAGGTGACTAAAGTATTGACCAGGACACACCGTGATGAAGGTGACTAAAGTACTGACCAGGACACACCGTGATGAAGGTGACTAAAGTACTGACCAGGATACACAAGTCAACATAGGTCTTGTTTGTTGTACATCTGATGTCTGTGTGTTTGTTTGTGTCCAGGATTGATATAGATCCTTATCCATCCCCCAGCCCACACACCGGCCCACACACCGGCCCACACACACACACACACACACACACACACACACACACACACACACACACACACACACACACACACACACACACACACACACATTAGATATTTGGCTTGAGAATCCGTCTCTGTGGCCTCCCACCACCAGGGTTGCCCCAACGTCCCAGCAGCATCAATATTGACACAGGACGCTACCCAGCTCTCTCTCTCTGCACGAGGAGTCTGGCTGTCTCTAGTCAGTCTCTGTTTGGGAATGGAGAGTTAATCCCCAAGGATGGTCGACAACAGACTCCCCACTGAGATCATTGCTTTCTCTCTGGCTTTTCATCTCAACGTTTAATCTCTCTCTCTCTCGGTCTGTCTCTTTCTCAATCTCTCTCTCTCTCACTCTGTTTTTCTCTCTCGTTCTCTCTTTTCTCCTTTTTCTCTCTCTCGGTTTTTTTGTGTGCCTGTTTCTCCCAAGATTGAAGACCTTAGGAATTAAATAGTCATGATTTGTTTTGTTGTTAAGGGTTAAGAATGACTTTCTCAAACCCAGCATATAAGTACATACAGTGGGGAGAACAAGTATTTGATACACTGCCGATTTTGCAGGTTGTCCTACTTACAAAGCATCTAGAGGTCTGTAATTTTTATCATAGGTACACTTCAACTGTGAGAGACGGAATCTAAAACAAAAATCCAGATAATCACATTGTATGATTTTTAAGTAATTAATTTGCATTTTATTGCATGACATAAGTATTTGATCACCTACCAACCAGTAAGAATTCCGGCTCTCACAGACCTGTTAATTTTTCTTTAAGAAGCCCTCCTGTTCTCCACTCATTACCTGTATTAACTGCACCTGTTTGAACTCGTTACCTGTATAAAAGACACCTGTCCACACACTCAATCAAACAGACTCCAACCTCTCCACAATGGCCAAGACCAGAGAGCTGTGTAAGGACATCAGGGATAAAATTGTAGACCTGCACAAGGCTGGGATGGGCTACAGGACAATAGGCAAGCAGTTTGGTGAGAAGGCAACAACTGTTGGCGCAATTATTAGAAAATGGAAGAAGTTCAAGATGACGGTCAATCACCCTCGGTCTGGAGCTCCATGCAAGATCTCACCTCGTGGGGCATCAATGATCATGAGGAAGGTGAGGGATCAGTCCAGAACTACACGGCAGGACCTGGTCAATGACCTGAAGAGTGCTGGGACCACAGTCTCAAAGAAAACCATTAGTAACACACTACGCTGTCATGGATTAAAATCCTGCAGCGCACGCAAGGTCCCCCTGCTCAAGCCAGCGCATGTCCAGGCCCGTCTGAAGTTTGCCAATGACCATCTGGATGATCCAGAGGAGGAATGGGAGAAGGTCATGTGGTCTGATGAGACAAAAATAGAGCTTTTTGGTCTAAACTCCACTCGCCGTGTTTGGAGGAAGAAGAAGGATGAGTACAACCCCAAGAACACCATCCCAACCGTGAAGCATGGAGGTGGAAACATCATTCTTTGGGGACAGGACGATCATTCAAAGGGGACAGGACGACTGCACCGTATTGAGGGGAGGATGGATGGGGTCATGTATCGCGAGATCTTGGCCAACAACCTGACAGGACGATCATTCAAAGGGGACAGGACGACTGCACCGTATTGAGGGGAGGATGGATGGGGTCATGTATCGCGAGATCTTGGCCAACAACCTGACAGGACGATCATTCAAAGGGGACAGGACGACTGCACCGTATTGAGGGGAGGATGGATGGGGTCATATATCGCGAGATCTTGGCCAACAACCTCCTTCCCTCAGTAAGAGCATTGAAGATGGGTCGTGGCTGGGTCTTCCAGCATGACAACGACCCGAAACACACAGCCAGGAGTGGCTCCGTAAGAAGCATCTCAAGGTCCTGGAGTGGCCTAGCCAGTCTCCAGACCTGAACTCAATAGAAAATCTTTGGAGGGAGCTGAAAGTCCGTATTGCCCAGCGACAGCCCCGAAACCTGAAGGATCTGGAGAAGGTCTGTATGGAGGAGTGGGCCAAAATCCCTGCTGCAGTGTGTGCAAACCTGGTCAAGAACTACAGGAAACGTATGATCTCTGTAATTGCAAACAAAGGTTTCTGTACCAAATATTAAGTTCTGCTTTTCTGATGTAGCAAATACTTATGTCATGCAATAAAATGCAAATTAATTACTTAAAAATCATACAATGTGATTTTCTGGATTTTTACAGACCTCTACATGCTTTGTAAGTAGGAAAACCTGCAAAATCGGCAGTGTATCAAATACTTGTTCTCCCCACTGTATATCATGGGTCAAACGTTCTCATCAAGTACAGATATAACTTAATGAATGCATAACCTATATATATTCTATATATTTTTTAAAATTATTATTATATATTAAATATATATTATTAAGATAGTGTCAGACTAGCTATGATGGGTCCTCATGCAGGTTATGGGTGACTGTACAAGGTCCTAAGGTGACTGTACGGTAGACGGCTATAGAATGTTATGGATGGCAATACAGTATCTGTGATTGCTCCATATTTGAAGGTATGTCCAGTTGACTACTGAGATCTCTCTGATTCTCCCGTAGGCGACAAATGAGTCTTACCTCAGAGAAAGAGAAAGAGAGAGAGAGAAAACCAAGTCTGCGTCCCAAAATGGCACCCTACAGCCTATAGGCACTACTTTCACCAGGGCCCATGACGCTCTGGTCCAATAGGATGCCATTTGGGATGCATCCAATGAGAGGTCAGTGAACCATTATGTTGACAAGTTAAAATATGAGAGACAGCCAGAGCAGACAGTAGCTACACTCTGTAACGGCCATCATAGGTTTAGAGGGACACCTTTCTAGTGGTCTGGCTGACGCTAAAACCTATTTGATAAGCGGATGCTGTCCGTGTTGAGTGACTGATTTTCCGTGCAATTATTATTCTCAACAAAACAAAAACAAAAATCTCCCCCTCCACTCTTTTAAATGTCTCTTTGATGCTATAATGAACTCCGAGGCCTGTTCCCAGGGGGGCAGCAGCAGACTCTGAGGCCTGCTCCTAGGGTGCAACAGCAGATTTGGGGGGGGGGGGACCTTTTCCGACCGCTCCCTCCACATCCACCTAATGAGTGAACATGTGTGCACTACAAAGTGGCCAAGGGTGTTATTAAATGCTGCAGTAGATTTAAATGGGCTTTTCTTTTAGATCTGGGATATTACTGGACCAAGATGTCTCTTTATGGAAAATGCTGCATTGCGGTCGTCCGTATGGACGGCTTTGACAAATACAAGACAAGCAACAGATTTTTCCACTGCTGTCAAACAGCAGCGCCCTTATCAAAGGATCCGTCAGATAAGCCACATCCCAATCCAGTCCTCTCATGTGTGTATGAGACAACACAGTCTACTGGAAATGTCCAACCCAGGTTACATAGACTTAACGGTTCTCGTGTAAACTTCTGCAGTTGATAAAGATAAAAAGTTGGAACTCTGTGAACCAAAGAGCATTTGGCCATGAATAGAAGGGCTGGTTTGATCTTCAGATAACACCTTGAGTGGACGGATCTCACTGTTCCTCCTGGACGGATCTCAATGCTCCTGTTTGACCGTTCCTCCTGGACGGATCTCACTGTTCCTGTTTGACTGTTCCTCCTGGACGGATCTCACTGTTCCTGTTTGACCGTTCCTCCTGGACGGATCTCACTGTTCCTGTTTGACTGTTCCTCCTGGACGGATCTCACTGTTCCTGTTTGACTGTTCCTCCTGGACGGATCTCATTGTTCCTCCTGGACGGATCTCATTGTTCCTCCTGGACGGATCTCATTGTTCCTCCTGGACGGATCTCAATGTTCCTCCTGGACGGATCTCACTGTTCCTGTTTGACCGTTCCGACATCAACTAATAGAAACAATGAATATGTTCTCTTTCCCAGTGAGGTTTTCAGACATTGGCAAAACAGATAAAGAAGAAGGGGTAGTTGGCCCTTGTAGGGACTTTACAAAACGCTCACAGTTACAATTCACTCTCAATTTAAATCCACTCTTATTGCAAATTCAGAAATGATCTCACGATTACAGTGAGTAAAAGGGTAAGTACTATAGAGTTAAGAGCACCGTAACTTAGCATCAGTATCACAGGTCAGCACCTAGCTATAATTACTAACTGCAGGGACAAATGAACCAAATCCAAAAGATGCTTTCACTTCGGTCCCCGGGGACGGCTGGAGCGAGCGGTTAAATCACCTACTACTTCTCTGTGCATTAGCATGTTAATGACCTTTACATTGAGCTCCTTTGTTTTTTAATTAAGCTCCCAGCAGGTATGGGAGGAAGAGAGGGAGAGAGGGAGAGAGAGAGAGAGAGAGAGAGGGAGAGACAGGAAGAGAGGGAGAGGGAGAGAGGGAGAGAGAGAGACAGGGAGAGAAAGAGAGAGGGAGAGAGACAGGAAGAGAGGGAGAGAGAGAGAGAGGGAGAGCGAGAGAGGGAGAGAGAGGGAGAGAGGGAGAGCGAGAGCGAGACAGACAGGGAGAGAGACAGGGAGACAGAGAGAGAGGGAGAGAGAGGGAAAGGGAGAGGGAGAGCGAGAGCAAGAGAGACAGGAAGAGAGACAGGAAGGGAGACAGGGAGAGGGGGAGAGAGAGAGACAGAGCATAGAGAGATAGAATGAAGGAGAGAGAGAGACAGAGCATAGAGAGATAGAATGAAGGAGAGAGAGAGACAGAGCATAGAGAGATAGAATGAAGGAGAGAGAGAGGGGTGTGATACAGGTCTTTGAGTGCTCTAAGTATCATTAAAATTCATCCAGTCTAGTTCCGGTCTATGAGAATGTCCCAGGTACACGAATACAGTGACTTCTGGGAACTGCACCATACACACACATACAACTTCAACAAAATCCAAACTATAGTGTCTTACGTAAGACTAAGGATGCAACATGTACCAGGGTGAGCATGCTGGACTCTGAACAGCACATAACCAAGCCACAGAGCCACCACCAGGCCACAGAACCACCACCAAGCCACAGAGCCACCACCAAGCCACAGAACCACCACCAGGCCACAGAACCACCACCAAGCCACAGAGCCACAGAACCACCACCAAGCCACATAGCAACCACCAGGCCACAGAAGCACCACCAAGCCACATAGCGACCACCAAGCCACATAGCGACCACCAAACCACAAAGCCACCACCAACTTAACACAGTTTGGAGAGAGAGACAGAGAGAGAGAGAGAGAGAAGACAGGCTATGTGCACACTGCCCACAAAATGAGGTGGAAACTGAGCTGCACTTCCTAACCTCCTGCCCAATGTATGACCATATTAGAGAGACATATTTCCCTCAGATTACACAGATCCACAAAGAATTCGAAAACAAATCCAATTTTGATAAACTCCCATATCTACTGGGTGAAATTCCAAAGTGTGCCATCACAGCAGCAAGATTTGTGACCTGTTGCCACAAGAAAAGGGCAACCAGTGAAGAACAAACACCACTGTAAATACAACCCATATTTATGTTTATTTATTTTAACTTGTGTGCTTTAACCATTTGTACATTGTTACAACACTGCATATATATAATATGACATTTGTAATGTCTTTATTGTTTTGAAACTTCTGTATGTGTAATGTTTACTGTTCATTTTTATTGTTTATTTGACTTTTGTATATTACCTACCTCACTTGCTTTGGCAATGTTAACACATGTTTCCCATGCCAATAAAGCCCCTTGAATTGAATTGAATTGAATTGAGAGAGAGAGAGAGAGAGTGAAGGAAAGAGAGGGAGAGAGAGAGAGAGAGAAGGAAAGAGGGAGAGAGAGAGAGAGAGAGAGAGAGAGAGAGAGAAGGAAAGAGAGAGAGAGAGAGAGAAGGAAAGAGAGAGAGAGAGAAGGAAAGAGAGAGAGAGAGAGAGAGAAGGAAAGAGAGAGAGAGAGAGAGAGAGAGAGAAGGAAAGAGAGAGAGAGAGAGACACAGAGAGAGAGAGAGAGAGACACAGAGAGAGAGAGAAGGAAAGAGAGAGAGAGAGAGAAGGAAAGAGAGAGAGAAGGAAAGAGAGAGAGAGAGAGAAGGAAAGAGAGAGAGAGAGAAGGAAAGAGAGAGAGAGAGAAGGAAAGAGAGAGAGAGAGAGAGAGAAGGAAAGAGAGAGAGAGAGAGAGAGAGAAGGAAAGAGAGAGAGAGAGAGAGAGAGAGAGAGAGAGAGAGACAGAGAGAGAGAGAGAAGGAAAGAGAGAGAGAGAGAGAGAGAAGGAAAGAGAGAGAGAGAGAGAGAGAGAAGGAAAGAGAGAGAGAGAGAGAGAGAAGGAAAGAGAGAGCGAGAGAGAGAGAGAGAGAGACAGAGAGAGAGAGAGAGAGACACACAGAGAGAGAGAGAGAGACACAGAGAGAGAGAGAGACACAGAGAGAGAGAGAGAGAGAGAGAGAGAGAGTGAAGGAGGGCTTAGAGATGAGGCCCATTGAAGAGGTCCTTTTCTTTCATCATTGGCTCCCTGCCACTCTGGTAGGTTAAAGCCCGGAGCACACCATAAAAGTGACCGGACCGACGGGACTAAAGGAATGGTGTTGAAATGGGAGAGAGCAGCAGGGCGGCCGGTGGGGGAGAGGTGGAGGGGTAGTAGTGGCAGGCAGGTACACAGGCCTCTGTGTTGTGTTTGGACAGCTGCAGACTCCTGACTCTTTTCAGCAGCTAGCAGCACTCTATACAGAGGCGGTCCGTTTACACAGCGCCACCTGCTGTCACCATAGGGCTAATAGATAAAGGATGAGAGAGAGAGAGACAGATAGAGAGAGAGAGAGAGACAGAGAGGAGAGAGAGACAGAGAGGAGAGAGAGAGGGAGGGGGAGAGAGAGACAGAGAGAGACAGAGAGAAGGAGTGGGAGAGAGAGAGAGAGAGCGAGAGAGAGGGAGAGAGAGAGAGAGAGAGAGAGAGAGAGAGGAGAGAGAGAGAGAGAGAGAGGGGGAGAGAGAGAGGAGAGAAAGAACCTCCTGCCAAATGTATGACCATATTAGAGACACATATTTCCCTCAGATTACACAGATCCACAAAGAATTCGAAAACAAACCCAATTTTGATAAACTCCCATATCTACTGGGTGAAATACCACAGTGTGCATCACAGCAGCAAGATGTGTGACCTGTTGCCACAAGAAAAGGGCAACCAGTGAAGAACAAATACCATTGTAAACACAACCTATATTTATGTTTATTTATTTTCCATTTTTGCACATCGCTACAACACTGTATATAGCCATAATATGACATTTGAAATGTCTTTATTCTTTTGGAACTGCTGTGAGTGTAATGTTTACTGTTCATTTTTATTGTTTATTTCACTTTTGTTTATTGTCTATTTCACTTGCTTTGTCAATGTTAACATGTGTTTCCCATGCCAATAAAGCCCTTAAATGTTACTGAATTGAGAGGAGAGAGAGAGAGGAAGTACCACAGCTTCTGTACGGCACACGTTGCCCACAATGAATAATTCATGACTAATACACTTGTTATTAAGTGTGTAATATGTGGCTGTGTTTCCTCTATGGTACAGTATCTGTTGTATTCCTTGACTAGTGGCACCTATGCATTCCCTCTTGTGTACCATACTAGGTCATTCATTTAAAGCTTTCTTCTAATAATTACATAAAACAAATAAAAAATAATTGACAGGGGCATTGAGCCACAGGAAACGTATTCCCCGGCCACCTGTCTAATCTATAAACCCCATAGTATTTGCATGGTCCTTGTTCCAGTAACCGCTGCAGGTCTTGATCTCACTGTTGGAACTAACCTAGGACTAAGATCTTGCATAATTAGGTCAGATGATCAATCCATTTCTGGGGGGTACAAAAAATGTGTTAGAAAAGATACTAGAACAAGGAGAGGAAGTAGCTCCACCCACTTGTCTCTGCAGATCTACGGGCCAAATGTTCCTCTTCCCTTCAAAATAAATACATTTTTTTAAAAGCTGGTGGAAAAAGAAATCATGATTTGTCCAAATGATCAGTGACGACAAGATCTGTGTACCGGAAACAGAGTTCTCGCTAGTCTTCGCAGCCCACAGTCTGTTGACAGACACTACAATAACCATTGTATGTTATGTCCGTCTGTCCGTGAGAGATTAGAGGTGATGGGGTAGTAGAGGATAGCTCCAGGGGGCTGATCAACGCTAATCTTTGGCCTTGGGGACAGGCGGTGAACAGGACCAATAATGACACATGATACGTGTGAACCAATACACTGTCAAAATGCTCTGTCTTTCTTAGCATGGCCACCTTCAATGCGCTTAGTTTCCCTGTTATCAGATCTGACACACACACACAGAGAGAGACAGAGAGAGAGAGAGAGAGAGAGAGAGAGAGAGAGAGAGAGAGAGAGAGAGAGACAGAGAGAGAGAGACAGAGAGAGACAGAGAGAGAGAGACAGAGAGACAGAGAGAGAGAGAGACAGAGACAGAGACAGAGAGAGAGAAGGAGTGTTTATAAAGTAGCCCTGTTATTTACCCTGTGTTTACCGTACACAGAACCAACCTTACCCATCATGAGCTACTCTGGGGTTAGAAAAGGGAATCGATCAAAGCCCTCCGGGTGGCTTAAGAGAGACAAACCAGCTTGGGAGTTGATAATTACCACCTCGCCAACTCGGTCCCAGAGCCGGAGTCCTAAGAGCCAAAATAAACAGTAATATGGAGGTGGTGGTGGTGGTGGGGGGGGGTTCTGAAGTGGGGGTACTTGAGTATTTAAAAAAAGGGGAGTGGAGGGGGCGAGAGTTAGCATCAACGGACCCCATTCACGTCCCCTTTAATCTG